>NC_088240.1:92487736-92582736 GCF_036934945.1 Oncorhynchus masou masou
TCCCACCCCTGTAGCTGTGTGTTGTGGTTCGTCCCCCCCCCCCACCACTGTAGCTGTGTGTTGTGGCTCGTCCCCCCCCCCCTGTAGCTGTGTGTTGTGGCTTTTCCCCCCACCCCTGTAGCTGTGTGTTGTGACTCGTCCCCCCCACCCCTGTAGCTGTGTGTTGTGGCTCGTCCCCCCACCCCTGTAGCTGTGTGTTGTGGCTCGTCCCCCCACCCCTGTAGCTGTGTGTTGTGGCTCGTCCCCCCACCCCTGTAGCTGTGTGTTGTGGCTCGTCCCCACCCCACCCCTGTAGCTGTGTGTTGTGGCTCGTCCCCCCCCCACCCCTGTAGCTGTGTGTTGTGACTCGTCCCCCCACCCCTGTAGCTGTGTGTTGTGGCTCGTCCCCTCCCACCCTGTAGCTGTGTGTTGTGACTCGTCCCCTCCCACCCCTGTAGCTGTGTGTTGTGGTTCGTCCCCCCCCACCACTGTAGCTGTGTGTTGTGGCTCGTCCCCCCCACCCCTCTAGCTGTGTGTTGTGACTCGTCCCCCCACCCCTGTAGCTGTGTGTTGTTGCTCGTCCCCCCACCCCTGTAGCTGTGTGTTGTGGCTCGTCCCCCCACCCCTGTAGCTGTGTGTTGTGGCTCGTCCCCCCCCCCCTGTAGCTGTGTGTTGTGGCTCGTCCCCCTCCCACCCCTGTAGCTGTGTGTTGTGACTCGTCCCCCTCCCACCCCTGTAGCTGTGTGTTGTGGTTCGTCCCCCGCCCCCACCACTGTAGCTGTGTGTTGTGGCTCGTCCCCCCCCACCCCTCTAGCTGTGTGTTGTGACTCGTCCCCCCACCCCTGTAGCTGTGTGTTGTGGCTCGTCCCCCCCCCCTGTAGCTGTGTGTTGTGGCTCGTCCCCCCACCCCTGTAGCTGTGTGTTGTGGCTCGTCCCCCCACCCCCTGTAGCTGTATGTTGTGGCTCGTCCCCCCACCCCTGTAGCTGTGTGTTGTGGCTCGTCCCCCCCCACCCCTGTAGCTGTGTGTTGTGGTTCGTCCCCCCCCACCACTGTAGCTGTGTGTTGTGGCTCGTCCCCCCCCACCCCTGTAGCTGTGTGTTGTGGCTCGTCCCCCCACCCCTGTAGCTGTGTGTTGTGGCTTGTCCCCCCCACCCCTGTAGCTGTGTGTTGTGGCTCGTCCCCCCCACCCCTGTAGCTGTGTGTTGTGGCTCGTCCCCCCTCACCCCTGTAGCTGTGTGTTGTGGCTCGTCCCCCCCCCACCCCTGTAGCTGTGTGTTGTGGCTCGTCCCCCCACCCCTGTAGCTGTGTGTTGTGGCTCGTCCCCCCTCACCCCTGTAGCTGTGTGTTGTGGCTCGTCCCCCCCACCCCTGTAGCTGTGTGTTGTGGTTCGTCCCCCCCACCACTGTAGCTGTGTGTTGTGGCTCGCCCCCCCCACCCCTGTAGCTGTGTGTTGTGACTCGTCCCCCCACCCCTGTAGCTGTGTGTTGTGGCTCGTCCCCCCCCACCCCTGTAGCTGTGTGTTGTGGCTCGTCCCCCCCACCCCTGTAGCTGTGTGTTGTGGCTCGTCCCCCCCACCCCACCCCTGTAGCTGTGTGTTGTGGCTCGTCCCCCCCACCCCACCCCTGTAGCTGTGTGTTGTGGCTCGTCCCCCCCCACCCCACCCCTGTAGCTGTGTGTTGTGGCTCGTCCCCTCTTCCTTCAGGGAACCACGTTTATATTCACACGAGGTTGATCTTTCTCCAACTTTCCAAAGTGTTTGTTTTGTGGAGGGTTTTATCCGTTATGTTTTTTTGCATAACCTCTCAAACAACCTTCTGATGTTGCCACATCATTTGTCTTATTTAGAACAATAACAAACCAAAAAAAATATGTCTATTTCCAACGGTAGCTAAACTGCGGGAGGCTTGCTTTGATCCGGGTAACGTTATGAACGGGACACGCCTCGGGAATGACTACAAGCTGGGCTCCACGGTGACGTTCAGCTGTGAGGCAGGATATCTGTTACAAGGACACTCCACACTGACCTGTGTGATGGGTAACAGCAAGAGGCCTGAGTGGGACCGAGCCAGGCCCAGCTGTCAAGGTGAGGCAACAGACACACACACACACACACACACACACACAACACACACACACAGCACACAACACACCACACACACACACACACACACACACACACACACACACACACACACAGCACACAACACAAACACAGCACACAACACAAACACAGCACACAACACACACACACAAACACACAACACACACACACACAAACACACAACACACACACAACACACACACAACACACACACAGCACACAACACAAACACAGCACACAACACAAACACAGCACACAACACACACACACAAACACACAACACACACACACACAAACACACAACACACACACAACACACACACACACACAAACACACAACACACACACAGCACACAACACAAACACAGCACACAACACAAACACAACACACACACACAAACACACAACACACACACACAAACACACAACACACACACAACACACACACACAAACACACACACACAAACACACAACACACACACACACACACACAACACACAGCACACAACACAAACACACAACACACACACAACACACACATTTTATATACTTTATTTGAATCCACCAATCAAATTTACAGAACAAGGATCAGAACATTTCAATGGCCCCTGTTTGCACGGCACCCCAGGGTACAGAAAGCACCTCCTTCTCCGAACAGCCAGGCTGCCCACGACAGCTGAAACGGAGCAGGACCTAGCCAATTGGTTTGCCCTACTTTTTATCAGGCCCTCAATCTGGAGTCCACGCACTGCACGCATGTGTACGTGGCCAAGAGTGCCAAATATCAGAGCCAACAGCTTGCACCTCCAGCCGAGGCTGCCAAATATCAGAGCCAACAGCTTGCACCTCGTGGCACCCGAGGCTGTCCCAGCGTGCCACGAGGGTACTGGTATTTAAGCAGTTTCTCAGCAAAGGCTCCATGTAGCTGTCCAATGAGCAGCCCTCTTCCACATTGAGCACCTCCCCCCACAACAACATGAGCAGCCCCTCTTCCACAATGAGCACCTCCCCCCCACAACAACATGAGCAGCCCCACTTCCACAATGAGCACCTCCCCCCACAACAACATGAGCAGCCCCACTTCCACAATGAGCACCTCCCCTCACAACAACATGAGCAGCCCCACTTCCACAATGAGCACCTCCCCCACAACAACATGAGAAGCCCCACTTCCACAATGAGCACCTCCCCCACAACAACATGAGCAGCCCCACTTCCACAATGAGCACCTCCTCTCACAACATGAGAAGCCCCACTTCCACAATGAGCACCTCCTCTCACAACACGAGAAGCCCCACTTCCACAATGAGCACCTCCTCTCACAACATGAGAAGCCCCACTTCCACAATGAGCACCTCCCCCCACAACAACATGAGCAGCCCCACTTCCACAATGAGCACCTCCTCTCACAACATGAGAAGCCCCACTTCCACAATGAGCACCTCCCCTCACAACAACATGAGCAGCCCCACTTCCACAATGAGCACCTCCCCCCACAACAACATGAGAAGCCCCACTTCCACAATGAGCACCTCCCCTCACAACAACATGAGCAGCCCCACTTCCACATTGAGCACCTCCCCTCACAACAACATGAGCAGCCCCACTTCCACAATGAGCACCTCCTCTCACAACATGAGAAGCCCCACTTCCACAATGAGCACCTCCTCTCACAACAACATGAGAAGCCCCACTTCCACAATGAGCACCTCCTCTCACAACATGAGAAGCCCCACTTCCACAATGAGCACCTCCCCCCCACAACAACATGAGAAGCCCCACTTCCACAATGAGCACCTCCCCTCACAACAACATGAGCAGCCCCACTTCTACATTGAGCACCTCCCCCCACAACAACATGAGCAGCCCCACTTCCACAATGAGCACCTCCCCTCACAACAACATGAGAAGCCCCACTTCCACAATGAGCACCTCCCCTCACAACAACATGAGAAGCCCCACTTCCACAATGAGCACCTCCTCTCACAACATGAGAAGCCCCACTTCCACAATGAGCACCTCCTCTCACAACATGAGAAGCCCCACTTCCACAATGAGCACCTCCCCTCAAAACTATTTGACACACAGCAATACACATCATCATCAACATCAAACCAGCTTCCTCTTATGCAATAATATTTCTGCATGTGTGGTTGTTGGTGAGACTACATCTCTCACCTCTCTGGCTGTCAGGTCAACCATGCAGTCATGTCTAGCAATGTACAAATCAGAACAGCAGCCGTTCACAACATGGGCAAAACGGACTCCATTACGTTTGACTCGTGTAGAATACAACATGAGTCACGGTTGTCAGGGTAACAGAGTGCTGCGTTATATTTGGTCGGTAGAACTTGCAAGCGTTGCCTTAACGGTCAAGGTGAGAATGTCCTCGTTTAATGGCAGCGTTATGGAACAGGGAATGAGTGGTCAACACAGTCCAGAGCAGTCCATTTCCCTGGCTGAATGAGGCCACAGAGTGGTCAGAGTAGCTGGGAGACAGAGTGGTCAACACAGTCCAGAGCAGTCCGTTTCCCTGGCTGAATGAGGCCACAGAGTGGTCAGAGTAGCTGGGAGACAGAGTGGTCAACACAGTCCAGAGCAGTCCGTTTCCCTGGCTGAATGAGGCCACAGAGTGGTCAGAGTAGCTGGGAGACGGAGTGGTCTGTAGCTGGGAGACAGAGTGGTCTGTAGCTGGGAGACAGAGTGGTCTGTAGCTGGGAGACAGAGTGGTCTGTAGCTGGGAGACAGAGTGGTCAGTAGCTGGGAGACAGAGTGGTCTGTAGCTGGGAGACAGAGTGGTCTGTAGCTGGGAGACAGAGTGGTCAGTAGCTGGGAGACAGAGTGGTCTGTAGCTGGGAGACAGAGTGGTCTGTAGCTGGGAGACAGAGTGGTCTGTAGCTGGGAGACAGAGTGGTCAGTAGCTGGGAGACAGAGTGGTCTGTAGCTGGGAGACAGAGTGGTCAGTAGCTGGGAGACAGAGTGGTCTGTAGCTGGGAGACGGAGTGGTCTGTAGCTGGGAGACAGAGTGGTCAGTAGCTGGGAGACAGAGTGGTCAGTAGCTGGGAGACAGAGTGGTCTGTAGCTGGGAGACAGAGTGGTCTGTAGCTGGGAGACAGAGTGGTCAGTAGCTGGGAGACAGAGTGGTCTGTAGCTGGGAGACAGAGTGGTCTGTAGCTGGGAGACAGAGTGGTCAGTAGCTGGGAGACAGAGTGGTCTGTAGCTGGGAGACAGAGTGGTCTGTAGCTGGGAGACAGAGTGGTCAGTAGCTGGGAGACAGAGTGGTCAGTAGCTGGGAGACAGAGTGGTCTGTAGCTGGGAGACAGAGTGGTCTGTAGCTGGGAGACAGAGTGGTCTGTAGCTGGGAGACAGATACCAAGTAGTGTTGTCCTGAATGTAGGATGAGATGTTCCAACACACACACACACACACATGTACACACACACACACACACACACACACACACACACACACACACACACACACACACACACGGTGAGTGGGACGGAGCCAATCCCAGCTGTCAAGATGAGGGAGTTGACGATCAAACGATGATCAATTTGTACTCTACAGTAACAGTGACTCTGATCAATATTTCGTTGTTTAAACTGAAGAGGACATTCGTCTGAATATACAGTCCTGATGAAGGTTTATTGTGTTGTAGGACGTGTGCGTGCGTGTACGTGTGTGTGTGTGCGTGCGTTTGTGTGTGTGCGTGCGTGTACGTGTGTGTGTGTACGTGTGTGTGTGTGTATGTGTGTGTGTGTGTGTGTACGTGTGTACGTGTATGTGTGCGCGTGTGTGTGTGTACGTGTGTGTGTACGTGTGTGTGTGTGTACGTGTGTGTGTACGTGTGTGTGTGTGTACGTGAGGTGTGTGTACGTGTATGTGCGTGCGTGTACGTGTGTGTGTGTGCGTGCGTTTGTGTGTGTGCGTGCGTGTACGTGTGTGTGTGTACGTGTGTGTGTGTGTATGTGTGTGTGTGTGTGTGTACGTGTGTACGTGTATGTGTGCGCGTGTGTGTGTGTACGTGTGTGTGTACGTGTGTGTGTGTGTACGTGTGTGTGTACGTGTGTGTGTGTGTACGTGAGGTGTGTGTACGTGTATGTGTGTGTGTGTACGTGTGTATGTGTGTGTGTACGTGTGTACGTGTGTGTGCGTACGTGTACGTGTACGTGTACGTGTGCGTGTGTGTGTGTGTGTGCGTGTGTGTGTGTGTGTGTGTGTGCGTGTGTGTGTGTGTGTGTGTGTGCGTGTGCGTTCATGCGTAAGTGACTGTTGTGTGTCCGTTCTATTGACTAACATTGTTGATTTGAAGTGATATGAATAGTCCCAGGATGCACTGTAACCACAACAACACAAAACACAACACCTTGGGCCTGGTCTAAAGTAGAGCCCTACGTAGGGAATAGGACCCTGGTCTAAAGTAGTGCCCTACGTAGGGAATAGGACCCTGCTCGAAAGTAGTGCCCTACGTAGGGAATAGGACCCTGGTCTAAAGTAGTGCCCTACGTAGGGAATAGGACCCTGCTCGAAAGTAGTGCCCTACGTAGGGTATAGGACCCTGGTCTAAAGTAGTGCCCTATTTAGGGAATAGGAACCTGGTCTAAAGTAGTACCCTACGTAGGGAGTAGGGCCTGGTCTAAAGTAGTGCCCTACGTAGGGAATAGGGCCCTGGTCTAAAGTAGTGCACTATATTGGGAATAGGGCCCTGGTCTAAAGTAGTGCCCTATTTAGGGAGTAGGACCCTGGTCTAAAGTAGTGCACTACGTAGGGAATAGGGCCCTGGTCTAAAGTAGTGCCCTACGTAGGGAATAGGGCCCTGGTCTAAAGTAGTGCACTATATTGGGAATAGGGCCCTGGTCTAAAGTAGTGCACTACATAGGGAAAAGGGCCCTGGTCTAAAGTAGTGCATTACATAGGGAATAGGGAGTAATTTGGGACTCCGACCCCTTGACTCAATGTTATCCGGCGCTGACAGATATGGCCGCCTCGCTTCGCGTTCTGAGGAAACTATGGTAGATTGGTAGATGACTTGTTAGATATTACTGCACGGTCGGAACTAGAAGCACAAGCATTTAGCTCCCCTCACATTAACATCTGCTAACCAAGTGTAAATGACAAATAACATTTGATTTGATTCGATTTAGTCTTGGCATGGTTCTCCTCCCTACAGCCTTCACACACTGTATGTCTCATGACATGGTTCTCCTGTCTACAGCCTTCACATACTGTATGTCTCATGACATGGTTCTCCTGTCTACAGCCTTCACATACTGTATGTCTCATGACATGGTTCTCCTGTCTACAGCCTGCACATACTGTATGTCTCATGTCATGGTTCTCCTGTCTACAGCCTTCACATACTGTATGTCTCATGACATGGTTCTCCTGTCTACAGCCTTCACATACTATATGTCTCATGACATGGTTCTCCTGTCTACAGCCTTCACATACTGTATGTCTCATGACATGGTTCTCCTCCCTACAGCCTTCACATACTGTATGTCTCATGACATGGCTCTCCTCCCTACAGCCTTCACATACTGTATGTCTCATGACATGGCTCTCCTCCCTACAGCCTTCACATACTGTATGTCTCATGACATGGCTCTCCTCCCTACAGCCTTCACATACTGTATGTCTCATGACATGGCTCTCCTCCCTACAGCCTTCACATACTGTATGTCTCATGACATGGCTCTCCTCCCTACAGCCTTCACATACTGTATGTCTCATGACATGGCTCTCCTCCCTACAGCCTTCACATACTGTATGTCTCATGACATGGTTCTCCTCCCTACAGCCTTCACATACTGTATGTCTCATGACATGGCTCTCCTCCCAACAGCCTTCACATACTGTATGTCTCATGACATGGTTCTCCTGTCTACAGCCTTCACATACTG
The DNA here is from genome assembly GCF_036934945.1 of Oncorhynchus masou masou. NCBI lineage: Eukaryota > Metazoa > Chordata > Actinopteri > Salmoniformes > Salmonidae > Oncorhynchus > Oncorhynchus masou. Next base: position 92,495,725 of record NC_088240.1, read on the forward strand.
TATGTCTCATGACATGGTTCTCCTCCCTACAGCCTTCACATACTGTATGTCTCATGACATGGTTCTCCTGTCTACAGCCTTCACATACTGTATGTCTCATGACATGGTTCTCCTGTCTACAGCCTTCACATACTGTATGTCTCATGACATGGTTCTCCTCCCTACAGCCTTCACATACTGTATGTCTCATGACATGGTTCTCCTCCCTACAGCCTTCACATACTGTATGTCTCATGACATGGTTCTCCTCCCTACAGCCTTCACATACTGTATGTCTCATGACATGGTTCTCCTGTCTACAGCCTTCACATACCGTATGTCTCATGACATGGTTCTCCTGTCTACAGCCTTCACATACTGTATGTCTCATGACATGGTTCTCCTGTCTACAGCGTTCACATACTGTATGTCTCATGACATGGTTCTCCTGTCTACAGCCATCACATACTGTATGTCTCATGACATGGTTCTCCTGTCTACAGCCTTCACATACTGTATGTCTCATGACATGGTTCTCCTCCCTACAGCCTTCACATACTGTATGTCTCATGACATGGCTCTCCTCCCTACAGCCTTCACATACTGTATGTCTCATGACATGGTTCTCCTGTCTACAGCCTTCACATACTGTATGTCTCATGACATGGTTCTCCTCCCTACAGCCTTCACATACTGTATGTCTCATGACATGGTTCTCCTGTCTACAGCCTTCACATACTGTATGTCTCATGACATGGTTCTCCTCCCTACAGCCTTCACATACTGTATGTCTCATGACATGGTTCTCCTCCCTACAGCCTTCACATACTGTATGTCTCATGACATGGTTCTCCTCCCTACAGCCTTCACATACTGTATGTCTCATGACATGGTTCTCCTCCCTACAGCCTTCACATACTGTATGTCTCATGACATGGTTCTCCTATCTACAGCCTTCACATACTCTATGTCTCATGACATGGTTCTCCTGTCTACAGCCTTCACATACTGTATGTCTCGTGACATGGTTCTCCTCCCTACAGCCTTCACATACTGTATGTCTCATGACATGGTTCTCCTGTCTACAGCCTTCACATACTGTATGTCTCATGACATGGTTCTCCTGTCTACAGCCTTCACATACTGTATGTCTCATGAGATATTTCTCCTCCCTACAGCCTACAGCCAGTGTGTTTTTGGTGTGTGTGTGCATTTGTGTGTGTGTGTGTGTGTGTGTGTGTGTGTGTGTGTGTGTGTGTGTGTGTGTGTGTGTGTGTGTGTGTGTGTGTGTGTGTGTGTGTGTGTGTGTGTGTGTGTGTGTTTGGTGTGTGTGCTTGGTGTTGTGTCCCATACAGACTGGGACCAGCTGGTGCAGGCCTCTCTCTGACAAATGACAATGTGTTTGTTAACAGTGTTCTCTGTCCACCTGCTGAGTTTGACTAGTGTGTGTGTGTGTGTGTGTGTGTGTGTGTGTGTGTGTGTGTGTGTGTGTGTGTGTGTGTGTGTGTGTGTGTGTGTGTGTGTGTGTGTGTGTGTGTGTGTGTGTGCCCACCTGCTGAGTTGAAAAGCCTCTCAACAAATCACCTGCATAATTAACAGCTAAAGATCTGAGACACTGACATTCTGCCGGTAGTAATGTGTTGTAGTTATTGATATGATATGGTAGTAATGTGTTGTAGTTATAGATATGATATGGTAGTAATGTGTTGTAGTTATAGATATGATACGGTAGTAATGTGTTGTAGTTATAGATATGATATGGTAGTAATGTGTTGTAGTTATAGATATGATATGGTAGTAATGTGTTGTAGTTATAGATATGATATGGTAGTAATGTGTTGTAGTTATAGATATGATATGGTAGTAATGTGTTGTAGTTATAGATATGATATGGTAGTAATGTGTTGTAGTTATAGATATGATATGGTAGTAATGTGTTGTAGTTATAGATATGATATGGTAGTATTGTGTTGTAGTTATAGATATGATATGGTAGTAATGTGTTGTAGTTATAGATATGATATGGTAGTAATGTGTTGTAGTTATAGATATGATATGGTAGTAATGTGTTGTAGTTATAGATATGATATGGTAGTAATGTGTTGTAGTTATAGATATGATATGGTAGTAATGTGTTGTAGTTATAGATATGATATGGTAGTAATGTGTTGTAGTTATAGATATGATATGGTAGTAATGTGTTGTAGTTATAGATATGATATGGTAGTAATGTGTTGTAGTTATAGATATGATATGGTAGTATTGTGTTGTAGTTATAGATATGATATGGTAGTAATGTGTTGTAGTTATAGATATGATATGGTAGTAATGTGTTGTAGTTATAGATATGATATGGTAGTAATGTGTTGTAGTTATAGATATGATATGGTAGTAATGTGTTGTAGTTATAGATATGATATGGTAGTAATGTGTTGTAGTTATAGATATGATATGGTAGTAATGTGTTGTAGTTATAGATATGATATGGTAGTAATGTGTTGTAGTTATAGATATGATATGGTAGTAATGTGTTGTAGTTATAGATATGATATGGTAGTAATGTGTTGTAGTTATAGATATGATATGGTAGTAATGTGTTGTAGTTATAGATATGATATGGTAGTAATGTGTTGTAGTTATAGATATGATATGGTAGTATTAATATGATTAAATATGACCAAGATAATGATTAGTATGACCAAGATAATGCTAAGATTAAATATGACCAAGATAATGATTTGTATAACCAAGATAATGATATGATTAAATATGACCAAGATAATGATTATTATGACCAAGATAATGATTATTATGACCAAGATAATGGTATGATAATTTATGACCAAGATAATGATTATTATGACCAAAATAATGATGTCCTTTATTATGACCAAGATAATGATTATTATGACCAAGATAATGATGTGATTTATTATGACCAAGATAATGATTATTATGACCAAGATAATGATATAATTAATTATGACCAAGATAATGCTTATTATGACCAAGATAATGATATGATTAATTATGACCAAGATAATGATTATTATAACCAAGATAATGATTATTATGACCAAGATAATGATTATTATGACCAAGATAATGATATGATTAATTATGACCAAGATAAGGATTATTATGACCAAGATAATGATTTTTATGACCAAGATAATGATATGATTTTAATGACCAAGTTAATGATATGAACTATTATTATTATTATTTTAAATTTGTTTCACCTTTATTTAACCAGGTAGGCTAGTTGAGAACAAGTTCTCATTTACAACTGCGACCTGGCTAAGATAAAGCAAAGCAGTGCGACAGAAACAACAACACAGAGTTACACATGCAGTAAACAATAAACAAGTCAATAACACAGTAGAAAAATGTGTGCAAATGTGTGCAAAATGCATGAGGAAGAAGGCGAATAATTACAATTTTGGCCAAGATAATGATAGAAAAGTAATCTAATGAACAGGGAATGTGATTCTATTTTACATCTCATTCTCAATCTACACCTGAACAAAAATATAAACACAACATTAAACAATTTCAAAGATTTTACTGAGTTACACTTCATTTAAGGAAATCAGTCAATTATAATAGATTAATTAGGCCCTAATGTAAGGATTTCAAATGACTGGGAATACAAATATGCATCTGTTGGTCACAGATACCTTAAAAAAGGGTATGAGTGTGGATCAGAAAACCAGTCAGTACCTGGTGTGGATCAGAAAACCAGTCCGTACCTGGTGTGGATCAGAAAACCAGTCCGTACCTGGTGTGGATCAGAAAACCAGTCAGTATCTGGTGTGGACCAGAAAACCAGTCAGTACCTGGTGTGGATCAGAAAACCAGTCAGTATCTGGTGTGGATCAGAAAACCAGTCAGTATCTGGTGTGGATCAGAAAACCAGTCAGTATCTGGTGTGGATCAGAAAACCAGTCAGTATCTGGTGAGGATCAGAAAACCAGTCAGTATCTGGTGTGGATCAGAAAACCAGTCAGTATCTGGTGTGGATCAGAAAATCAGTCAGTATCTGGTGTGGATCAGAAAACCAGTCAGTATCTGGTGTGGATCAGAAAACCAGTCAGTATCTGGTGTGGATCAGAAAACCAGTCAGTATCTGGTGTGGATCAGAAAACCAGTCAGTATCTGGTGTGGATCAGAAAACCAGTCAGTATCTGGTGTGGATCAGAAAACCAGTCAGTATCTGGTGTGGATCAGAAAACCAGTCAGTATCTGGTGTTGATCAGAAAACCAGTCAGTACCTGGTGTGGATCAGAAAACAAGTCAGTATCTGGTGTGGATCAGAAAACCAGTCAGTATCTGGTGTTGATCAGAAAACCAGTCAGTACCTGGTGTGGATCAGAAAACCAGTCAGTACCTGGTGTGGATCAGAAAACCAGTCAGTATCTGGCGTGGATCAGAAAACCAGTCAGTATCTGGTGTGGATCAGAAAACCAGTCAGTATCTGGTGTGGATCAGAAAACCAGTCAGTATCTGGTGTGGATCAGAAAACCAGTCAGTATCTGGTGTGGATCAAAAAACCAGTCCGTATCTGGTGTTGATCAGAAAACCAGTCAGTACCTGGTGTGGATCAGAAAACCAGTCAGTATCTGGTGTGGATCAGAAAACCAGTCAGTATCTGGTGTGGATCAGAAAACCAGTCAGTATCTGGTGTGGATCAGAAAACCAGTCAGTACCTGGTGGGATCAGAAAACCAGTCAGTACCTGGTGTGGATCAGAAAACCAGTCAGTATCTGGTGTGGATCAGAAAACCAGTCAGTACCTGGTGTGGATCAGAAAACCAGTCAGTATCTGGCGTGGATCAGAAAACCAGTCAGTATCTGGTGTGGATCAGAAAACCAGTCAGTACCTGGTGTGGATCAGAAAACCAGTCAGTATCTGGTGTGGATCAGAACACCAGTCAGTATCTGGTGTGGATCAGAAAACCAGTCAGTATCTGGTGTGGATCAGAAAACCAGTCCGTATCTGGTGTTGATCAGAAAACCAGTCAGTACCTGGTGTGGATCAGAAAACCAGTCAGTATCTGGTGTGGATCAGAACCAGTCAGTATCTGGTGTGGATCAGAAGACCAGTCAGTACCTGGTGTGGATCAGAAAACCAGTCAGTATCTGGTGTGGATCAGAAAACCAGTCAGTATCTGGTGTGGATCAGAAAACCAGTCAGTATCTGGTGTGGATCAGAAAACCAGTCAGTATCTGGTGTGGATCAGAAAACCAGTCAGTACCTGGTGTGGATCAGAAAACCAGTCAGTATCTGGTGTGGATCAGAAAACCAGTCAGTACCTGGTGTGGATCAGAAAACCAGTCAGTACCTGGTGTGGATCAGAAAACCAGTCAGTACCTGGTGGGATCAGAAAACCAGTCAGTATCTGGTGTGGACCAGAAAACCAGTCAGTATCTGGTGTGGATCAGAAAACCAGTCAGTATCTGGTGTGACAAACCATTTGCCTCATGCAGCGCGACACATCTCCTTCACATAGAGTTGATCAGGCTGTTGACATGCTCAGTGGTTGACATGTCTGGTGAGTATGCAGGCCATGGAACAACTGGGACATTTTCAGCTTCCAGGAATTGTGTGAAGATCCTTGCAATATTGGGCCGTGCATTATCATGCTGAAACATGAGGTGAGGGCTTACGCCTAACCATATCATAACCCTGTCCATACCATAACCCTGCCCATACCATAACCCTGCCCATACCATAACCCTGCCCATACCATAACCCTGTCATACCATAACCCTGTCCATACCATAACCCTGCCCATACCATAACCCTGTCATACCATAACCCTGCCCATACCATAACCCTACCCATACCATAACCCTGGCCCTACTATAACCCTACACATACCATAACCCTGTCCATAACATAACCCTGCCCATACCAAAACCCTGCCCATACCATAACCCTGCCCATACCATAACCCTGCCCATACCATAACCCTGCCCATACCATAACCCTGAGCATTTGCCCACTAAAGTCGGTTACGACACCAAGCTGCAGTCAGGTCAAGACCCTGGTGAGGACGACGAGCCTGCAGATGAGCTTCCCTGAGACGATTTCTGACAGTTGTGCAAACTAACAGTTTCATCAGCTGTCCGGATGGCTGGTCTCAGATGATCCCTCAGGTGAAGAAGCCGAATGTGGAGATCCTGGGTTGGCGTGGTTACATGTGGTCTGTGGTTGTGAGGCCGGTTGGACGTACTGCCAAATTCTCTAAAATTATGTTGGAGGCGGCTTATGGTAGATAAATGATCATTCAATTCTCTGGCAACACCTCTGGTGGACATTCCTGCAGTCAGCATGGCAATTGTACGCTCCCTCAAAACTTGAGACATCTGTGGCATTGTGTTTTGTGACAAAACATCCACATTTTAGAATGGCCTTTTATTGTCCCCAGCACGAGGTGCACCTGTGTAATGATTATTCGGTTGAATCAGCTTATTGATATGCCACACCTGTCAGGTGGATGGATTATTTTGGCAAAGGAGAAATGCTCACTAACAGGGCTGTGAACACATTTTTGAAATACGTTTTTTTTTTGAGAAATATGTTTTTTTTGTGCACATGGAACATTTGAGTATGTTTTATTTCAGCTCATGAAACATGGGACCAACACTTTACATGTTGTGTTTCTATTTTTGTTCAGTGTGTATCTCGATCCGGATCTCAATCTCGATCCCAAATCCCAATCCCAATCTTAATCTGTTCATGGTCTGCTGTCCTTAAAAAAAAATCCCTCCCTCCCTCCCTCCCTCCCTCCCTCCCTCCCTCCCTCCCTCCCTCCCTCCCTCCCTCCCTCCCTCCCTCCCTCCCTCCCTCCCTCCCTCCCTCCCTCCCTCCCTCCCTCCCTCCCTCCCTCCCCCCATCCTCCCTCCCTCTCCGTCTCTAAACACCCTATATGTTTTCCTGTAATATCTCATTATGTTGTAGACTGTTTGTCAGCGTTTTAAGTGTTCAAACTGACAGTTTCTCCTCATGTTTCCCTGATTTTTCTGCTTCCCTGTGCAGCTGTGGCAGCAGGAAATACTGTTTGCTGATTTCTGCTGCGTAGCTGTATGTATTTCCCCCAGGTAGTGTAACCTGGGAGTCATATTGACGTGTTGGTGTTTTCACAGCGCCGTGCGGAGGCCGCTCGACAGGGTCAGAGGGGACGGTCCTGTCCCCAAATTACCCCCGTAATTATACCCAGAGTCTGACCTGCGTCTACCACATCTTTGTACCCGGGGACTTTGGTAAGTATTCTCTCTCTGGTTTAATTATGCTCTTTCTCTCACTCTCTCTCTCTCTCTCTCTCTCTCTCTCCCTCCCCCGCTCTCCCTCTCTCTGTCTCTCCTTCTCTTTCCCTCCCCCTTTCTCCCTCTCCTTCTCTTTCCCTTCCCTCTCTCTCTCTCTCTCTCTCTCTCTCTCTCCCTCTCTCTCTCTCTCTCTCTCTCTCTCTCTCTCTCAATCACAAACTCTGTCCCACTCTTTATCTCTCCCTCCCCTCTCTCTTTATCTCTCCCTCCCCTCTGTCTCTCCCTCCCCTCTCTCTCTCTCTCTCTCCCTCCCCCACTCTCCATCTCTCTGTCTCTCCTTCTCTTTCCCTCACCCTTTCTCCCTCTCCTTCTCTTTCCCTTCCCTCTCTCTCTCTCTCTCTCTCTCTCTCTCTCTCTCTCTCTCTCTCTCTCTCTCAATCACAAACTCTGTCCCACTCTTTATCTCTCCCTCCCCTCTCTCTTTATCTCTCCCTCCCCTCTGTCTCTCCCTCCCCTCTCTCTCTCTCTCTCTCCCTCCCCCACTCTCCGTCTCTCTGTCTCTCCTTCTCTTTCCCTCACCCTTTCTCCCTCTCCTTCTCTTTCCCTTCCCTCTCTCTCTCTCTCTCTCTCTCTCTCTCTCTCTCTCTCTCTCTCTCTCTCTCTCAATCACAAACTCTGTCCCACTCTTTATCTCTCCCTCCCCTCTCTCTTTATCTCTCCCTCCCCTCTGTCTCTCCCTCCCCTCTCTCTCTCTCTCTCTCCCTCCTCCGCTCTCCCTCTCTCTGTCTCTCCTTCTCTTTCCCTCCCCCTTTCTCCCTCTCCTTCTCTTTCCCTTCCCCCTCTCTCTGTCTCTCTCTCTCTCTCTCTCTCTCTCTCTCTCTCTCTCTCTCTCTCCCTCTCTCTCTCTGTCTCTCCCTCTCCCTCTCCCTCTCCCTCTCCCTCTCCCTCTGTCTCTCCCTCCCCCTCTCTCTCTCTGTCTCTCTCTCTCTCCCTCCCTCTCCCTCTCCCTCTCCCTCTCCCTCTCCCTCTCCCTCTCCCTCTCCCTCCCCCTCTCTCTCTCTGTCTCTCTCTCTCTCCCTCCCTCTCTCTCCCTCTCCCTCTCTCTCTGTCTCTCTGCAGTTTGTGCTGCTGTCTCATAATGTCCCATAGACCATGGTTGCTGTTGTTCAGCTGCTACAGGTAATGTGGTGAACGGCAACAGAACAGTGCAGTGTTTCTACTGTCTATGCGGCTCTACTAAGGAAGTAGACACAAGCTGATAGTTAAACTCCAGTCCAGTGTATTATAACTACTGACACCACCTCACATTACCAACATTGGATCATTCAGGATCCGGACAGAATGCATGCGGTGAACTATAGCTACTTTTTCAGCAACAAAATGGTGGACTTTACTAACGCGAGGTGGAGGAAGTTGTGTCTCGGGGAGAAACAGAAGCTGTGATTATAACTGACTCTCACATTTTTACCGACTCAGAGAACCTTTGGATATTCAGGATAAAGTGAAACAAAAAACAAAACCCACAACGGGTCAAAGTGAAGAGTCAAACACAAACTGGTAACTACTAATGAGGTGGAGGAAGAGTCTCAGGAGAAACACGATAGTTATCCCTCCGCCAGCTACAGTACTGTGACATGACGGCTAGCTGACCGCAGGTTACCGACCTAGAGACGATTTGGTCAGTCAGGATGAGGACAGAAAACCATTATTTAGAAACCGAGGTGATTCCGGTCTCCTCCATGTTAACAACAGAGTTGTCTTTCTATATGCATGCATTAATAAGACAGAGGGACTGAGTCTCAGAACAACAGGGCTGGTTTTACTAATAAGACAGAGGGACTTAGTCTCAGAACAACAGGGCTGGTTTTACTAATAAGACAGAGGGACTGAGTCTCAGAACAACAGGGCTGGTTTTACTAATAAGACAGAGGGACGATGTCTCAGAACACAACATGGCTGGTTTTACTAATAAGACAGAGGGACTGAGTCTCAGAGAACAACAGGGCTGGTTTTACTAATAAGACAGAGGGACTGAGTCTCAGAACAACAGGGCTGGTTTTACTAATAAGACAGAGGGACGATGTCTCAGAACACAACAGGGCTGGTTTTACTAATAAGACAGAGGGACTGAGTCTCAGAACAACAGGGCTGGTTTTACTAATAAGACAGAGGGACTGAGTCTCAGAACAACAGGGCTGGTTTTACTAATAAGACAGAGGGACGATGTCTCAGAACACAACAGGGCTGGTTTTACTAATAAGACAGAGGGACTGAGTCTCAGAACAACAGGGCTGGTTTTACTAATAAGACAGAGGGACGATGTCTCAGAACACAACAGGGCTGGTTTTACTAATAAGACAGAGGGACTGAGTCTCAGAACAACAGGGCTGGTTTTACTAATAAGACAGAGGGACTGAGTCTCAGGGAACAACAGGGCTGGTTTTACTAATAAGACAGAGGGACTGAGTCTCAGAACAACAGGGCTGGTTTTACTAATAAGACAGAGGGACTGAGTCTCAGAGAACAACAGGGCTGGTTTTACTAATAAGACAGAGGGACTGTGTCTCAGAACACAACATGGCTGGTTTTACTAATAAGACAGAGGGACTGAGTCTCAGAGAACAACAGGGCTGGTTTTACTAATAAGACAGAGGGACTGTGTCTCAGAACCCAACAGGGCTGGTTTTACTAATTAGACAGAGGGACGATGTCTCAGAACAACTTAGGCTGGTTTTACTAATAAGACAGAGGGACTGAGTCTCAGAGAACAACAGGGCTGGTTTTACTAATAAGACAGGGGACTGTGTCTCAGAGAACAACAGGGCTTGTTTTACTAATAAGACAGAGGTACTGTGTCTCAGAGAACAACAGGGCTGGTTTTACTAATAAGACAGGGGACTATGTCTCAGAACAACAGGGCTGGTTTTACTAATAAGACAGAGGGACCATGTCTCACAACAACAGGGCTGGTTTTACTAATAAGACAGATGGACTGTGTCTCAGAGAACAACAGGGCTGGTTTGACTAATAAGACAGAGGGACTGTGTCTCAGAACAACAGGGCTGGTTTTACTAATAAGACAGAGGGACGATGTCTCAGAACACAACAGGGCTGGTTTTACTAATAAGACAGAGGGACTGAGTCTCAGAACAACAGGGCTGGTTTTACTAATAAGACAGAGGGACGATGTCTCAGAACAACAGGGCTGGTTTTACTAATAAGACAGGGGGACTGAGTCTCAGAACAACAGGGCTGGTTTTACTAATAAGACAGGGGGACTGAGTCTCAGAACAACAGGGCTGGTTTTACTAATAAGACAGAGGGACTGAGTCTCAGAACAACAGGGCTGGTTTTACTAATAAGACAGGGGGACTGAGTCTCAGAACAACAGGGCTGGTTTTACTAATAAGACAGAGGGACTTAGTCTCAGAACAACAGGGCTGGTTTTACTAATAAGACAGAGGGACTGAGTCTCAGAACAACAGGGCTGGTTTTACTAATAAGACAGGGGGACTGAGTCTCAGAACAACAGGGCTGGTTTTACTAATAAGACAGAGGGACTGAGTCTCAGAACAACAGGGCTGGTTTTACTAATAAGACAGGGGGACTGAGTCTCAGAACAACAGGGCTGGTTTTACTAATAAGACAGAGGGACTGAGTCTCAGAACAACAGGGCTGGTTTTACTAATAAGACAGAAGGACTGTGTCTCAGAGAACAACAGGGCTGGTTTTACTAATAAGACAAAGGGAATGTGTCTCAGAACACAACATGGCTGGTTTTACTAATAAGACAGAGGGACTGAGTCTCAGAGAACAACAGGGCTGGTTTTACTAATAAGACAAAAGGACTGTGTCTCAGAGAACAACAGGGCTGGTTTTACTAATAAGACAAAGGGAATGTGTCTCAGAACACAACATGGCTGGTTTTACTAATAAGACAGAGGGACTGAGTCTCAGAGAACAACAGGGCTGGTTTTACTAATAAGACAGGGGGACTGTGTCTCAGAACACAACAGGGCTGGTTGTACTAATAAGACAGAGGGACGATGTCTCAGAACAACAGGGCTGGTTTTACTAATAAGACAGAGGGACAGTGTCTCAGAACACAACAGGGGTGGTTTTACCAATAAGACAGAGGGACTGAGTCTCAGAGAACAACAGGGCTGGTTTTACTAATAAGACAGAGGGACTGTGTCTCAGAGAACAACAGGGCTGGTTTTACTAATAAGACAGAGGGACTGAGTCTCAGAGAACAACAGGGCTGGTTTTACTAATAAGACAGAGGTACTGTGTCTCAGAACCCAACAGGGCTGGTTTTACTAATAAGACAGAGGGACGATGTCTCAGAACAACTTAGGCTGGTTTTACTAATAAGACAGAGGGACTGAGTCTCAGAGAACAACAGGGCTGGTTTTACTAATAAGACAGAGGGACTGTGTCTCAGAACACAACAGGGCTGGTTTTACTAATAAGACAGAGGGACTGAGTCTCAGAACACAACAGGGCTGGTTTTACTAATAAGACAGAGGGACGATGTCTCAGAACAACTTAGGCTGGTTTTACTAATAAGACAGAGGGCCTGTGTCTCAGAGAACAGCGGGGCTGGTTTTACTAATAAGACAGAGGGCCTGTGTCTCAGAGAACAGCAGGGCTGGTTTTACTAATAAGACAGAGGGACGATGTCTCCGAGAACAACAGGGCTTGTTTTACTAATAAGACAGAGGGACTGTGTCTCAGAGAACAACAGGGCTGGTTTTACTAATAAGACAGAGGGACTGTGTCTCAGAGAACAACAGGGCTGGTCCTCAATGGACGTGGTATTCCATGGACTTCCTGTTACCCAAAATGCAACACCATAGTGCATCGTTAACTATCTTACACACTTCTCCTCAATGGGCGTGATCTTCCATTTCATTTAACTTCTGCCTTATTATCAATCCCTCTCACTAAGTGGCCCTGAATTGATGAGATTATTGAAGTTATGTTCTCTTATCGATCCAGGGGGACATTTCCTAAAGAACTCCATGATTGTTACCCATGCTTGAATTAATCTCCGGGTTTGACAAGCTGTCTTGACAGTTAGGATTATTTTGTTGCCATCTTCCACTCCTCAGGCAGTCAGACACACCGTGTGTCCTAAATGCCACCCCAAGCCCTCTTCCAACATAGTGCACTGCTTCTGATAAGGGTCCATTAGGGTGCCATTTGAGAAGCTGCCTTCCACATGGTTTTTAAATGAACCCTCCCATTTTGACATGTCTTCATGGCTGCTGACTAGACTGCTCAGAATGCTGACAAATGGCTGAATGGATCATGAGGCTCTAGGGAGAGACAAAACAACTTGCCCTACCTGTGACAATATATCATATCCCTTTACAACAACACCCATGGACTATGTGTGTTGTCTGCATCTTAAAATGGCAAACCATTCTGCATTTAGTGCACTATGAAGGGCATAGGGTACCATTCATGACGGTAGTATACATCTGTGGCAGATGACCTCCCTGATGTGTCTTGGCCAAACAGACACTTGAAGTCAAGGGGTCACATCCCAAATTGAACCCTATTCCCATATTTAGTGAACTACTTTTGACCAGAAGGGCCCTGGTTGAAAGGAGTGCATTTTAAATAGGAATAAGGGTTGCATTTGGGTCGTGTCCTCGGTCGGGATGTATTGGTCTCAGCTGGGCTGGCAGAGGAAGGTCAGGCTAAAATATCACCTCATAAATTCAGGGCCACTCAGAGGGGGTTGATAACAAGTGCATTTAGAAACTCTTGCTGTTGTTGGTGCTGTTGTTGTTGCTGTTGTTGTTGCTGTTGTTGCTGTTGTTGCTGTTGTTGTTGTTGTCGCTGTTGGTGTTGCTGTTGTTGTTGGTGTTGTTGGTGTTGCTGTTGCTGTTGTTGTTGGTGTCGCTGTTGTTGTTGGTGTTGCTGTTGCTGTTGTTACTGCTGTTGTTGTTGCTGTTGCTGTAGTTGTTGCTGTTGTTACTGCTGTTGTTATTGCTGTTGTTGCTGTTGTTGTTGTTGTTGTTGTTGGTGTTGTTGTTGTTGTTGGTGTTGTCGTTTTTGGTGTTGCTGTTGTTGTTGTTGTTGGTGTTGCTGTTGTTACCGCAGTTGTTGTTGCTGTTTTTGCAGTTCTTCTTGTTGTTGTTGCTGTTGTTGCAGTTCTTTTCGTTGTTGTTGATTTTGTTAGCCAACAGAAACAGAGTAAACAGCCGACAGACAATAACACACGTATGCTGGTATTTAATGTTGTTGCTGCTGTTAGCCATTTGAATTGTATTTGTCTAATAGGATCCATAGAAAAACACACACACACTGCCAGCCAATGTTCTTACGCTCATGTCATTGATGGTGTTTGCATGACAGAAAGCAGGGCGAGTCTTTGATGGCTAATGGTTCTCAGCCATGCTGCCGATGTGCTCTGTACAGTAGATACAGGAGAAGCACCCTATTACGTATATAGTGCACTACTTTGGTATATATGGGCTCTGGTCAAAAGTAGTGCACTATACAGGGAGTAGGGTGCCATTTGGGATGTATCCTGTGTATAACACTACTGACAGACTGACGGACTGTATATGCTATTATAACACTACTAACAGTCTGATGTTGTACATGCTGTTATACTGTTATAACACTACTGACAGACTGATGCTGTACTCGCTGTTATACTATTATAACACTACTGACAGACTGATGGACTGTACATGCTGTTATAACACTACTGACAGACTGATGGACTGTACATGCTATTATAACACTACTGACAGACTGATGGACTGTATATGCTGTTATAACACTACTGACAGACTGATGCTGTACATGCTGTTATAACACTACTGACAGACTGATGGACTGTATATGCTGTTATAACACTACTGACAGACAGATGGACTGTACATGCTGTTATACTATTATAACACTACTGACAGACTGATGGACTGTACATGCTGTTATAACACTACTGACAGACTGATGCTGTACATGCTGTTATAACACTACTGACAGACTGATGGACTGTACATGCTGTTATAACACTACTGACAGACTGATGCTGTACATGCTGTTATAACACTACTGACAGACTGATGGACTGTACATGCTGTTATACTATTATAACACTACTGACAGACTGATGGACTATACATGCTTTATAACACTACTGACAGACTGATGGACTGTACCTGATGTTATAACACTACTGACAGACAGATGGACTGTACATGCTGTTATACTATTATAACACTACTGACAGACTGATGGACTGTACATGCTATTATACTATTATAACTACTGACAGACAGATGGACTGTACATGCTATTATACTATTATAACACTACTGACAGACTGATGGACTGTACATGCTGTTATAACACTACTGACAGACTGATGGACTGTACATGCTGTTATACTATTATAACACTACTGACAGACTGATGGACTGTACATGCTATTATACTATTATAACTACTGACAGACAGATGGACTGTACATGCTATTATACTATTATAACACTACTGACAGACTGATGGACTGTACATGCTGTTATAACACTGCTGACAGACTGATGGACTGCTGACAGACTGATGGACTGTATATGCTATTATAACACTACTAACAGTCTGATGTTGTACACGCTGTTATAACACTACTGACAGACTGATGGACTGTACATGCTTTTATACTATTATAACACTACTGACAGACTGATGGACTGTACACGCTGTTATAACACTACTGACAGACTGATGGACTGTACATGCTGTTATAACACTACTGACAGACTGATGGACTGTACATGCTGTTATAACACTACTGACAGTCTGATGTTGTACATGCAATTATACTATTATAACTACTGACAGACTGATGGACTGTACATGCTGTTATAACACTACTGACAGACTGATGGACTGCTGACAGACTGATGGACTGTACACGCTGTTATACTGTTATAACACTACTGACAGACTGATGGACTGTACACGCTGTTATACTGTTATAACACTACTGACAGACTGATGGACTGTACATGCTATTATAACACTACTGACAGTCTTATGGACTGTACATGCTATTATACTATTATAACACTACTGACAGACTGATGGACTGTACATGCTGTTATAACACTACTGACAGACTGATGCTGTACATGCTGTTATAACACTACTGACAGACTGATGGACTGTACATGCTGTTATACTATTATAACACTACTGACAGACTGATGGACTGTACATGCTGTTATAACACTACTGACAGACTGATGCTGTACATGCTGTTATAACACTACTGACAGACTGATGGACTGTACATGCTGTTATACTATTATAACACTACTGACAGACTGATGGACTGTACATGCTGTTATAACACTACTGACAGACTGATGGACTGTACATGCTGTTATAACACTACTGACAGACTGATGGACTGTACATGCTGTTATAACACTACTGACAGACTGATGGACTGTACATGCTGTTATAACACTACTGACAGACTGATGCTGTACATGCTGTTATACTGTTATAACACTACTGACAGACTGATGGACTGTACATGCTGTTATACTATTATAACACTACTGACAGACTGATGGACTGTACATGCTTTTATACTATTATAACACTACTGACAGACTGTACGTGCTGTTATAACACTACTGACAGACTAAAGGACTGTACATGCTGTTATACTATTATAACACTACTGACAGACTGATGCTGTACATGCTGTTATAACACTACTGACAGACTGATGGACTGTACATGCTGTTATAACACTACTGACAGACTGATGGACTGTACATGCTGTTATACTATTATAACACTACTGACAGACTGATGGACTGTACATGCTGTTATAACACTACTGACAGACTGATGGACTGTACATGCTGTTATACTATTATAACACTACTGACAGACTGATGGACTGTACATGCTGTTATAACACTACTGACAGACTGATGGACTGTACACGCTGTTATACTATTATAACACTACTGACAGACTGATGGACTGTACATGCTGTTATAACACTACTGACAGACTGATGGACTGTACATGATGTTATAACACTACTGACAGACTGATGGACTGTACATGCTGTTATACTATTATAACACTACTGACAGACTGATGGACTGTACACGCTGTTATACTATTATAACACTACTGACAGACTGATGGACTGTACATGCTGTTATAACACTACTGACAGACTGATGGACTGTACATGCTATTATACTATTATAACACTACTGACAGACTGATGGACTGTACATGCTGTTATAACACTACTGACAGACTGATGGACTGTACATGCTGTTATACTATTATAACACTACTGACAGACTGATGGACTGTACATGCTGTTATAACACTACTGACAGACTGATGGACTGTACATGCTGTTATAACACTACTGACAGACTGATGGACTGTACATGCTATTATAACACTACTGACAGACTGATGGACTGTACATGCTGTTATACTATTATAACACTACTGACAGACTGATGCTGTACATGCTGTTATACTATTATAACACCACTGACAGACTGACGGACTGTACATGCTATTATACTATTATAACACTACTGACAGACTGGTGGACTGTACATGCTATTATAACACTACTGACAGACTGATGGACTGTACAGGCTATTATAACACTACTGACAGACTGATGGACTGTACATGCTGTTATAACACTACTGATAGACTGATGGACTGTACATGCTGTTATAACACTACTGACAGACAGATGCTGTACATGCTATTATAACACTACTGACAGACTGATGGACTGTACATGCTGTTATAACACTACTGACAGACTGATGGACTGTACAGGCTATTATAACACTACTGACAGACTGATGGACTGTACACGCTGTTATACTATTATAACACCACTGACAGACTGATGGACTGTACATGCTGTTATAACACTACTGACAGACTGATGGACTGTACATGCTGTTATACCACTACTGACAGACTGATGGACTGTACATGATGTTATAACACTACTGACAGACTGATGATGTACATGCTATTATAACACTTTTATAACTGATGCTGCAGACTGATGCTGTACATGTTGTTATAACACATGCTGTTATTATGCAGTCATTACTTTACTCAGTGTCAACATATAGTGCACTACTTTTGATCTGGGCCCATAGGGCTCTGGCCAATTTAGTGCACTGCTTTTGATCAGGGCCCATAGGGTTCTGGCCAATTTAGTGCACTACTTTTGATCTGGGCCCATAGGGTTCTGGCCAATTTAGTGCACTGCTTTTGATCTGGGCCCATAGGGTTCTGGCCAATTAAGTGCACTACTTTTGATCTGGGCCCATAGGGCTCTGGCCAATTTAGTGCACTACTTTTGATCTGGGCCCATAGGGTTCTGGCCAATTTAGTGCACTTTAAAGGGAATAGGGTGTCATTTGGGACACACCCTGTTTGGAGTTGAGTTATTCTGTCATGTCCATACTAGAGACATTAGTTATAACATTAGGAGACTCTATATTCTGTCATGTCCATACTAGAGACATTAGTTATAACATTAGGAGACTCCATATTCTGTCATGTCCATACTAGAGACATTAGTTACAACATTAGAAGGAGACTCTATATTCTGTCATGTCAATACTAGAGACATTAGTTATAACATTAGAAGTCTCTATATTCTGTCATGTCCATACTAGAGACATTAGTTATAACATTAGAAGGAGACTCTATATTCTGTCATGTCAATACTAGAGACATTAGTTATAACATTAGGAGACTCCATATTCTGTCATGTCCATACTAGAGACATTAGTTACAACATTAGAAGGAGACTCTATATTCTGTCATGTCCATACTAGAGACATTAGTTATAACATTAGGAGACTCTATATTCTGTCATGTCCATACTAGAGATATTAGTTACAACATTAGAAGGAGACTCTATATTCTGTCATGTCAATACTAGAGACATTAGTTATAACATTAGGAGACTCCATATTCTGTCATGTCCATACTAGAGATATTAGTTACAACATTAGAAGGAGACTCTATATTCTGTCATGTCAATACTAGAGACATTAGTTATAACATTAGGAGACTCCATATTCTGTCATGTCCATACTAGAGACATTAGTTACAACATTAGAAGGATACTCTATATTCTGTCATGTCCATACTAGAGACATTAGTTACAACATTAGAAGGAGACTCTATATTCTGTCATGTCCATACTAGAGACATTAGTTATTACATTAGGAGACTCTATATTCTGTCATGTCCATACTAGAGACATTAGTTATAACATTAGGAGACTCTATATTCTGTCATGTCCATACTAGAGACATTAGTTATAACATTAGGAGACTCTATATTCTGTCATGTCCATACTGGAGACATTAGTTATAACATTAGAAGGAGACTCTATATTCTGTCATGTCCATACTAGAGACATTAGTTATAACATTAGGAGACTCTATATTCTGTCATGTCCATACTAGAGACATTAGTTATAACATTAGGAGTGTCTATATTCTGTCATGTCCATACCAGAGACATTAGTTATAACATTAGGAGTGTCTATATTATGTCATGTCCATACTAGAGACATTAGTTATAACATTAGGAGTGTCTATATTCTGTCATGTCCATACTAGAGACATTAGTTACAACATTAGGAGACTCTATATTCTGTCATGTCCATACTAGAGACATTAGTTATAACATTAGGAGACTCTATATTCTGTCATGTCCATACTAGAGACATTAGTTATAACACTAGGAGTGTCTATATTCTGTCATGTCCATACTAGAGACATTAGTTATAACATTAGGAGACTCTATATTCTGTCATGTCCATACTAGAGACATTAGTTATAACATTAGGAGACTCTATATTCTGTCATGTCCATACTGGAGACATTAGTTATAACATTAGGAGACTCTATATTCTGTCATGTCCATACTAGAGACATTAGTTACAACATTAGGAGACTCTATATTCTGTCATGTCCATACTAGAGACATTAGTTATAACATTAGGAGTGTCTATATTCTGTCATGTCCATACTAGAGACATTAGTTATAACATTAGAAGGAGACTATATATTCTGTCATGTCCATACTAGAGACATTAGTTATAACATTCGGAGACACTATATTCTGTCATGTCCATACTAGAGACATTAGTTATAACATTAGAAGGAGTCTCTATATTCTGTCATGTCCATACTAGAGACATTAGTTATAACATTAGAAGGAGACTCTATATTCTGTCATGTCCATACTAGAGACATTAGTTATAACATTAGAAGGAGACTCTATATTCTGTCATGTCCATACTAGAGACATTAGTTATAACATTAGAAGGAGCCTCTATATTCTGTCATGTCCATACTAGAGACATTAGTTATAACATTAGGAGACTCTATATTCTGTCATGTCCATAATGGAGACATTAGTTATAACATTAGGAGACTCTATATTCTGTCATGTCCATACTAGAGACATTAGTTATAACATTAGGAGACTCTATATTCTGTCATGTCCATACTAGAGACATTAGTTATAACATTAGGAGACTCTATATTCTGTCATGTCCATACTAGAGACATTAGTTATAACATTAGGAGACTCTATATTCTGTCATGTCCATACTAGAGACATTAGTTATAACATTAGGAGACTCTATATTCTGTCATGTCCATACTAGAGACATTAGTTATAACATTAGGAGACTCTATATTCTGTCATGTCCATACTAGAGACATTAGTTATAACATTAGAAGGAGACTCTATATTCTGTCATGTCCATACTGGAGACATTAGTTACAACATTAGAAGGAGACTCTATATTCTGTCATGTCCATACTAGAGACATTAGTTATAACATTAGGAGACTCTATATTCTGTCATGTCCATACTGGAGACATTAGTTATAACATTAGGAGACTCTATATTCTGTCATGTCCATACTGGAGACATTAGTTATAACATTAGAAGGAGACTCTATATTCTGTCATGTCCATACTGGAGACATTAGTTATAACATTATGAGACTCTATATTCTGTCATGTCCATACTAGAGACATTAGTTATAACATTAGAAGGAGACTCTATATTATGTCATGTCCATACTAGAGACATTAGTTATAACATTAGGAGACTCTATATTCTGTCATGTCCATACTAGAGACATTAGTTATAACATTAGGAGACTCTATATTCTGTCATGTCCATACTAGAGACATTAGTTATAACATTAGGAGACTCTATATTATGTCATGTCCATACTAGAGACATTAGTTATAACATTAGGAGACTCTATATTCTGTCATGTCCATACCAGAGACATTAGTTATAACACTAGGAGTGTCTATATTCTGTCATGTCCATACTAGAGACATTAGTTATAACATTAGAAGGGGTTTATTGATTCAATACCGTCCATCCACAGCCAATCAGCTCATATGCGTGCATCACTTTGCATCTTTCCATTTATTTTGAACATCATTACAGTACAGCTCACGTCTCTGTTTCTCCTTTTATCTGGAATTATTCTGTCAAAAATTATGTTTACTGTCATATTTCAAAACAATAGCCTTTCTGTTGTTTATAAGAGATGAATGATCCACGGTAGGCAAACCTAAGCCTTGGGCTTCCTCTGTCCCATAAACATGGACGACATACTGCCTGGGCTCTCTGGGTCTCTCTGTTCCTTTACAAGGAAAATAATAGTTTGTTGACTAACTTTTGTTTAGTTACAGAGTTTTAATAAAAATAGGAAACTCATTCTTATCTGTGGTCCACGTGGCAAACATATGCTGTATGCTGGAAGGGTTTTTATTTTTATTTTGTATTGTTGTTGTCACAACCTGGTCGAAGTATTTTGTGTTTGTCTTCATTTATTTGGTCAGGCCAGGGTGTGGCATAGTCTGCTCTCCCACTGGAATGTTGTGTAGTCTGCTCTCCCACTGGAATGTTGTGTAGTCTGCTCTCCCACTGGAATGTTGTGTAGTCTGCTCTCCCACTGGAATGTTGTGTAGTCTACTCTCCTACTGGAATGTTGTGTAGTCTACTCTCCCACTGGAATGCTGTGTAGTCTACTCTCCCACTGGAATGCTGTGTAGTCTACTCTCCCACTGGAATGTTGTGTAGTCTGCTCTCCCACTGGAATGTTGTGTAGTCTGCTCTCCCACTGGAATGTTGTGTAGTCTACTCTCCCACTGGAATGTTGTGTAGTCTACTCTCCCACTGGAATGTTGTGTAGTCTACTCTCCCACTGGAATGTTGTGTAGTCTACTCTCCCACTGGAATGTTGTGTAGTCTACTCTCCCACTGGAATGTTGTGTAGTCTACTCTCCCACTGGAATGTTGTGTAGTCTAGTCTCCCACTTGAATGTTGTGTAGTCTATTCTCACACTGGAATGTTGTGTAGTCTGCTCTCCCACTGGAATCTTGTGTAGTCTGCTCTCCCAATGGAATGTTGTGTAGTCTGCTCTCCCACTGGAATGTTGTGTAGTCTGCTCTCCCACTGGAATGTTGTGTAGTCTACTCTCCCACTGGAATGTTGTGTAGTCTACTCTCCTACTGGAATGTTGTGTAGTCTACTCTCCCACTTGGAATGTTGTGTAGTCTGCTCTCCCACTGGAATGTTGTGTAGTCTGCTCTCCCACTGGAATGTTGTGTAGTCTGCTCTCCCACTGGAATGTTGTGTAGTCTACTCTCCTACTGGAATGTTGTGTAGTCTACTCTCCCACTTGGAATGTTGTGTAGTCTGCTCTCCCACTGGAATGTTGTGTAGTCTACTCTCCCACTGGAATGTTGTGTAGTCTGCTCTCCCACTGGAATGTTGTGTAGTCTGCTCTCCCACTGGAATGTTGTGTAGTCTACTCTCCCACTGGAATGCTGTGTAGTCTACTCTCCCACTGGAATGCTGTGTAGTCTACTCTCCCACTGGAATGTTGTGTAGTCTACTCTCCCACTGGAATGTTGTGTAGTCTACTCTCCCACTGGAATGTTGTGTAGTCTACTCTCCCACTGGAATGTTGTGTAGTCTACTCTCCCACTGGAATGCTGTGTAGTCTACTCTCCCACTGGAATGTTGTGTAGTCTACTCTCCCACTGGAATGTTGTGTAGTCTAGTCTCCCACTTGAATGTTGTGTAGTCTATTCTCACACTGGAATGTTGTGTAGTCTGCTCTCCCACTGGAATCTTGTGTAGTCTGCTCTCCCAATGGAATGTTGTGTAGTCTGCTCTCCCACTGGAATGTTGTGTAGTCTGCTCTCCCACTGGAATGTTGTGTAGTCTACTCTCCCACTGGAATGTTGTGTAGTCTACTCTCCTACTGGAATGTTGTGTAGTCTACTCTCCCACTTGGAATGTTGTGTAGTCTGCTCTCCCACTGGAATGTTGTGTAGTCTACTCTCCCACTGGAATGTTGTGTAGTCTACTCTCCCACTGGAATGTTGTGTAGTCTACTCTCCCACTGGAATGTTGTGTAGTCTACTCTCCCACTGGAATGTTGTGTAGTCTATTCTCACACTGGAATGTTGTGTAGTCTGCTCTCCCACTGGAATCTTGTGTAGTCTGCTCTCCCAATGGAATGTTGTGTAGTCTGCTCTCCCACTGGAATGTTGTGTAGTCTGCTCTCCCACTGGAATGTTGTGTAGTCTACTCTCCCACTGGAATGTTGTGTAGTCTACTCTCCTACTGGAATGTTGTGTAGTCTACTCTCCCACTTGGAATGTTGTGTAGTCTGCTCTCCCACTGGAATGTTGTGTAGTCTACTCTCCCACTGGAATGTTGTGTAGTCTACTCTCCCACTGGAATGTTGTGTAGTCTACTCTCCCACTGGAATGTTGTGTAGTCTACTCTCCCACTTGGAATGTTGTGTAGTCTGCTCTCCCACTGGAATGTTGTGTAGTCTACTCTCCCACTGGAATGCTGTGTAGTCTACTCTCCCACTGGAATGCTGTGTAGTCTACTCTCCCACTGGAATGTTGTGTAGTCTACTCTCCCACTGGAATGTTGTGTAGTCTACTCTCCCACTGGAATGTTGTGTAGTCTACTCTCCCACTGGAATGTTGTGTAGTCTACTCTCCCACTGGAATGCTGTGTAGTCTACTCTCCCACTGGAATGTTGTGTAGTCTACTCTCCCACTGGAATGTTGTGTAGTCTATTCTCACACTGGAATGTTGTGTAGTCTGCTCTCCCACTGGAATCTTGTGTAGTCTGCTCTCCCAATGGAATGTTGTGTAGTCTACTCTCCCACTGGAATGTTGTGTAGTCTGCTCTCCCACTGGAATGTTGTGTAGTCTACTCTCCTACTGGAATGTTGTGTAGTCTACTCTCCCACTGGAATGTTGTGTAGTCTACTCTCCCACTTGAATGTTGTGTAGTCTATTCTCCCACTGGAATGTTGTGTAGTCTGCTCTCCCACTGGAATCTTGTGTAGTCTACTCTCCCACTGGAATGTTGTGTAGTCTATTCTCCCACTGGAATGTTGTGTAGTCTACTCTCCCACTGGAATGTTGTGTAGTCTACTCTCCTACTGGAATGTTGTGTAGTCTACTCTCCCACTTGGAATGTTGTGTAGTCTGCTCTCCCACTGGAATGTTGTGTAGTCTACTCTCCCACTGGAATGTTGTGTAGTCTACTCTCCCACTGGAATGTTGTGTAGTCTACTCTCCCACTGGAATGTTGTGTAGTCTACTCTCCCACTTGGAATGTTGTGTAGTCTGCTCTCCCACTGGAATGTTGTGTAGTCTACTCTCCCACTGGAATGCTGTGTAGTCTACTCTCCCACTGGAATGCTGTGTAGTCTACTCTCCCACTGGAATGTTGTGTAGTCTACTCTCCCACTGGAATGTTGTGTAGTCTACTCTCCCACTGGAATGTTGTGTAGTCTACTCTCCCACTGGAATGTTGTGTAGTCTACTCTCCCACTGGAATGCTGTGTAGTCTACTCTCCCACTGGAATGTTGTGTAGTCTACTCTCCCACTGGAATGTTGTGTAGTCTATTCTCACACTGGAATGTTGTGTAGTCTGCTCTCCCACTGGAATCTTGTGTAGTCTGCTCTCCCAATGGAATGTTGTGTAGTCTACTCTCCCACTGGAATGTTGTGTAGTCTGCTCTCCCACTGGAATGTTGTGTAGTCTACTCTCCTACTGGAATGTTGTGTAGTCTACTCTCCCACTGGAATGTTGTGTAGTCTACTCTCCCACTTGAATGTTGTGTAGTCTATTCTCCCACTGGAATGTTGTGTAGTCTGCTCTCCCACTGGAATCTTGTGTAGTCTACTCTCCCACTGGAATGTTGTGTAGTCTATTCTCCCACTGGAATGTTGTGTAGTCTACTCTCCCACTGGAATGTTGTGTAGTCTACTCTCCCACTGGAATGTTGTGTAGTCTACTCTCCCACTGGAATGTTGTGTAGTCTACTCTCCCACTTGGAATGTTGTGTAGTCTGCTCTCCCACTGGAATGTTGTGTAGTCTACTCTCCCACTGGAATGCTGTGTAGTCTACTCTCCCACTGGAATGCTGTGTAGTCTACTCTCCCACTGGAATGTTGTGTAGTCTACTCTCCCACTGGAATGTTGTGTAGTCTACTCTCCCACTGGAATGTTGTGTAGTCTACTCTCCCACTGGAATGTTGTGTAGTCTACTCTCCCACTGGAATGCTGTGTAGTCTACTCTCCCACTGGAATGTTGTGTAGTCTACTCTCCCACTGGAATGTTGTGTAGTCTATTCTCACACTGGAATGTTGTGTAGTCTGCTCTCCCACTGGAATCTTGTGTAGTCTGCTCTCCCAATGGAATGTTGTGTAGTCTACTCTCCCACTGGAATGTTGTGTAGTCTGCTCTCCCACTGGAATGTTGTGTAGTCTACTCTCCTACTGGAATGTTGTGTAGTCTACTCTCCCACTGGAATGTTGTGTAGTCTACTCTCCCACTTGAATGTTGTGTAGTCTATTCTCCCACTGGAATGTTGTGTAGTCTGCTCTCCCACTGGAATCTTGTGTAGTCTACTCTCCCACTGGAATGTTGTGTAGTCTATTCTCCCACTGGAATGTTGTGTAGTCTACTCTCCCACTGGAATGTTGTGTAGTCTACTCTCCCACTGGAATGTTGTGTAGTCTACTCTCCCACTTGGAATGTTGTGTAGTCTACTCTCCCACTGGAATGTTGTGTAGTCTACTCTCCCACTTGAATGTTGTGTAGTCTATTCTCCCACTGGAATGTTGTGTAGTCTGCTCTCCCACTGGAATCTTGTGTAGTCTGCTCTCCCACTGGATTGTTGTGTAGTCTACTCTCCCACTGGAATGTTGTGTAGTCTACTCTCCCACTGGAATGTTGTGTAGTGTAGTCTCCCACTGGAATGTTGTGTAGTCTAGTCTCCCACTGGAATGTTGTGTAGTCTACTCTCCCACTTGAATGTTGTGTAGTCTATTCTCCCACTGGAATGTTGTGTAGTCTGCTCTCCCACTGGAATCTTGTGTAGTCTGCTCTCCCACTGGAATGTTGTGTAGTCTACTCTCCCACTGGAATGTTGTGTAGTCTGCTCTCCCACTGGAATGTTGTGTAGTCTACTCTCCCACTGGAATGTTGTGTAGTCTATTCTCCCACTGGAATGTTGTGTAGTCTACTCTCCCACTGGAATGTTGTGTAGTCTACTCTCCCACTGGAATGTTGTGTAGTCTATTCTCCCACTGGAATGTTGTGTAGTCTACTCTCCCACTGGAATGTTGTGTAGTCTGCTCTCCCACTGGAATCTTGTGTAGTCTGCTCTCCCACTGGAATGGTGTGTAGTCTACTCTCCCACTGGAATGTTGTGTAGTCTAGTCTCCCACTGGAATGTTTCTGCCCTGTGGTCTTGGGATGGCTGAGGCCACATTCTCCTCCATTACAGTGGCAAAGTTAACGTTCTTCAATGTAAAAAACGGTGTTTAAAACTGAAAAAAAACATGAAAGAAACGCAATATAAATATGATCATCCCCTTTTTACTATTTACTGAGTCCTTGATCATCTCCTTTTTACGATTTTCATTAGGATCCCCAGTAGCTGTTGCAAAAGCAACAGAGGTCCACACAAGAGTATGAAACCTGACATGATACACAACGTTAAAAGACAAGAACAGCTCAAGGACAGAACTACATATATAGATGTTTATTTCTTTATTTTATGACAGAATGCACACGTAGACTACATATCAACACACAAACTATCTAGGTCAAATAGGGGAGAGACGTTGTGCCGTGAGGTGTTTTGAAACCAGGTTCATTTGAGCAGTATGAGATGGAAGGGAGTTCCATTCAGTAATGTCTCTGTATAATACTGTACGCTTTCTTGAATTGGTTCTGGATTTGAGGGACTGTGAAAAGACCCCCGGTGGCACGTCTGGTGGGGTAAGTGCGGTGTCTGGTGGGGTAAGTGTGGTGTCTGGTGGGGTAAGAGTGGTGTCTTCTGGTGGGGTAAGTGTGGTGTCTGGTGGGGTAAGAGTGGTGTCTTCTGGTGGGGTAAGTGTGGTGTCTGGTGGGGTAAGAGTGGTGTCTTCTGGTGGGGTAAGTGTGGTGTCTGGTGGGGTAAGAGTGGTGTCTTCTGGTGGGGTAAGTGTGGTGTCTGGTGGGGTAAGTGTGGTGTCTGGTGGGGTAAGTCTGGTGGGGTAAGTGTGGTGTCTGGTGGGGTAAGTGTGGTGTCTGGTGGGGTAAGTGTGGTGTCTGGTGGGGTAAGTGTGGTGTCTGGTGGGGTAAGTGTGGTGTCTGGTGGGGTAAGTGTGGTGTCTGGTGGGGTAAGTGTGGTGCCTGGTGGGGTAAGTGTGGTGTCTGGTGGGGTAAGTCTGGTGGGGTAAGTCTGGGGGGGTAAGTGTGGTGTCTGGTGGGGTAAGTGTGGTGTCTGGTGGGTTAAGTGTGGTGTCTGGTGGGGTAAGTCTGGTGGGGTAAGTGTGGTGTCTGGTGGGGTAAGTGTGGTGTCTGGTGGGGTAAGAGTGGTGTCTTCTGGTGGGGTAAGTGTGGTGTCTGGTGGGGTAAGAGTGGTGTCTTCTGGTGGGGTAAGTGTGGTGTCTGGTGGGGTAAGTGTGGTGTCTGGTGGGGTAAGTGTGGTGTCTGGTGGGGTAAGTGTGGTGTCTGGTGGGGTAAGTGTGGTGTCTGGTGGGGTAAGTGTGGTGTCTGGTGGGGTAAGAGTGGTGTCTTCTGGTGGGGTAAGTGTGGTGTCTGGTGGGGTAAGAGTGGTGTCTTCTGGTGGGGTAAGTGTGGTGTCTGGTGGGGTAAGTGTGGTGTCTGGTGGGGTAAGTGTGGTGTCTGGTGGGGTAAGTGTGGTGTCTGGTGGGGTAAGTGTGGTGCCTGGTGGGGTAAGTGTGGTGTCTGGTGGGGTAAGTCTGGTGGGGTAAGTCTGGTGGGGTAAGTGTGGTGTCTGGTGGGGTAAGTGTGGTGTCTGGTGGGGTAAGTGTGGTGTCTGGTGGGGTAAGTCTGGTGGGGTAAGTGTGGTGTCTGGTGGGGTAAGTGTGGTGTCTGGTGGGGTAAGTGTGGTGCCTGGTGGGGTAAGTGTGGTGCCTGGTGGGGTAAGTGTGGTGTCTGGTGGGGTAAGTGTGGTGTCTGGTGGGGTAAGTGCGGTGTCTGGTGGGGTAAGTGCGGTGTCTGGTGGGGTAAGTGTGGTGTCTGGTGGGGTAAGTGTGGTGTCTGGTGGGGTAAGTGTGGTGTCTGGTGGGGTAAGTGTGGTGTCTGGTGGGGTAAGTGTGGTAAGTGTGGGGTAAGTGTGGTGTCTGGTGGGGTAAGTGTGGTGTCTGGTGGGGTAAGTGTGGTGGCTGGTGGGGTAAGTGTGGTGTCTGGTGGGGTAAGTGTGGTAAGTGTGGGGTAAGTGTGGTGTCTGGTGGGGTAAGTGTGGTGTCTGGTGGGTTATGTGTGGTGTCTGGTGGGGTAAGTGTGGTGTCTGGTGGGGTAAGTGTGGTGTCTGGTGGGGTAAGTGTGGTGCCTGGTGGGGTAAGTGTGGTGCCTGGTGGGGTAAGTGTGGTGTCTGGTGGGGTAAGTGTGGTGTCTGGTGGGGTAAGTGTGGTGTCTGGTGGGGTAAGTGTGGTGTCTGGTGGGGTAAGTGTGGTGTCTGGTGGGGTAAGTGTGGTGTCTGGTGGGGTAAGTGTGGTGCCTGGTGGGGTAAGTGTGGTGCCTGGTGGGGTAAGTGTGGTGCCTGGTGGGGTAAGTGTGGTGCCTGGTGGGGTAAGTGTGGTGCCTGGTGGGGTAAGTGTGGTGCCTGGTGGGGCAAGTGTGGTGTCTGGTGGGGCAAGTGTGGTGTCTGGTGGGGTAAGTGTGGTGTCTGGTGGGGTAAGTGTGGTGTCTGGTGGGGTAAGTGTGGTGTCTGGTGGGGTAAGTGTGGTGTCTGGTGGGGTAAGTGTGGTGTCTGGTGGGGTAAGTGTGGTGTCTGGTGGGGTGAGTGTGGTGTCTGGTGGGGTAAGTGTGGTGTCTGGTGGGGTAAGTGTGGTGTCTGGTGGGGTAAGTGTGGTGTCTGGGGGGGTGAGTGTGGTGTCTGGGGGGGTAAGTGTGGTGTCTGGGGGGGTAAGTGTGGTGTCTGGGGGGGTGAGTGTGGTGTCTGGGGGGGTAAGTGTGGTGTCTGGTGTGGTGTCTGGTGGGGTAAGTGTGTTGTCTGGTGGGGTAAGTGTGGTGTCTGGTGGGGTAAGTGTGGTGTCTGGTGGGGTAAGTGCGGTGTCTGGCGGGGTAAGTGCGGTGTCTGGCGGGGTAAGTGCGGTGTCTGGCGGGGTAAGTGCGGTGTCTGGCGGGGTAAGTGCGGTGTCTGGCGGGGTAAGTGCGGTGTCTGGTGGGGTAAGTGCGGTGTCTGGTGGGGTAAGTGTGGTGTCTGGTGGGGTAAGTGCGGTGTCTGGTGGGGTAAGTGTGTGTGTGTGTCAGACATGTGGGTAGCTTGACGATGCGAACACTTTGGGATTTTCCAACACATTAATGTTTCTTATGAAAACAAGAAGTGAAGCAGTCAGTCTCTCCTCAACTCTTAACACAGAGAGAGAGACTGGTATAGTATTAACATCAGCCCTCTGATTACAATGAAGAGCAAGATGTGACGCAGTCAGTCTCTCATCAACTCTTAACACAGAGAGAGAGACTGGTATAGTATTAATATCAGCCCTCTGATTACAATGAAGACCAAGATGTGCCGCTCTGTTCTGGGGCCAGCTGCAGGTTAACTAGGTGTTTCCTTACAGCAGTCGACCACACGACTGGACAATAATCAAGACCAGACAAAACTAGAGCCTGCAGGCCATGGTGTCACGACTTCCGCCGAGGTTGGCTCTCCTGCCCGTTCAGGCGGTGCTCGGCGGTCGTCGTCACCGTCCTACTAGCCACTACCGATCCCTTTTCGTGTATCTGTTGGTTTTGTCTGATTGGTTTCACCTGTGTGTTGTTTAGTTAATTAGTGTCTGTATATAATGTAGGTTGTCCCGTCCTTGTTTTGTGTGGGATTGTTGATTTGTCATCCATGTCTGTCGGTGTATCTTGTGTTTCTTATTCTCCGGTTCGTCTTCTATCCTGTATTGGATATTTCACCCTGTGTGTATTGGGTTGACCGTGTTTATTTGTTCACTGGAGAATAAAACTTTATATCGCTATCTGCTCTCTGCGCCTGATTCCACCCACCTTCATTAGACGTGACACATGGTGTCAAAGCAGAACATGTCTTGATTACGGACATACCTCTTACGGACAGACCTCTTACGGACAGACCTCTTACGGACAGACCTCTTACGGACAGACCTCTTACGGACAGACCTCTTACGGACAGACCTCTTACGGACAGACCTCTTACGGACAGACCTCTTACGGACAGACCTCTTACGGACAGACTTCTTACAGACAGACCTCTCCCCATCTTTACAACCATTGAATATTTATTTTGTTGAACAAGACATTTTACAATCTTAAGGTATCACCAAGTAATTTAGCCTCCTCAACTTGTTCGACAGCCACACCGTTCATTACCGGATTCAGCCGAGGTCCAGAACTCAGCTTAATGATTTGTACCAAATACAAACGCTCTTAGTTGTAACAGAGATGTTCAAGGACCAGTTTATTACTGACTATAACCCGCTTCCAAAACAGACTGCAACTCTTTGTTAAGGGCGTTTCCAGTGACCTCATCAGCTGTGGCTGCTGATGCGTAGACGGTTGAATCGTCAGCAATACTTCACCCACAAGGAGCCTCCTTCTGGAGATCTGAATCATTAAACACGACTGATTTTCATATTCGTCACCACGGCATCTTGCTCTCTAAGCATCTGACACGTGTGTTCTGTTACAAGTCAGCATACTGCTTGTCTCTAAAACATCAGCAAAAAAACACATCCATAATGTCTTGTCAGAGTAATGGCCTGATTGCAGTAATGCATCTGGGGCTGTAACAAGTTTTTTTAAAAAGTAGCTAGCTACCTAGCTAGCGTAGCAAAGAGAGTAGTTAGGGAAAGCCTAACCCTAGGGGTTTACTGTTGACTGTAGAGAGAGGGAGATGGTGTTGGGGTTTACTGTAGAGAGAGGGAGATGGTGTTGGGGTTTACTGTTGACTGTAGAGAGAGGGAGATGGTGTTGGGGTTTACTGTAGAGAGAGGGAGATGGTGTTGGGGTTTACTGTAGAGAGAGGGAGATGGTGTTGGGGTTGACTGTAGAGACAGGGAGATGGTGTTGGGGTTGACTGTAGAGACAGGGAGATGGTGTTGGGGTTTACTGTTGACTGTAGAGAGAGGGAGATGGTGTTGGGGTTTACTGTAGAGAGAGGGAGATGGTGTTGGGGTTGACTGTAGAGACAGGGAGATGGTGTTGGGGTTTACTGTTGACTGTAGAGAGAGGGAGATGGTGTTGGGGTTTACTGTAGAGAGAGGGAGATGGTGTTGGGGTTTACTGTAGAGAGAGGGAGATGGTGTTGGGGTTGACTGTAGAGACAGGGAGATGGTGTTGGGGTTGACTGTTGACTGTAGAGAGAGGGAGATGGTGTTGGGGTTTACTGTAGAGAGAGGGAGATGGTGTTGGGGTTTACTGTAGAGAGAGGGAGATGGTGTTGGGGTTTACTGTAGAGAGAGGGAGATGGTGTTGGGGTTTACTGTAGAGAGAGGGAGATGGTGTTGGGGTTTACTGTAGAGAGAGGGAGATGGTGTTGGGGTTTACTGTAGAGAGAGGGAGATGGTGTTGGGGTTTACTGTAGAGAGAGGGAGATGGTGTTGGGGTTTACTGTAGAGAGAGGGAGATGGTGTTGGGGTTTACTGTAGAGAGAGGGAGATGGTGTTGGGGTTTACTGTAGAGAGAGGGAGATGGTGTTGGGGTTTACTGTAGAGAGAGGGAGATGGTGTTGGGGTTTACTGTAGAGAGAGGGAGATGGTGTTGGGGTTTACTGTAGAGAGAGGGGGATGGTGTTGGGGTTTACTGTTGACTGTAGAAAGAGGGGAATGGTGTTGGGGTTTACTGTAGAGAGAGGGGGATGGTGTTGGGGTTTACTGTAGAGAGAGGGGGATGGTGTTGGGGTTGACTGTAGAGAGAGGGGGATGGTGTTGGGGTTTACTGTAGAGAGAGGGGGATGGTGTTGGGGTTGACTGTAGAGAGAGGGGGATGGTGTTGGGGTTGACTGTAGAGAGAGGGAGATGGTGTTGGGGTTTACTGTAGAGAGGGAGATGGTGTTGGTGTTTACTGTAGAGAGAGGGGGATGGTGTTGGGGTTTACTGTAGAGAGAGGGGGATGGTGTTGGGGTTTACTGTAGAGAGAGGGGGATGGTGTTGGGGTTTACTGTAGAGAGAGGGAGATGGTGTTGGGGTTTACTGTTGACTGTAGAGAGGGAGATGGTGTTGGTGTTTACTGTAGAGAGAGGGGGATGGTGTGGGGTTTACTGTAGAGAGAGGGAGGGAGATGGTGTTGGGGTTGACTTTAGAGAGAGGGAGGGAGATGGTGTTGGGGTTGACTGTAGAGAGAGGGAGATGGTGTTGGGGTTGACTGTAGAGAGAGGGAGATGGTGTTGGGGTTGACTGTAGAGAGAGGGAGATGGTGTTGGGGTTTACTGTAGAGAGAGGGAGATGGTGTTGGGGTTTACTGTAGAGAGAGGGAGATGGTGTGGGGTTTACTGTAGAGAGAGGGAGGGAGATGGTGTTGGGGTTGACTGTAGAGAGAGGGAGGGAGATGGTGTTGGGGTTGACTGTAGAGAGAGGGAGATGGTGTTGGGGTTGACTGTAGAGAGAGGGAGATGGTGTGGGGTTTACTGTAGAGAGAGGGAGATGGTGTTGGGGTTTACTGTAGAGAGAGGGGGATGGTGTGGGGTTTACTGTAGAGAGAGGGGGATGGTGTGGGGTTTACTGTAGAGAGAGGGAGATGGTGTTGGGGTTTACTGTAGAGAGAGGGGGATGGTGTTGGGGTTTACTGTAGAGAGAGGGGGATGGTGTTGGGGTTTACTGTAGAGAGAGGGAGATGGTGTTGGGGTTTACTGTAGAGAGAGGGAGATGGTGTTGGGGTTTACTGTAGAGAGAGGGGGATGGTGTTGGGGTTTACTGTAGAGAGAGGGGGATGGTGTTGGGGTTTACTGTAGAGAGAGGGGGATGGTGTTGGGGTTGACTGTAGAGAGAGGGAGATGGTGTTGGGGTTGACTGTAGAGAGAGGGAGATGGTGTTGGGGTTTACTGTAGAGAGAGGGAGATGGTGTTGGGGTTTACTGTAGAGAGAGGGGGATGGTGTTGGGGTTGACTGTAGAGAGAGGGAGATGGTGTTGGGGTTGACTGTTGACTGTAGAGAGGGAGATGGTGTTGGTGTTTACTGTAGAGAGAGGGGGATGGTGTGGGGTTTACTGTAGAGAGAGAGAGGGAGATGGTGTTGGGGTTGACTGTAGAGAGAGGGAGATGGTGTGGGGTTTACTGTTGACTGTAGAGAGAGGGAGATGGTGTTGGGGTTTACTGTAGAGAGAGGGAGATGGTGTTGGGGTTGACTGTAGAGAGAGGGAGATGGTGTGGGGTTTACTGTAGAGAGAGGGAGATGGTGTTGGGGTTGACTGTAGAGAGAGGGAGATGGTGTTGGGGTTTACTGTTGACTGTAGAGAGAGGTAGATGGTGTTGGATTTTACTGTAGAGAGAGGGAGATGGTGTTGGGGTTGACTGTAGAGAGAGGGAGATGGTGTTGGGGTTGACTGTAGAGAGAGGGAGATGGTGTTGGGGTTTACTGTAGAGAGAGGGAGATGGTGTTGGGGTTTACTGTAGAGAGAGGGAGATGGTGTTGGGGTTTACTCGCTCCCGCCTCCCTCCCTGTCTGCCTCCACCCTTCCTCGCTTTGTGTTGTATCCTACTGATAGATAGATGGCATTGTGTTGTATCCTACTGATAGATGGCATTGTGTTGTATCCTACTGATAGATGGCATTGTGTTGTATCCTACTGATAGATGGCATTGTGTTGTATCCTACTGATAGATGGCATTGTGTTGTATCCTACTGATAGATGGCATTGTGTTGTATCCTACTGATAGATGGCATTGTGTTGTATCCTACTGATAGATGGCATTGTGTTGTATCCTACTGATAGATGGCATTGTGTTGTATCCTACTGATAGATAGCATTGTGTTGTATCCTACTGATAGATGGCATTGTGTTGTATCCTACTGATAGATGGCATTGTGTTGTATCCTACTGATAGATGGCATTGTGTTGTATCCTACTGATAGATGGCATTGTGTTGTATCCTACTGATAGATAGATGGCATTGTGTTGTATCCTACTGATAGATGGCATTGTGTTGTATCCTACTGATAGATGGCATTGTGTTGTATCCTACTGATAGATGACATTGTGTTGTATCCTACAGATAGATAGATGGCATTGTGTTGTATCCTACTGATAGATGGCATTGTGTTGTATCCTACTGATAGATAGATGGCATTGTGTTGTATCCTACTGATAGATGGCATTGTGTTGTATCCTACTGATAGATAGATGGCATTGTGTTGTATCCTACTGATAGATGGCATTGTGTTGTATCCTACTGATAGATAGATAGCATTGTGTTGTATCCTACTGATAGATGGCATTGTGTTATATCCTACTGATAGATGGCATTGTGTTGTATCCTACTGATAGATGGCATTGTGTTGTATCCTACTGATAGATGGCATTGTGTTGTATCCTACTGATAGATGGCATTGTGTTGTATCCTACTGATAGATGGCATTGTGTTGTATCCTACTGATAGATTGCATTGTGTTGTATCCTACTGATAGATGGCATTGTGTTGTATCCTACTGATAGATGGCATTGTGTTGTATCCTACTGATAGATAGATGGCATTGTGTTGTATCCTACTGATAGATAGATGGCATTGTGTTGTATCCTACTGATAGATGGCATTGTGTTGTATCCTACTGATAGATGGCATTGTGTTGTATCCTACTGGTAGATGGCATTGTGTTGTATCCTACTGATAGATGGCATTGTGTTGTATCCTACTGATAGATAGCATTGTGTTGTATCCTACTGATAGATATATGGCATTGTGTTGTATCCTACTGATAGATAGATAGATAGCATTGTGTTGTATCCTACTGATAGATAGCATTGTGTTGTATCCTACTGATAGATAGATGGCATTGTGTTGTATCCTACTGATAGATGGCATTGTGTTGTATCCTACTGATAGATAGATGGCATTGTGTTGTATCCTACTGATAGATAGATGGCATTGTGTTGTATCCTACTGATAGATAGATGACATTGTGTTGTATCCTACTGATAGATGGCATTGTGTTGTATCCTACTGATAGATAGCATTGTGTTGTATCCTACTGATAGATAGCATTGTGTTGTATCCTACTGATAGATAGATGGCATTGTGTTGTATCCTACTGATAGATGGCATTGTGTTGTATCCTACTGATAGATAGATGGCATTGTGTTGTATCCTACTGATAGATAGATGGCATTGTGTTGTATCCTACTGATAGATAGATGGCATTGTGTTGTATCCTACTGATAGATAGATGGCATTGTGTTGCATCCTACTGATAGATGGCATTGTGTTGTATCCTACTGATAGATGGCATTGTGTTGTATCCTACTGATAGATGGCATTGTGTTGTATCCTATTGATAGATAGATGGCATTGTGTTGTATCCTACTGATAGATGGCATTGTGTTGTATCCTATAGATAGATAGCATTGTGTTGTATCCTACTGATAGATGGCATTGTGTTGTATCCTACTGATAGATGGCATTGTGTTGTATCCTACTGATAGATGGCATTGTGTTGTATCCTACAGATAGATAGATGGCATTGTGTTGTATCCTACTGATAGATAGCATTGTGTTGTATCCTACTGATAGATGGCATTGTGTTGTATCCTACTGATAGATGGCATTGTGTTGTATCCTACTGATAGATGGCATTGTGTTGTAGCCTACTGATAGATGGCATTGTGTTGTATCCTACTGATAGATGGCATTGTGTTATATCCTACTGATAGATAGATGGCATTGTGTTGTATCCTACTGATAGATGGCATTGTGTTGTATCCTACTGATAGATGGCATTGTGTTGTATCCTACTGATAGATGGCATTGTGTTGTATCCTACTGATAGATAGATGGCATTGTGTTGTATCCTACTGATAGATAGCATTGTGTTGTATCCTACTGATAGATAGATGGCATTGTGTTGTATCCTACTGATAGATAGATGGCATTGTGTTGTATCCTACTGATAGATAGCATTGTGTTGTATCCTACTGATAGATAGATGGCATTGTGTTGTATCCTACTGATAGATAGATGGCATTGTGTTGTATCCTACTGATAGATAGATGGCATTGTGTTGTATCCTACTGATAGATGGCATTGTGTTGTATCCTACTGATAGATGGCATTGTGTTATATCCTACTGATAGATAGATGGCATTGTGTTGTATCCTACTGATAGATGGCATTGTGTTGTATCCTACTGATAGATGGCATTGTGTTGTATCCTACTGATAGATAGCATTGTGTTGTATCCTACTGATAGATGGCATTGTGTTGTATCCTACTGATAGATGGCATTGTGTTGTATCCTACTGATAGATAGATGGCATTGTGTTGTATCCTACTGATAGATAGATGGCATTGTGTTGTATCCTACTGATAGATGGCATTGTGTTGTATCCTACTGATAGATAGATGGCATTGTGTTGTATCCTACTGATTGATGGCATTGTGTTGTATCCTACTGATAGATGGCATTGTGTTGTATCCTACTGATAGATGGCATTGTGTTGTATCCTACTGATAGATAGCATTGTGTTGTATCCTACTGATAGATGGCATTGTGTTGTATCCTACTGATAGATAGATGGCATTGTGTTGTATCCTACTGATAGATAGATGGCATTGTGTTGTATCCTACTGATAGATAGCATTGTGTTGTATCCTACTGATAGATAGCATTGTGTTGTATCCTACTGATAGATGGCATTGTGTTATATCCTACTGATAGATAGCATTGTGTTGTATCCTACTGATAGATAGCATTGTGTTGTATCCTACTGATAGATAGCATTGTGTTGTATCCTACTGATAGATAGCATTGTGTTGTATCCTACTGATAGATGGCATTGTGTTGTATCCTACTGATAGATGGCATTGTGTTATATCCTACTGATAGATAGCATTGTGTTGTATCCTACTGATAGATGGCATTGTGTTGTATCCTACTGATAGATGGCATTGTGTTGTATCCTACTGATAGATAGATGGCATTGTGTTGTATCCTACTGATAGATGGCATTGTGTTGTATCCTACTGATAGATGGCATTGTGTTGTATCCTACTGATAGATGGCATTGTGTTGTATCCTACTGATAGATGGCATTGTGTTGTATCCTACTGATAGATGGCATTGTGTTGTATCCTACTGATAGATAGATAGCATTGTGTTGTATCCTACTGATAGATGGCATTGTGTTGTATCCTACTGATAGATGGCATTGTGTTGTATCCTACTGATAGATGGCATTGTGTTGTATCCTACTGATAGATAGATAGCATTGTGTTGTATCCTACTGATAGATGGCATTGTGTTGTATCCTACTGATAGATAGCATTGTGTTGTATCCTACTGATAGATGGCATTGTGTTGTATCCTACTGATAGATGGCATTGTGTTGTATCCTACTGATAGATGGCATTGTGTTGTATCCTACTGATAGATGGCATTGTGTTGTATCCTACTGATAGATAGATGGCATTGTGTTGTATCCTACTGATAGATGGCATTGTGTTGTATCCTACTGATAGATGGCATTGTGTTGTATCCTACTGATAGATGGCATTGTGTTGTATCCTACTGATAGATGGCATTGTGTTGTATCCTACTGATAGATGGCATTGTGTTGTATCCTACTGATAGATAGATAGCATTGTGTTGTATCCTACTGATAGATGGCATTGTGTTGTATCCTACTGATAGATGGCATTGTGTTGTATCCTACTGATAGATGGCATTGTGTTGTATCCTACTGATAGATAGATAGCATTGTGTTGTATCCTACTGATAGATGGCATTGTGTTGTATCCTACTGATAGATAGCATTGTGTTGTATCCTACTGATAGATGGCATTGTGTTGTATCCTACTGAAAGATGGCATTGTGTTGTATCCTACTGATAGATAGCATTGTGTTATATCCTACTGATAGATAGATAGCATTGTGTTGTATCCTACTGATAGATGGCATTGTGTTGTATCCTACTGATAGATAGATGGCATTGTGTTGTATCCTACTGATAGATGGCATTGTGTTGTATCCTACTGATAGATAGATGGCATTGTGTTGTATCCTACTGATAGATGGCATTGTGTTGTATCCTACTGAAAGATGGCATTGTGTTGTATCCTACTGATAGATGGCATTGTGTTGTATCCTACTGATAGATAGATGGCATTGTGTTGTATCCTACTGATAGATGGCATTGTGTTGTATCCTACTGATAGATAGCATTGTGTTATATCCTACTGATAGATAGCATTGTGTTGTATCCTACTGATAGATGGCATTGTGTTGTATCCTACTGATAGATGGCATTGTGTTGTATCCTACTGATAGATAGATGGCATTGTGTTGTATCCTACTGATAGATGGCATTGTGTTGTATCCTATTGTGTTATATCCTACTGATAGATAGATAGCATTGTGTTGTATCCTACTGATAGATGGCATTGTGTTGTATCCTACTGATAGATGGCATTGTGTTGTATCCTACTGATAGATAGCATTGTGTTGTATCCTACTGATAGATAGATGGCATTGTGTTGTATCCTACTGATAGATGGCATTGTGTTGTATCCTACTGATAGATGGCATTGTGTTGTATCCTACTGATAGATGGCATTGTGTTGTATCCTACTGATTGATGGCATTGTGTTGTATCCTACTGATAGATGGATGGCATTGTGTTGTATCCTATTGATAGATAGCATTGTGTTGTATCCTACTGATAGATAGATGGCATTGTGTTGTATCCTACTGATTGATGGCATTGTGTTGTATCCTACTGATAGATAGATGGCATTGTGTTGTATCCTACTGATTGATGGCATTGTGTTGTATCCTACTGATAGATAGATGGCATTGTGTTGTATCCTACTGGTAGATGGCATTGTGTTGTATCCTACTGATAGATGGCATTGTGTTGTATCCTACTGATAGATAGCATTGTGTTGTATCCTACTGATAGATAGCATTGTGTTGTATCCTACTGATAGATGGCATTGTGTTGTATCCTACTGATAGATAGCATTGTGTTGTATCCTACTGATAGATGGCATTGTGTTGTATCCTACTGATAAATAGATAGATAGCATTGTGTTGTATCCTACTGATAGATAGCATTGTGTTGTATCCTACTGATAGATAGATGGCATTGTGTTGTATCCTACTGATAGATGGCATTGTGTTGTATCCTACTGATAGATAGATGGCATTGTGTTGTATCCTACTGATAGATAGATGGCATTGTGTTGTATCCTACTGATAGATAGATGACATTGTGTTGTGTCCTACTGATAGATAGATGGCATTGTGTTGTATCCTACTGATAGATGGCATTGTGTTGTATCCTACTGATAGATAGATGGCATTGTGTTGTATCCTACTGATAGATGGCATTGTGTTGTATCCTATTGATAGATGGCATTGTGTTGTATCCTACTGATAGATGGCATTGTGTTGTATCCTACTGATAGATGGCATTGTGTTGTATCCTACTGATAGATGGCATTGTGTTGTATCCTACAGATAGATAGATGGCATTGTGTTGTATCCTACTGATAGATGGCATTGTGTTGTATCCTACTGATAGATAGCATTGTGTTGTATCCTACTGATAGATGGCATTGTGTTATATCCTACTGATAGATAGATGGCATTGTGTTGTATCCTACTGATAGATGGCATTGTGTTATATCCTACTGATAGATGGCATTGTGTTGTATCCTACTGATAGATAGATGACATTGTGTTGTATCCTACTGATAGATGGCATTGTGTTGTATCCTACTGATAGATAGCATTGTGTTGTATCCTACTGATAGATGGCATTGTGTTATATCCTACTGATAGATGGCATTGTGTTGTATCCTACTGATAGATAGATGACATTGTGTTGTATCCTACTGATAGATAGATGGCATTGTGTTGTATCCTACTGATAGATAGCATTGTGTTGTATCCTATAGATAGATGGCATTGTGTTGTATCCTACTGATAGATGGCATTGTGTTGTATCCTACTGATAGATGGCATTGTGTTGTATCCTACTGATAGATAGATAGCATTGTGTTGTATCCTACTGATAGATGGCATTGTGTTGTATCCTACTGATAGATGGCATTGTGTTGTATCCTACTGATAGATGGCATTGTGTTGTATCCTACTGATAGATAGATAGCATTGTGTTGTATCCTACTGATAGATGGCATTGTGTTGTATCCTACTGATAGATGGCATTGTGTTGTATCCTACTGATAGATGGCATTGTGTTGTATCCTACTGATAGATAGATGGCATTGTGTTGTATCCTACTGATAGATAGATGGCATTGTGTTGTATCCTACTGATAGATGGCATTGTGTTGTATCCTACTGATAGATGGCATTGTGTTATATCCTACTGATAGATGGCATTGTGTTGTATCCTACTGATAGATAGCATTGTGTTGTATCCTACTGATAGATAGATGGCATTGTGTTGTATCCTACTGATAGATAGCATTGTGTTGTATCCTACTGATAGATGGCATTGTGTTGTATCCTACTGATAGATAGATGGCATTGTGTTGTATCCTACTGATAGATAGCATTGTGTTGTATCCTACTGATAGATAGATGGCATTGTGTTGTATCCTACTGATAGATAGATAGCATTGTGTTGTATCCTACTGATAGATAGATGGCATTGTGTTGTATCCTACTGATAGATGGCATTGTGTTGTATCCTACTGATAGATAGATTGTGTTGTATCCTACTGATAGATGGCATTGTGTTGTATCCTACTGATAGATGGCATTGTGTTGTATCCTACTGATAGATGGCATTGTGTTGTATCCTACTGATAGATAGATTGCATTGTGTTGTATCCTACTGATAGATGGCATTGTGTTGTATCCTACTGATAGATGGCATTGTGTTGTATCCTACTGATAGATATATGGCATTGTGTTGTATCCTACTGATAGATGGCATTGTGTTGTATCCTACTGATAGATAGATTGCATTGTGTTGTATCCTACTGATAGATGGCATTGTGTTGTATCCTACTGATAGATGGCATTGTGTTGTATCCTACTGATAGATAGCATTGTGTTGTATCCTACTGATAGATGACATTGTGTTGTATCCTATAGATAGATAGATGGCATTGTGTTGTATCCTACTGATAGATAGATGGCATTGTGTTGTATCCTACTGATAGATGGCATTGTGTTGTATCCTACTGTTAGATAGCATTGTGTTGTATCCTACTGATAGATAGCATTGTGTTGTATCCTACTGATAGATGGCATTGTGTTGTATCCTACTGATAGATGGCATTGTGTTGTATCCTACTGATAGATGGCATTGTGTTGTATCCTACTGATAGATGGCATTGTGTTGTATCCTACTGATAGATAGATGTCATTGTGTTGTATCCTATAGATAGATGGCATTGTGTTGTATCCTACTGATAGATAGCATTGTGTTATATCCTACTGATAGATAGATAGCATTGTGTTGTATCCTACTGATAGATGGCATTGTGTTGTATCCTACTGATAGATAGATGGCATTGTGTTG
The DNA here is from genome assembly GCF_036934945.1 of Oncorhynchus masou masou. Taxonomy (NCBI): domain Eukaryota; kingdom Metazoa; phylum Chordata; class Actinopteri; order Salmoniformes; family Salmonidae; genus Oncorhynchus; species Oncorhynchus masou. The sequence goes on from NC_088240.1 coordinate 92,537,316, forward strand.
TATCCTACTGATAGATAGATGGCATTGTGTTGTATCCTACTGATAGATGGCATTGTGTTGTATCCTACTGATAGATAGATGGCATTGTGTTGTATCCTACTGATAGATGGCATTGTGTTGTATCCTACTGAAAGATGGCATTGTGTTGTATCCTACTGATAGATGGCATTGTGTTGTATCCTACTGATAGATAGATGGCATTGTGTTGTATCCTACTGATAGATGGCATTGTGTTGTATCCTACTGATAGATAGCATTGTGTTATATCCTACTGATAGATAGCATTGTGTTGTATCCTACTGATAGATGGCATTGTGTTGTATCCTACTGATAGATGGCATTGTGTTGTATCCTACTGATAGATGGCATTGTGTTGTATCCTACTGATAGATAGATGGCATTGTGTTATATCCTACTGATAGATGGCATTGTGTTGTATCCTACTGATAGATAGATAGCATTGTGTTGTATCCTACTGATAGATGGCATTGTGTTGTATCCTACTGATAGATGGCATTGTGTTGTATCCTACTGATAGATAGCATTGTGTTGTATCCTACTGATAGATAGATGGCATTGTGTTGTATCCTACTGATAGATGGCATTGTGTTGTATCCTACTGATAGATGGCATTGTGTTGTATCCTACTGATAGATGGCATTGTGTTGTATCCTACTGATTGATGGCATTGTGTTGTATCCTACTGATAGATGGATGGCATTGTGTTGTATCCTATTGATAGATAGCATTGTGTTGTATCCTACTGATAGATAGATGGCATTGTGTTGTATCCTACTGATTGATGGCATTGTGTTGTATCCTACTGATAGATAGATGGCATTGTGTTGTATCCTACTGATTGATGGCATTGTGTTGTATCCTACTGATAGATAGATGGCATTGTGTTGTATCCTACTGGTAGATGGCATTGTGTTGTATCCTACTGATAGATGGCATTGTGTTGTATCCTACTGATAGATAGCATTGTGTTGTATCCTACTGATAGATAGCATTGTGTTGTATCCTACTGATAGATAGATGGCATTGTGTTGTATCCTACTGATAAATAGATAGATAGCATTGTGTTGTATCCTACTGATAGATAGCATTGTGTTGTATCCTACTGATAGATAGATAGCATTGTGTTGTATCCTACTGATAAATAGATAGATAGCATTGTGTTGTATCCTACTGATAGATAGCATTGTGTTGTATCCTACTGATAGATAGATGGCATTGTGTTGTATCCTACTGATAGATGGCATTGTGTTGTATCCTACTGATAGATAGATGGCATTGTGTTGTATCCTACTGATAGATAGATGGCATTGTGTTGTATCCTACTGATAGATAGATGACATTGTGTTGTATCCTACTGATAGATAGCATTGTGTTGTATCCTATTGATAGATAGATGGCATTGTGTTGTATCCTACTGATAGATGGCATTGTGTTGTATCCTATAGATAGATAGCATTGTGTTGTATCCTACTGATAGATGGCATTGTGTTGTATCCTACTGATAGATGGCATTGTGTTGTATCCTACTGATAGATGGCATTGTGTTGTATCCTACAGATAGATAGATGGCATTGTGTTGTATCCTACTGATAGATGGCATTGTGTTGTATCCTACTGATAGATAGCATTGTGTTGTATCCTACTGATAGATGGCATTGTGTTATATCCTACTGATAGATAGATGGCATTGTGTTGTATCCTACTGATAGATGGCATTGTGTTATATCCTACTGATAGATGGCATTGTGTTGTATCCTACTGATAGATAGATAGATACTGATAGATGGCATTGTGTTGTATCCTACTGATAGATGGCATTGTTGTGTTGTATCCTACTGATAGTTATATCCTACTGATAGATGGCATTGTGTTATATCCTACTGATAGATGGCATTGTGTTGTATCCTACTGATAGATAGATGACATTGTGTTGTATCCTACTGATAGATAGATGGCATTGTGTTGTATCCTACTGATAGATGGCATTGTGTTGTATCCTACTGATAGATGGCATTGTGTTGTATCCTACTGATAGATAGATAGCATTGTGTTGTATCCTACTGATAGATGGCATTGTGTTGTATCCTACTGATAGATAGATAGCATTGTGTTGTATCCTACTGATAGATGGCATTGTGTTGTATCCTACTGATAGATGGCATTGTGTTATATCCTACTGATAGATAGATAGCATTGTGTTGTATCCTACTGATAGATGGCATTGTGTTGTATCCTACTGATAGATGGCATTGTGTTGTATCCTACTGATAGATGGCATTGTGTTGTATCCTACTGATAGATAGATGGCATTGTGTTGTATCCTACTGATAGATAGATGGCATTGTGTTATATCCTACTGATAGATGGCATTGTGTTATATCCTACTGATAGATGGCATTGTGTTGTATCCTACTGATAGATAGATGGCATTGTGTTGTATCCTACTGATAGATAGCATTGTGTTGTATCCTACTGATAGATGGCATTGTGTTGTATCCTACTGATAGATAGATGGCATTGTGTTGTATCCTACTGATAGATAGCATTGTGTTGTATCCTACTGATAGATAGATGGCATTGTGTTGTATCCTACTGATAGATAGATAGCATTGTGTTGTATCCTACTGATAGATAGATGGCATTGTGTTGTATCCTACTGATAGATGGCATTGTGTTGTATCCTACTGATAGATAGATGGCATTGTGTTGTATCCTACTGATAGATAGATAGCATTGTGTTGTATCCTACTGATAGATAGATGGCATTGTGTTGTATCCTACTGATAGATAGATGGCATTGTGTTGTATCCTACTGATAGATAGATGGCATTGTGTTGTATCCTACTGATAGATAGCATTGTGTTGTATCCTACTGATAGATGGCATTGTGTTGTATCCTACTGATAGATGGCATTGTGTTGTATCCTACTGATAGATGACATTGTGTTGTATCCTACTGATAGATAGATGGCATTGTGTTGTATCCTACTGATAGATAGATGGCATTGTGTTGTATCCTACTGATAGATGGCATTGTGTTGTATCCTATAGATAGATGGCATTGTGTTGTATCCTACTGATAGATGGCATTGTGTTGTATCCTACTGATAGATGGCATTGTGTTGTATCCTACTGATAGATGGCATTGTGTTGTATCCTACTGATAGATGGCATTGTGTTGTATCCTACTGATAGATGGCATTGTGTTGTATCCTACTGATAGATAGATGGCATTGTGTTGTATCCTACTGATAGATAGATGGCATTGTGTTGTATCCTACTGTTAGATGGCATTGTGTTGTATCCTACTGATAGATGGCATTGTGTTGTATTCTACTGATAGATAGATTGCATTGTGTTGTATCCTACTGATAGATAGATTGTGTTGTATCCTACTGATAGATGGCATTGTGTTGTATCCTACTGATAGATGGCATTGTGTTGTATCCTACTGATAGATGGCATTGTGTTGTATCCTACTGATAGATAGATTGCATTGTGTTGTATCCTACTGATAGATGGCATTGTGTTGTATCCTACTGATAGATATATGGCATTGTGTTGTATCCTACTGATAGATGGCATTGTGTTGTATCCTACTGATAGATAGATTGCATTGTGTTGTATCCTACTGATAGATGGCATTGTGTTGTATCCTACTGATAGATGGCATTGTGTTGTATCCTACTGATAGATAGCATTGTGTTGTATCCTACTGATAGATGACATTGTGTTGTATCCTATAGATAGATAGATGGCATTGTGTTGTATCCTACTGATAGATAGATGGCATTGTGTTGTATCCTACTGATAGATGGCATTGTGTTGTATCCTACTGATAGATGGCATTGTGTTGTATCCTACTGGTAGATGGCATTGTGTTGTATCCTACTGATAGATGGCATTGTGTTGTATCCTATAGATAGATGGCATTGTGTTGTATCCTACTGATAGATGGCATTGTGTTGTATCCTACTGATAGATGGCATTGTGTTGTATCCTACTGATAGATGGCATTGTGTTGTATCCTACTGATAGATAGCATTGTGTTGTATCCTACTGATAGATGGCGTTGTGTTGTATCCTACTGATAGATGGCATTGTGTTGTATCCTACTGATAGATGGCATTGTGTTGTATCCTACTGATAGATGGCATTGTGTTGTATCCTATAGATAGATGGCATTGTGTTGTATCCTATAGATAGATGGCATTGTGTTGTATCCTACTGATAGATGGCATTGTGTTGTATCCTACTGATAGATGGCATTGTGTTGTATCCTACTGATAGATGGCATTGTGTTGTATCCTACTGATAGATGGCATTGTGTTGTATCCTACTGATAGATGGCATTGTGTTGTATCCTACTGATAGATGGTATTGTATTGTATCCTACTGATAGATAGATGGCATTGTGTTGTATCCTACTGATAGATGGTATTGTATTGTATCCTACTGATAGATAGATGGTATTGTGTTGTATCCTACTGATAGATGGCATTGTGTTGTATCCTACTGATAGATGACATTGTGTTGTATCCTACTGATAGATAGATGGCATTGTGTTGTATCCTACTGATAGATGGCATTGTGTTATATCCTACTGATAGATGGCATTGTGTTGTATCCTACTGATAGATGGCATTGTGTTGTATCCTACTGATAGATGGCATTGTGTTGTATCCTACTGATAGATAGATGGCATTGTGTTGTATCCTACTGATAGATAGATGGCATTGTGTTGTATCCTACTGATAGATAGCATTGTGTTGTATCCTATAGATAGATGGTATTGTGTTGTATCCTACTGATAGATGGCATTGTGTTGTATCCTACTGATCCTAGATGGCATTGTGTTGTATCCTAGATTGGCATTGTGTTGTATCCTACTGATAGATGGCATTGTGTTATATCCTACTGATAGATGGCATTGTGTTGTATCCTACTGATAGATGGCATTGTGTTGTATCCTACTGATAGATGGCATTGTGTTGTATCCTACTGATAGATAGATGGCATTGTGTTGTATCCTACTGATAGATGGCATTGTGTTATATCCTACTGATAGATAGATGGCATTGTGTTGTATCCTACTGATAGATTGCATTGTGTTGTATCCTACTGATAGATTGCATTGTGTTGTATCCTACTGATTGATGGCATTGTGTTGTATCCTACTGATAGATGGTATTGTGTTGTATCCTACTGATAGATAGATGGCATTGTGTTGTATCCTACTGATAGATAGAAAGCATCTTGTTGTATCCTACTGATAGATGGCATTGTGTTGTGTCCTACTGATAGATAGATGGCATTGTGTTGTATCCTACTGATAGATAGATGGCATTGTGTTGTATCCTACTGATAGATGGTATTGTGTTGTATCCTACTGATAGATAGATGGCATTGTGTTGTATCCTACTGATAGATGGCATTGTGTTGTATCCTACTGATAGATAGAAAGCATCTTGTTGTATCCTATTGATAGATGGTATTGTGTTGTATCCTACTGATAGATGGCATTGTGTTGTATCCTACTGATAGATAGATAGCATTGTGTTGTATCCTACTGATAGATAGATGGCATTGTGTTGTATCCTACTGATAGATAGCATTGTGTTGTATCCTACTGATAGATAGCTGGCATTGTGTTGTATCCTACTGATAGATAGATGGCATTGTGTTGTATCCTACTGATAGATGGCATTGTGTTGTATCCTACTGATAGATAGCATTGTGTTGTGTCCTACTGGTAGATGGTATTGTGTTGTATCCTACTGATAGATGGCATTGTGTTGTATCCTACTGATAGATAGATAGCATTGTGTTGTATCCTATTGATAGATGGTATTGTGTTGTATCCTACTGATAGATGGCATTGTGTTGTATCCTACTGATAGATAGATAGCATTGTGTTGTATCCTACTGATAGATAGATGGCATTGTGTTGTATCCTACTGATAGATAGATGGCATTGTGTTGTATCCTACTGATAGATAGATGGCATTGTATTGTATCCTACTGATAGATAGCATTGTGTTGTATCCTACTGATAGATAGATGGCATTGTATTGTATCCTACTGATAGATGGCATTGTGTTGTATCCTACTGATAGATGGCATTGTGTTGTATCCTACTGATAGATGGCATTGTGTTGTATCCTACTGATAGATGGCATTGTGTTGTATCCTACTGATAGATGGCATTGTGTTGTATCCTACTGATAGATAGATGGCATTGTGTTGTATCCTACTGATAGATAGATGGCATTGTGTTGTATCCTACTGTTAGATGGCATTGTGTTGTATCCTACTGATAGATGGCATTGTGTTGTATTCTACTGATAGATAGATTGCATTGTGTTGTATCCTACTGATAGATAGATGGCATTGTGTTGTATCCTACTGATAGATAGATGGCATTGTGTTGTATCCTACTGATAGATGGCATTGTGTTGTATCCTACTGATAGATGGCATTGTGTTGTATCCTACTGATAGATGGCATTGTGTTGTATCCTACTGATAGATAGATTGCATTGTGTTGTATCCTACTGATAGATGGCATTGTGTTGTATCCTACTGATAGATGGCATTGTGTTGTATCCTACTGATAGATATATGGCATTGTGTTGTATCCTACTGATAGATGGCATTGTGTTGTATCCTACTGATAGATAGATTGCATTGTGTTGTATCCTACTGATAGATGGCATTGTGTTGTATCCTACTGATAGATGGCATTGTGTTGTATCCTATTGATAGATAGCATTGTGTTGTATCCTACTGATAGATGACATTGTGTTGTATCCTATAGATAGATAGATGGCATTGTGTTGTATCCTACTGATAGATAGATGGCATTGTGTTGTATCCTACTGATAGATGGCATTGTGTTGTATCTGATAGATGGCATTGTGTTGTATCCTACTGATAGATGGCATTGTGTTGTATCCTACTGGTAGATGGCATTGTGTTGTATCCTACTGATAGATGGCATTGTGTTGTATCCTACTGATAGATAGATGGCATTGTGTTGTATCCTACTGATAGATGGCATTGTGTTGTATCCTACTGATAGATGGCATTGTGTTGTATCCTACTGGTAGATGGCATTGTGTTGTATCCTACTGATAGATGGCATTGTGTTGTATCCTACTGATAGATGGCATTGTGTTGTATCCTACTGATAGATGGCATTGCATTGTGTTGTATCCTACTGATAGATAGGCATTGTGTTGTATCCTACTGATAGATAGATGGCATTGTGTTGTATCCTACTGATAGATAGATGGCATTGTGTTGTATCCTACTGATAGATAGATGGCATTGTGTTGTATCCTACTGATAGATAGATGGCATTGTGTTGTATCCTACTGATAGATGGCATTGTGTTGTATCCTACTGATAGATGGCATTGTGTTGTATCCTACTGATAGATGGCATTGTGTTGTATCCTATAGATAGATGGCATTGTGTTGTATCCTATAGATAGATGGCATTGTGTTGTATCCTACTGATAGATAGATGGCATTGTGTTGTATCCTACTGATAGATAGATGGCATTGTGTTGTATCCTACTGTTAGATGGCATTGTGTTGTATCCTACTGATAGATGGCATTGTGTTGTATCCTACTGATAGATGGCATTGTGTTGTATCCTACTGATAGATGGCATTGTGTTGTATCCTACTGATAGATGGCATTGTGTTGTATCCTACTGATAGATGGTAGTGATTGTATTGTATCCTACTGATAGATAGATGGCATTGTGTTGTATCCTACTGATAGATGGTATTGTATTGTATCCTACTGATAGATAGATGGTATTGTGTTGTATCCTACTGATAGATAGATGGCATTGTGTTGTATCCTACTGATAGATGGCATTGTGTTGTATCCTACTGATAGATGACATTGTGTTGTATCCTACTGATAGATAGCATTGTGTTGTATCCTACTGATAGATAGCATTGTGTTGTATCCTACTGATAGATGACATTGTGTTGTATCCTACTAATAGATGGCATTGTGTTGTATCCTACTGATAGATGGCATTGTGTTGTATCCTACTGATAGATAGATGGCATTGTGTTGTATCCTACTGATAGATAGATGGCATTGTGTTGTATCCTACTGATAGATAGCATTGTGTTGTATCCTATAGATAGATGGTATTGTGTTGTATCCTACTGATAGATGGCATTGTGTTGTATCCTACTGATAGATGGCATTGTGTTGTATCCTACTGATAGATGGCATTGTGTTGTATCCTACTGATAGATAGATGGCATTGTGTTGTATCCTACTGATAGATGGCATTGTGTTATATCCTACTGATAGATAGATGGCATTGTGTTGTATCCTACTGATAGATGGCATTGTGTTGTATCCTACTGATAGATGGCATTGTGTTGTATCCTACTGATAGATGGCATTGTGTTGTATCCTACTGATAGATGGCATTGTGTTGTATCCTACTGATAGATGGCATTGTGTTGTATCCTACTGATAGATAGATGGCATTGTGTTATATCCTACTGATAGATGGCATTGTGTTGTATCCTACTGATAGATGGCATTGTGTTGTATCCTACTGATAGATGGCATTGTGTTGTATCCTACTGATAGATGGCATTGTGTTGTATCCTACTGATAGATGGCATTGTGTTGTATCCTACTGATAGATGGCATTGTGTTATATCCTACTGATAGATGGCATTGTGTTATATCCTACTGATAGATAGATGGCATTGTGTTGTATCCTACTGATAGATAGAAAGCATCTTGTTGTATCCTACTAATAGATGGCATTGTGTTGTGTCCTACTGATAGATAGATGGCATTGTGTTGTATCCTACTGATAGATAGATGGCATTGTGTTGTATCCTACTGATAGATGGTATTGTGTTGTATCCTACTGATAGATAGATGGCATTGTGTTGTATCCTACTGATAGATGGCATTGTGTTGTATCCTACTGATAGATAGAAAGCATCTTGTTGTATCCTATTGATAGATGGTATTGTGTTGTATCCTACTGATAGATGGCATTGTGTTGTATCCTACTGATAGATGGCATTGTGTTGTATCCTACTGATAGATAGATAGCATTGTGTTGTATCCTACTGATAGATAGATGGCATTGTGTTGTATCCTACTGATAGATAGCATTGTGTTGTATCCTACTGATAGATAGCTGGCATTGTGTTGTATCCTACTGATAGATAGATGGCATTGTGTTGTATCCTACTGATAGATGGCATTGTGTTGTGTCCTACTGGTAGATGGTATTGTGTTGTATCCTACTGATAGATGGCATTGTGTTGTATCCTACTGATAGATAGATAGCATTGTGTTGTATCCTATTGATAGATGGTATTGTGTTGTATCCTACTGATAGATGGCATTGTGTTGTATCCTACTGATAGATAGATAGCATTGTGTTGTATCCTACTGATAGATAGATGGCATTGTGTTGTATCCTACTGATAGATAGATGGCATTGTGTTGTATCCTACTGATAGATAGATGGCATTGTGTTGTATCCTACTGATAGATGGCATTGTGTTGTATCCTACTGATAGATAGATGGCATTGTGTTGTATCCTACTGATAGATAGCATTGTGTTGTATCCTACTGATAGATAGATGGCATTGTGTTGTATCCTACTGATAGATGGATGGCATTGTGTTGTATCCTACTGATAGATAGATGGCATGTGTTGTATCCTACTTGATAGATGGTATTGTGTTGTATCCTACTGATAGATGGCATTGTGTTGTATCCTACTGATAGATGGCATTGTGTTGTATCCTACTGATAGATGGCATTGTGTTGTATCCTACTGATAGATGGCATTGTGTTGTATCCTACTGATAGATAGATGGCATTGTATTGTATCCTACTGATTAGATGGCATTGTTTGTATCCTACTGATAGATAGATGGCATTGTGTTGTATCCTACTGATAGATAGATGGCATTGTGTTGTATCCTACTGATAGATAGATGGATGGCATTGTGTTGTATCCTATCTGATAGATGGCATTGTGTTGTATCCTACTGATAGATGGCATTGTGTTGTATCCTACTGATAGATGGCATTGTGTTGTATCCTACTGATAGATAGGCATTGTGTTGTATCCTACTGATAGATGGCATTGTGTTGTATCTACTGATAGATGGCATTGTGTTGTATCCTACTGATAGATGGCATTGTGTTGTATCCTACTGATAGATGGCATTGTGTTGTATCCTACTGATAGATGGCATTGTGTTGTATCCTACTGATAGATGGCATTGTGTTGTATCCTACTGAGATAGATGGCATTGTGTTGTATCCTACTGATAGATGGCATTGTGTTGTATCCTACTGAGATGGCATTGTGTTGTATCCTACTGATAGATAGATGGCATTGTGTTGTATCCTACTGATAGATGGCATTGTGTTGTATCCTACTGATAGATAGATGGCATTGTGTTGTATCCTACTGATAGATGGCATTGTGTTGTATCCTACTGATAGATGGCATTGTGTTGTATCCTACTGATAGATGGCATTGGCCTATGATGATGTTGTGTTGTATCCTACTGATAGATGGCATTGATCCTACTGATAGATGGCATTGTGTTGTATCCTACTGATAGATGGCATTGTGTTGTATCCTACTGATAGATGGCATTGTGTTGTATCCTACTGATAGATGGCATTGTGTTGTATCCTACTGATAGATGGCATTGTGTTGTATCCTATTAGATGGCATGTTCCTACTGTGGCATTGTGTTGTATCCTACTGATAGATGGCATTGTGTTGTATCCTACTGATAGATGGCATTGTGTTGTATCCTATCCTACTGATAGATGGCATTGTGTTGTATCCTACTGCATTGTGTTGTATCCTACTGTAGATGGCATTGTGTTGTATCCTACTGATAGATGGCATTGTGTTGTATCCTACTGATAGATAGATGGCATTGTGTTGTATCCTACTGATAGATGGCATTGTGTTGTATCCTACTGATAGATAGATGGCATTGTGTTGTATCCTATAGATGGCATTGTGTTGTATCCTACTGATAGATGGCATTGTGTTGTATCCTACTGATAGATGGCATTGTGTTGTATCCTACTGATAGATGGCATTGTGTTGTATCCTACTGATAGATGGCATTGTGTTGTATCCTACTGATAGATGGCATTGTGTTGTATGGCATTGTGTTGTATCCTACTGATAGATGGCATTGTGTTGTATCCTACTGATAGATAGATTGGTTGTATCATTGATAGATGGCATTGTGTTGTCCTACTGATAGATGGCATTGTGTTGTATCCTACTGATAGATAGATGGCATTGTGTTGTATCCTACTGATAGATGGCATTGTGTTCCTACTGATAGTATCCTACTGATAGATGGCATTGTGTTGTATCCTACTGATAGATAGTGTTGTATCCTATTGTGTTGTTGTATCCTACTGATAGATGGCATTGTGTTGTATCCTACTGATAGATAGATGGCATTGTGTTGTATCCTACTGATAGATGGCATTGTGTTGTATCCTACTGACATTGTTGTTCCTACTGTATCCTACTGATAGATGGCATTGTGTTGTATCCTACTGTGTTGTATGATAGATGGCATTGTGTTGTATCCTACTGATAGATAGATGGCATTGTGTTGTATCCTACTGATAGATAGATGGCATTGTGTTGTATCCTACTGATAGATTGTTGTGTTGTATCCTACTGATAGATGGCATTGTGTTGTATCCTACTGATAGATGGCATTGTGTTGTATCCTACTCCTACTGATAGATGGCATTGTGTTGTATCCTACTGATAGATAGATGGTGTTATATTGTGTTATATCCTACTGATAGATGGCATTGTGTTGTATCCTACTGATAGATGGCATTGTGTTGTATCCTACTGATAGATGGCATTGTGTTGTATCCTACTGATAGATGGCATTGTGTTGTATCCTACTGATAGATGGCATTGTGTTGTATCCTACTGTAGATGGCATTGTGTTGTATCCTACTGATAGATAGATGGCATTGTGTTCCTACTGATATCATTGTGTTGTATCCTACTGATAGATGGCATTGTGTTGTATCCTACTGATAGATAGATGGCATTGTGTTGTATCCTACTGATAGATATTGTGTTGTATCCTACTGATAGATGGTATTGTGTTGTATCCTATTGATAGATGGCATTGTGTTGTATCCTACTGATAGATGGCATTGTGTTGTATCCTACTGATAGATGGCATTGTGTTGATCCTACTGATAGATGGCATTGTGTTGTATCCTACTGATAGATAGATGGCATTGTGTTGTATCCTACTGATAGATAGATTGTGTTTGTATCCTACTGATAGATATTGTGTTGTATCCTACTGGCATTGTGTTGTATCCTACTGATAGATGGCATTGTGCTGTATCCTACTGATAGATAGATGGCATTGTGTTGTATCCTACTGATAGATGGCATTGTGTTGTATCCTACTGATAGATGGCATTGTGTTATATCCTACTGATAGATGGCATTGTGTTGTATCCTACTGATAGATGGCATTGTGTTGTATCCTACTGATAGATTGCATTGTGTTGTATCCTACTGATAGATTGCATTGTGTTGTATCCGACTGATAGATGGCATTGTGTTGTATCCTACTGATAGATAGATGACATTGTGTTATATCATACTGATAGATGGCATTGTGTTGTATCCTACTGATAGATAGATGGCATTGTGTTGTATCCTACTGTTAGACGGCATTGTGTTGTATCCTACTGATAGATAGATGGCATTGTGTTGTATTCTACTGTTAGATGGCATTGTGTTGTATCCTACTGATAGATTGCATTGTGTTGTATCCTACTGATAGATTGCATTGTGTTGTATCCTACTGATAGATTGCATTGTGTTGTATCCTACTGATAGATGGCATTGTGTTGTATCCTACTGATAGATGCATTGTGTTGTATCCTACTGATAGATAGAAAGCATCTTGTTGTATCCTACTGATAGATAGCATTGTGTTGTATCCTACTGATAGATAGCATTGTGTTGTATCCTACTGATAGATAGATTGTGTTGTATCCTACTGATAGATGGCATTGTGTTGTATCCTACTGATAGATGGCATTGTGTTGTATCCTACTGATAGATGGCATTGTGTTGTATCCTACTGATAGATAGCATTGTGTTGTATCCTACTGGTAGATGGCATTGTGTTGTATCCTACTGATAGATAGCATTGTGTTGTATCCTACTGGTAGATGGCATTGTGTTGTATTCTACTGGTAGATAGATGGCATTGTGTTGTATCCTACTGGTAGATGGCATTGTGTTGTATTCTACTGGTAGATGGCATTGTGTTGTATCCTACTGATAGATAGATGGCATTGTGTTATATCCTACTGATAGATGGCATTGTGTTGTATCCTACTGATAGATAGCATTGTGTTGTATCCTACTGATAGATGGCATTGTGTTGTATCCTACTGATAGATAGATGGCATTGTGTTGTATCCTACTGATAGATGGCATTGTGTTGTATCCTACTGATAGATAGATGGCATTGTGTTGTATCCTACTGATAGATAGATGGCATTGTGTTGTATCCTACTGATAGATGGCATTGTGTTGTATCCTACTGATAGATGATGGCATTGTGTTGTATCCTACTGATAGATGGCATTGTGTTGTATCCTACTGATAGATGGCATTGTGTTGTATCCTACTGATAGATAGATGGCATTGTGTTGTATCCTACTGATAGATGGCATTGTGTTGTATCCTACTGATAGATAGATGGCATTGTGTTGTATCCTACTGATAGATGGCATTGTGTTGTATCCTACTGATAGATGGCATTGTGTTGTATCCTACTGGTAGATGGCATTGTGTTGTATCCTACTGATAGATGGCATTGTGTTGTATCCTACTGATAGATAGATGGCATTGTGTTGTATCCTACTGATAGATGGCATTGTGTTGTATCCTACTGATAGATGGCATTGTGTTGTATCCTACTGGTAGATGGCATTGTGTTGTATCCTACTGATAGATGGCATTGTGTTGTATCCTACTGATAGATGGCATTGTGTTGTATCCTACTGGTAGATGGCATTGTGTTGTATCCTACTGATAGATGGCATTGTGTTGTATCCTACTGATAGATAGATGGCATTGTGTTGTATCCTACTGATAGATGGCATTGTGTTGTATCCTACTGATAGATAGATGGCATTGTGTTGTATCCTACTGATAGATGGCATTGTGTTATATCCTACTGATAGATAGATGGCATTGTGTTGTATCCTACTGATAGATGGCATTGTGTTGTATCCTACTGATAGATGGCATTGTGTTGTATCCTACTGATAGATAGCATTGTGTTGTATCCTACTGATAGATGGCATTGTGTTGTATCCTACTGATAGATAGATGGCATTGTGTTGTATCCTACTGATAGATAGATGACATTGTGTTGTATCCTACTGATAGATGGCATTGTGTTGTATCCTACTGATAGATGGCATTGTGTTGTATCCTACTGATAGATAGATGGCATTGTGTTGTATCCTACTGATAGATAGATGGCATTGATCCTACTGATAGATAGCATTGTGTTGTATCCTACTGATAGATGGCATTGTGTTATATCCTACTGATAGATAGATGGCATTGTGTTGTATCCTACTGATAGATGGTATTGTGTTGTATCCTACTGATAGATGGCATTGTGTTATATCCTACTGATAGATAGATGGCATTGTGTTATATCCTACTGATAGATGGCATTGTGTTGTATCCTACTGATAGATGGCATTGTGTTGTATCCTACTGTTAGATGGCATTGTGTTGTATCCTACTGATAGATGGCATTGTGTTGTATCCTACTGATAGATGGCATTGTGTTGTATCCTACTGTTAGATGGCATTGTGTTGTATCCTACTGATAGATAGATGGCATTGTGTTGTATCCTACTGATAGATAGCATTGTGTTGTATCCTACTGATAGATGGCATTGTGTTGTATCCTACTGATAGATAGATGGCATTGTGTTGTATCCTACTGATAGATAGCATTGTGTTGTATCCTACTGATAGATGGTATTGTGTTGTATCCTACTGATAGATGGCATTGTGTTGTATCCTACTGATAGATGGCATTGTGTTGTATCCTACTGATAGATAGCATTGTGTTGTATCCTACTGATAGATGGCATTGTGTTGTATCCTACTGATAGATAGATGGCATTGTGTTGTATCCTACTGATAGATAGCATTGTGTTGTATCCTACTGATAGATAGATGGCATTGTGTTGTATCCTACTGATAGATGGCATTGTGCTGTATCCTACTGATAGATAGATGGCATTGTGTTGTATCCTACTGATAGATGGCATTGTGTTGTATCCTACTGATAGATGGCATTGTGTTATATCCTACTGATAGATGGCATTGTGTTGTATCCTACTGATAGATGGCATTGTGTTGTATCCTACTGATAGATTGCATTGTGTTGTATCCTACTGATAGATTGCATTGTGTTGTATCCGACTGATAGATGGCATTGTGTTGTATCCTACTGATAGATAGATGACATTGTGTTATATCATACTGATAGATGGCATTGTGTTGTATCCTACTGATAGATAGATGGCATTGTGTTGTATCCTACTGTTAGACGGCATTGTGTTGTATCCTACTGATAGATAGATGGCATTGTGTTGTATTCTACTGTTAGATGGCATTGTGTTGTATCCTACTGATAGATTGCATTGTGTTGTATCCTACTGATAGATTGCATTGTGTTGTATCCTACTGATAGATTGCATTGTGTTGTATCCGACTGATAGATGGCATTGTGTTGTATCCTACTGATAGATGCATTGTGTTGTATCCTACTGATAGATAGAAAGCATCTTGTTGTATCCTACTGATAGATAGATGTCATTGTGTTGTATCCTACTGATAGATAGATGGCATTGTGTTGTATCCTACTGATAGATAGCATTGTGTTGTATCCTACTGATAGATGGTATTGTGTTGTATCCTACTGATAGATAGATGGCATTGTGTTGTATCCTACTGATAGATGGCATTGTGTTGTATCCTACTGATAGATGGCATTGTGTTGTATCCTACTGATAGATGGCATTGTGTTGTATCCTACTGATAGATAGCATTGTGTTGTATCCTACTGATAGATAGATGGCATTGTGTTGTATCCTACTGATAGATAGCATTGTGTTGTATCCTACTGATAGATAGATGGCATTGTGTTGTATCCTACTGATAGATAGCTTGTGTTGTATCCTATTGTGTTGTATCCTACTGATAGATGGCATTGTGTTGTATCCTACTGATAGATGGCATTGTGTTGTATCCTACTGATAGATAGCATTGTGTTGTATCCTACTGATAGATAGATGGCATTGTGTTGTATCCTACTGATAGATAGCTGGCATTGTGTTGTATCCTACTGATAGATAGCATTGTGTTGTATCCTACTGATAGATAGATGGCATTGTGTTGTATCCTACTGATAGATGGCATTGTGTTGTATCCTACTGATAGATGGCATTGTGTTGTATCCTACTGATAGATAGATGGCATTGTGTTGTATCCTACTGATAGATAGATGGCATTGTGTTGTATCCTACTGATAGATAGCATTGTGTTGTATCCTACTGATAGATAGATGGCATTGTGTTGTATCCTACTGATAGATAGATGGCATTGTGTTATATCCTACTGATAGATGGCATTGTGTTGTATCCTACTGATAGATAGATGGCAGTGTTGTATCCTACTGATAGATAGATGGCATTGTGTTGTATCCTACTGATAGATGGCATTGTGTTGTATCCTACTGATAGATGGCATTGTGTTGTATCCTACTGATAGATGGCATTGTGTTGTATCCTACTGATAGATAGATGGCATTGTGTTGTATCCTACTGATAGATGGCATTGTGTTGTATCCTACTGATAGATGGCATTGTGTTGTATCCTACTGATAGATGGCATTGTGTTGTATCCTACTGATAGATAGATGGCATTGTGTTGTATCCTACTGATAGATGGCATTGTGTTGTATCCTACTGATAGATGGCATTGTGTTGTATCCTACTGATAGATGGCATTGTGTTGTATCCTACTGATAGATGGCATTGTGTTGTATCCTACTGATAGATAGATGGCATTGTGTTGTATCCTACTAATAGATGGCATTGTGTTGTATCCTACTGATAGATAGCATTGTGTTGTATCCTACTGATAGATAGATGGTATTGTGTTGTATCCTACTGTTAGATAGCATTGTGTTGTATCCTACTGATAGATAGTATTGTGTTATATCCTACTGATAGATAGATGGCATTGTGTTGTATCCTACTGATAGATAGATAGATGGCATTGTGTTGTATCCTACTAATAGATGGCATTGTGTTGTGTCCTACTGATAGATAGATAGATGGCATTGTGTTGTATCCTACTAATAGATGGCATTGTGTTGTATCCTACTGATAGATAGCATTGTGTTATATCCTACTGATAGATAGATGGCATTGTGTTGTATCCTACTGATAGATAGATGGCATTGTGTTGTATCCTACTGATAGATGGCATTGTGTTGTATCCTACTGATAGATGACATTGTGTTGTGTCCTACTGATAGATAGATAGCATTGTGTTGTATCCTACTGATAGATGGCATTGTGTTGTATCCTACTGATAGATTGCATTGTGTTGTATCCGACTGATAGATGGCATTGTGTTGTATCCTACTGATAGATGCATTGTGTTGTATCCTACTGATAGATGCATTGTGTTGTATCCTACTGATAGATAGAAAGCATCTTGTTGTATCCTACTGATAGATAGCATTGTGTTGTATCCTACTGATAGATAGCATTGTGTTGTATCCTACTGATAGATAGCATTGTGTTGTATCCTACTGATAGATGGTATTGTGTTGTATCCTACTGATAGATAGATGGCATTGTGTTGTATCCTACTGATAGATGGCATTGTGTTGTATCCTACTGATAGATGGCATTGTGTTGTATCCTACTGATAGATGGCATTGTGTTGTATCCTACTGGTAGATAGCATTGTGTTGTATCCTACTGATAGATAGATGGCATTGTGTTGTATCCTACTGATAGATAGCATTGTGTTGTATCCTACTGATAGATAGATGGCATTGTGTTGTATCCTACTGATAGATAGCTGGCATTGTGTTGTATCCTACTGATAGATGGCATTGTGTTGTATCCTACTGATAGATGGCATTGTGTTGTATCCTACTGATAGATAGCATTGTGTTGTATCCTACTGATAGATAGATGGCATTGTGTTGTATCCTACTGATAGATAGCTGGCATTGTGTTGTATCCTACTGATAGATAGCATTGTGTTGTATCCTACTGATAGATAGATGGCATTGTGTTGTATCCTACTGATAGATGGCATTGTGTTGTATCCTACTGATAGATGGCATTGTGTTGTATCCTACTGATAGATAGATGGCATTGTGTTGTATCCTACTGATAGATAGATGGCATTGTGTTGTATCCTACTGATAGATAGCATTGTGTTGTATCCTACTGATAGATAGATGGCATTGTGTTGTATCCTACTGATAGATAGATGGCATTGTGTTATATCCTACTGATAGATGGCATTGTGTTGTATCCTACTGATAGATAGCATTGTGTTGTATCCTACTGATAGATGGCATTGTGTTGTATCCTACTGATAGATGGCATTGTGTTGTATCCTACTGATAGATGGCATTGTGTTGTATCCTACTGATAGATAGATGGCATTGTGTTGTATCCTACTGATAGATGGCATTGTGTTGTATCCTACTGATAGATGGCATTGTGTTGTATCCTACTGATAGATGGCATTGTGTTGTATCCTACTGATAGATAGATGGCATTGTGTTGTATCCTACTGATAGATGGCATTGTGTTGTATCCTACTGATAGATGGCATTGTGTTGTATCCTACTGATAGATGGCATTGTGTTGTATCCTACTGATAGATGGCATTGTGTTGTATCCTACTGATAGATAGATGGCATTGTGTTGTATCCTACTAATAGATGGCATTGTGTTGTATCCTACTGATAGATAGCATTGTGTTGTATCCTACTGATAGATAGATGGTATTGTGTTGTATCCTACTGTTAGATAGCATTGTGTTGTATCCTACTGATAGATAGTATTGTGTTATATCCTACTGATAGATAGATGGCATTGTGTTGTATCCTACTGATAGATAGATAGATGGCATTGTGTTGTATCCTACTATATAGATGGCATTGTGTTGTGTCCTACTGATAGATAGATAGATGGCATTGTGTTGTATCCTACTAATAGATGGCATTGTGTTGTATCCTACTGATAGATAGCATTGTGTTATATCCTACTGATAGATAGATGGCATTGTGTTGTATCCTACTGATAGATAGATGGCATTGTGTTGTATCCTACTGATAGATGGCATTGTGTTGTATCCTACTGATAGATGACATTGTGTTGTGTCCTACTGATAGATAGATAGCATTGTGTTGTATCCTACTGATAGATGGCATTGTGTTGTATCCTACTGATAGATGGCATTGTGTTGTGTCCTACTGATAGATAGATAGATGGCATTGTGTTGTATCCTACTAATAGATGGCATTGTGTTGTATCCTACTGATAGATAGCATTGTGTTATATCCTACTGATAGATAGATGGCATTGTGTTGTATCCTACTGATAGATAGATGGCATTGTGTTGTATCCTACTGATAGATGGCATTGTGTTGTATCCTACTGATAGATGACATTGTGTTGTATCCTACTGATAGATGGCATTGTGTTGTATCCTACTGATAGATGGCATTGTGTTGTATCCTACTGATAGATGGCATTGTGTTATATCCTACTGATAGATGGCATTGTGTTGTATCCTACTGATAGATAGATAGCATTGTGTTGTATCCTACTGATAGATAGATGGCATTGTGTTGTATCCTACTGATAGATGGCATTGTGTTGTATCCTACTGATAGATGGCATTGTGTTGTATCCTACTGTTAGATGGCATTGTGTTGTATCCTACTGATAGATAGCATTGTGTTGTATCCTACTGATAGATAGATGGCATTGTGTTGTATCCTACTGATAGATGGCATTGTGTTGTATCCTACTGATAGATAGATGGCATTGTGTTGTATCCTACTGATAGATAGATGGCATTGTGTTGTATCCTACTGATAGATGGCATTGTGTTGTATCCTACTGATAGATGGCATTGTGTTGTATCCTACTGATAGATAGATGGCATTGTGTTGTATCCTACTGATAGATGGCATTGTGTTGTATCCTACTGATAGATGGCATTGTGTTGTATCCTACTGATAGATGGCATTGTGTTGTATCCTACTGATAGATGGCATTGTGTTGTATCCTACTGATAGATGGCATTGTGTTGCATCCTACTGATAGATGGCATTGTGTTGTATCCTACTGATAGATGGCATTGTGTTGTATCCTACTGATAGCATTGTGTTGTATCCTACTGATAGATAGATGGCATTGTGTTGTATCCTACTGATAGATAGATGGCATTGTGTTGTATCCTACTGATAGATAGATGGCATTGTGTTGTATCCTACTGATAGATAGCATTGTGTTGTATCCTACTGATAGATGGCATTGTGTTGTATCCTACTGATAGATGGCATTGTGTTGTATCCTACTGATAGATAGCATTGTGTTGTATCCTACTGATAGATGGCATTGTGTTGTATCCTACTGATAGATGGCATTGTGTTGTATCCTACTGATAGATAGATGGCATTGTGTTGTATCCTACTGATAGATAGATGGCATTGTGTTGTATCCTACTGATAGATGGCATTGTGTTGTATCCTACTGATAGATAGATGGCATTGTGTTGTATCCTACTGATAGATGGCATTGTGTTGTATCCTACTGATAGATAGCATTGTGTTGTATCCTACTGATAGATAGCATTGTGTTGTATCCTACTGATAGATAGATGGCATTGTGTTGTATCCTACTGATAGATAGCATTGTGTTGTATCCTACTGATAGATGGCATTGTGTTGTATCCTACTGATAGATGGCATTGTGTTGTATCCTACTGATAGATGGCATTGTGTTGTATCCTACTGATAGATAGATGGCATTGTGTTGTATCCTACTGATAGATAGATGGCATTGTGTTGTATCCTACTGATAGATAGATGGCATTGTGTTGTATCCTACTGATAGATAGCATTGTGTTGTATCCTACTGATAGATAGATGGCATTGTGTTGTATCCTACTGATAGATAGATGGCATTGTGTTGTATCCTACTGATAGATAGATGGCATTGTGTTGTATCCTACTGATAGATAGATGGCATTGTGTTGTATCCTACTGATAGATAGATGGCATTGTGTTGTATCCTACTGATAGATAGATGGCATTGTGTTGTATCCTACTGATAGATGGCATTGTGTTGTATCCTACTGATAGATGGCATTGTGTTGTATCCTACTGATAGATAGATGGCATTGTGTTGTATCCTACTGATAGATGGCATTGTGTTGTATCCTACTGATAGATGGCATTGTGTTGTATCCTACTGATAGATGGCATTGTGTTGTATCCTACTGATAGATGGCATTGTGTTGTATCCTACTGATAGATGGCATTGTGTTGTATCCTACTGATAGATGGCATTGTGTTGTATCCTACTGATATATGGCATTGTGTTGTATCCTACTGATAGATGGCATTGTGTTGTATCCTACTGATAGATAGATTGGCATTGTGTTGTATCCTACTGATAGATGGCATTGTGTTGTATCCTACTGATAGATGGCATTGTGTTATATCCTACTGATAGATAGATGGCATTGTGTTGTATCCTACTGATAGATAGATAGCATTGTGTTGTATCCTACTGATAGATGGCATTGTGTTGTATCCTACTGATAGATAGATGGCATTGTGTTGTATCCTACTGATAGATAGCATTGTGTTGTATCCTACTGATAGATGGCATTGTGTTGTATCCTATCCTACTGATAGATGGCATTGTGTTGTATCCTACTGATAGATGGCATTGTGTTGTATCCTACTGATAGATAGCATTGTGTTGTATCCTACTGATAGATGGCATTGTGTTGTATCCTACTGATAGATGGCATTGTGTTGTATCCTACTGATAGATGGCATTGTGTTATATCCTACTGATAGATAGATGGCATTGTGTTGTATCCTACTGATAGATAGCATTGTGTTGTATCCTACTATAGATAGATGGCATTGTGTTGTATCCTACTGATAGATGGCATTGTGTTGTATCCTACTGATAGATGGCATTGTGTTGTATCCTACTGATAGATGGCATTGTGTTGTATCCTACTGATAGATAGATGGCATTGTGTTGTATCCTACTGATAGATGGCATTGTGTTGTATCCTACTGATAGATGGCATTGTGTTGTATCCTACTGATAGATAGATGGCATTGTGTTGTATCCTACTGATAGATAGATGGCATTGTGTTGTATCCTACTGATAGATAGCAGTGTGTTGTATCCTACTGATAGATAGATGGCATTGTGTTGTATCCTACTGATAGATAGATGGCATTGTGTTGTATCCTACTGATAGATAGATGGCATTGTGTTGTATCCTACTGATAGATAGATGGCATTGTGTTGTATCCTACTGATAGATAGATGGCATTGTGTTGTATCCTACTGATAGATAGATGGCATTGTGTTGTATCCTACTGATAGATGGCATTGTGTTGTATCCTACTGATAGATGGCATTGTGTTGTATCCTACAGATAGATAAATGGCATTGTGTTGTATCCTACTGATAGATGGCATTGTGTTATATCCTACTGATAGATGGCATTGTGTTGTATCCTACTGATAGATGGCATTGTGTTGTATCCTACTGATAGATGGCATTGTGTTGTATCCTACTGATCTACTGATAGATGGCATTGTGTTGTATCCTACTGATAGATGGCATTGTGTTGTATTCTACTGATATATGGCATTGTGTTGTATCCTATAGATAGATGGTATTGTGTTGTATCCTACTGATAGATAGATGGCATTGTGTTGTATCCTACTGATAGATGGCATTGTGTTGTATCCTACTGATAGATAGCATTGTGTTATATCCTACTGATAGATAGATGGCATTGTGTTGTATCCTACTGATAGATAGATGGCATTGTGTTGTATCCTACTGATAGATGGCATTGTGTTGTATCCTACTGATAGATGACATTGTGTTGTGTCCTACTGATAGATAGATAGCATTGTGTTGTATCCTACTGATAGATGGCATTGTGTTGTATCCTACTGATAGATGGCATTGTGTTGTGTCCTACTGATAGATAGATAGATGGCATTGTGTTGTATCCTACTGATAGATGGCATTGTGTTGTATCCTACTGATAGATAGCATTGTGTTGTATCCTACTGATAGATAGATGGCATTGTGTTGTATCCTACTGATAGATAGATGGCATTGTGTTGTATCCTACTGATAGATGGCATTGTGTTGTATCCTACTGATAGATGATGGCATTGTGTTGTATCCTACTGATAGATGGCATTGTGTTGTATCCTACTGATAGATGGCATTGTGTTGTATCCTACTGATAGATGGCATTGTGTTGTATCCTACTGATAGATGGCATTGTGTTGTATCCTACTGATAGATAGATAGCATTGTGTTGTATCCTACTGATAGATAGATGGCATTGTGTTGTATCCTACTGATAGATGGCATTGTGTTGTATCCTACTGATAGATGGCATTGTGTTGTATCCTACTGATTAGATGGCATTGTGTTGTATCCTACTGATAGATAGCATTGTGTTGTATCCTACTGATAGATAGATGGCATTGTGTTGTATCCTACTGATAGATGGCATTGTGTTGTATCCTACTGATAGATAGATGGCATTGTGTTGTATCCTACTGATAGATAGATGGCATTGTGTTGTATCCTACTGATAGATGGCATTGTGTTGTATCCTACTGATAGATGGCATTGTGTTGTATCCTACTGATAGATAGATGGCATTGTGTTGTATCCTACTGATAGATGGCATTGTGTTGCATCCTACTGATAGATGGCATTGTGTTGTATCCTACTGATAGATGGCATTGTGTTGTATCCTACTGATAGATGGCATTGTGTTGTATCCTACTGATAGATGGCATTGTGTTGCATCCTACTGATAGATGGCATTGTGTTGTATCCTACTGATAGATGGCATTGTGTTGTATCCTACTGATAGCATTGTGTTGTATCCTACTGATAGATAGATGGCATTGTGTTGTATCCTACTGATAGATAGATGGCATTGTGTTGTATCCTACTGATAGATAGATGGCATTGTGTTGTATCCTACTGATAGATAGGCATTGTGTTGTATCCTACTGATAGATGGCATTGTGTTGTATCCTACTGATAGATGGCATTGTGTTGTATCCTACTGATAGATGGCATTGTGTTGTATCCTACTGATAGATGGCATTGTGTTGTATCCTACTGATAGATGGCATTGTGTTGTATCCTACTGATAGATAGATGGCATTGTGTTGTATCCTACTGATAGATAGATGGCATTGTGTTGTATCCTACTGATAGATGGCATTGTGTTGTATCCTACTGATAGATAGATGGCATTGTGTTGTATCCTACTGATAGATGGCATTGTGTTGTATCCTACTGATAGATAGCATTGTGTTGTATCCTACTGATAGATAGCATTGTGTTGTATCCTACTGATAGATAGATTGTGTTGTATCCTACTGATTAGATGGCATTGTGTTGTATCCTACTGATAGATAGCATTGTGTTGTATCCTACTGATAGATGGCATTGTGTTGTATCCTACTGATAGATGGCATTGTGTTGTATCCTACTGATAGATGGCATTGTGTTGTATCCTACTGATAGATAGATGGCATTGTGTTGTATCCTACTGATAGATAGATGGCATTGTGTTGTATCCTACTGATAGATAGATGGCATTGTGTTGTATCCTACTGATAGATAGCAGTGTGTTGTATCCTACTGATAGATAGATGGCATTGTGTTGTATCCTACTGATAGATAGATGGCATTGTGTTGTATCCTACTGATAGATAGATGGCATTGTGTTGTATCCTACTGATAGATAGATGGCATTGTGTTGTATCCTACTGATAGATAGATGGCATTGTGTTGTATCCTACTGATAGATAGATGGCATTGTGTTGTATCCTACTGATAGATGGCATTGTGTTGTATCCTACTGATAGATGGCATTGTGTTGTATCCTATAGATAGATAAATGGCATTGTGTTGTATCCTACTGATAGATGGCATTGTGTTATATCCTACTGATAGATGGCATTGTGTTGTATCCTACTGATAGATGGCATTGTGTTGTATCCTACTGATAGATGGCATTGTGTTGTATTCTACTGATAGATGGCATTGTGTTGTATCCTACTGATAGATGGCATTGTGTTGTATCCTACTGATAGATGGCATTGTGTTGTATCCTATAGATAGATGGCATTGTGTTGTATCCTACTGATAGATAGATGGCATTGTGTTGTATCCTACTGATAGATGGCATTGTGTTGTATCCTACTGATAGATAGCATTGTGTTATATCCTACTGATAGATAGATGGCATTGTGTTGTATCCTACTGATAGATAGATGGCATTGTGTTGTATCCTACTGATAGATGGCATTGTGTTGTATCCTACTGATAGATAGATGGCATTGTGTTGTATCCTACTGATAGATAGCATTGTGTTGTATCCTACTGATAGATGGCATTGATGGCATTGTTATATCCTACTGATAGATGGCATTGTGTTGTATCCTACTGATAGATGGCATTGTGTTGTATCCTACTGATAGATAGCATTGTGTTGTATCCTACTGATAGATGGCATTGTGTTGTATCCTACTGATAGATGGCATTGTGTTGTATCCTACTGATAGATGGCATTGTGTTATATCCTACTGATAGATAGATGGCATTGTGTTGTATCCTACTGATAGATAGCATTGTGTTGTATCCTATAGATAGATGGCATTGTGTTGTATCCTACTGATAGATGGCATTGTGTTGTATCCTACTGATAGATGGCATTGTGTTGTATCCTACTGATAGATGGCATTGTGTTGTATCCTACTGATAGATAGATGGCATTGTGTTGTATCCTACTGATAGATGGCATTGTGTTGTATCCTACTGATAGATGGCATTGTGTTGTATCCTACTGATAGATAGATGGCATTGTGTTGTATCCTACTGATAGATAGATGGCATTGTGTTGTATCCTACTGATAGATAGCAGTGTGTTGTATCCTACTGATAGATAGATGGCATTGTGTTGTATCCTACTGATAGATAGATGGCATTGTGTTGTATCCTACTGATAGATAGATGGCATTGTGTTGTATCCTACTGATAGATAGATGGCATTGTGTTGTATCCTACTGATAGATAGATGGCATTGTGTTGTATCCTACTGATAGATAGATGGCATTGTGTTGTATCCTACTGATAGATGGCATTGTGTTGTATCCTACTGATAGATGGCATTGTGTTGTATCCTACAGATAGATAAATGGCATTGTGTTGTATCCTACTGATAGATGGCATTGTGTTATATCCTACTGATAGATGGCATTGTGTTGTATCCTACTGATAGATGGCATTGTGTTGTATCCTACTGATAGATGGCATTGTGTTGTATTCTACTGATAGATGGCATTGTGTTGTATCCTACTGATAGATGGCATTGTGTTGTATTCTACTGATATATGGCATTGTGTTGTATCCTATAGATAGATGGTATTGTGTTGTATCCTACTGATAGATAGATGGCATTGTGTTGTATCCTACTGATAGATGGCATTGTGTTGTATCCTACTGATAGATGGCATTGTGTTATATCCTACTGATAGATAGATGGCATTGTGTTGTATCCTACTGATAGATAGATAGCATTGTGTTGTATCCTACTGATAGATGGCATTGTGTTGTATCCTACTGATAGATAGATGGCATTGTGTTGTATCCTACTGATAGATAGCATTGTGTTGTATCCTACTGATAGATGGCATTGTGTTATATCCTACTGATAGATGGCATTGTGTTGTATCCTACTGATAGATGGCATTGTGTTGTATCCTACTGATAGATAGCATTGTGTTGTATCCTACTGATAGATGGCATTGTGTTGTATCCTACTGATAGATGGCATTGTGTTGTATCCTACTGATAGATGGCATTGTGTTATATCCTACTGATAGATAGATGGCATTGTGTTGTATCCTACTGATAGATAGCATTGTGTTGTATCCTATAGATAGATGGCATTGTGTTGTATCCTACTGATAGATGGCATTGTGTTGTATCCTACTGATAGATGGCATTGTGTTGTATCCTACTGATAGATGGCATTGTGTTGTATCCTACTGATAGATAGATGGCATTGTGTTGTATCCTACTGATAGATGGCATTGTGTTGTATCCTACTGATAGATGGCATTGTGTTATATCCTACTGATAGATAGATGGCATTGTGTTGTATCCTACTGATAGATAGATGGCATTGTGTTGTATCCTACTGATAGATGGAATTGTGTTGTATCCTACTGTTAGATAGCATTGTGTTGTATCCTACTGATAGATGGCATTGTGTTGTATCCTACTGTTAGATAGCATTGTGTTGTATCCTACTGATAGATGGCATTGTGTTGTATCCTACTGATAGATGGCATTGTGTTGTATCCTACTGTTAGATAGCATTGTGTTGTATCCTACTGATAGATGGCATTGTGTTGTATCCTACTGTTAGATAGCATTGTGTTGTATCCTACTGATAGATGGCATTGTGTTGTATCCTACTGTTAGATAGCATTGTGTTGTATCCTACTGATAGATGGCATTGTGTTGTATCCTACTGTTAGATAGCATTGTGTTGTATCCTACTGATAGATGGCATTGTGTTGTATCCTACTGATAGATGGCATTGTGTTGTATCCTACTGATAGATGGATGGCATTGTGTTGTATCCTACTGATAGATGGCATTGTGTTGTATCCTACTGATAGATAGATGGCATTGTTTTGTATCCTACTGATAGATGGCATTGTGTTGTATCCTACTGATAGATAGATGGCATTGTGTTGTATCCTACTGATAGATAGATGGCATTGTGTTGTATCCTACTGATAGATAGATGGCATTGTGTTGTATCCTACTGATAGATGGCATTGTGTTGTATCCTACTGATAGATAGATGGCATTGTGTTGTATCCTACTGATAGATGGCATTGTGTTGTATCCTACTGATAGATGGAATTGTGTTGTATCCTACTGATAGATGGAATTGTGTTGTATCCTACTGTTAGATAGATGGCATTGTGTTGTATCCTACTGATAGATAGATAGCATTGTGTTGTATCCTACTGATAGATGGCATTGTGTTGTATCCTACTGGTAGATGGCATTGTGTTGTATCCTACTGATAGATGGCATTGTGTTGTATCCTACTGATAGATGGCATTGTGTTGTATCCTACTGATAGATGGCATTGTGTTGTATCCTACTGATAGATAGCATTGTGTTGTATCCTACTGTTAGATAGATGGCATTGTGTTGTATCCTACTGATAGATGGCATTGTGTTGTATCCTACTGTTAGATAGATGGCATTGTGTTGTATCCTACTGATAGATAGATGACATTGTGTTGTATCCTACTGATAGATGGTATTGTGTTGTATCCTACTGATAGATGGCATTGTGTTGTATCCTACTGATAGATAGATGGCATTGTGTTGTATCCTACTGATAGATGGCATTGTGTTGTATCCTACTTATAGATAGATAGCATTGTGTTGTATCCTACTGATAGATGGCATTGTGTTGTATCCTACTGATAGATAGATGGCATTGTGTTGTATCCTACTGATAGATAGATGGCATTGTGTTGTATCCTACTGATAGATGGCATTGTGTTGTATCCTACTGATAGATAGATGGCATTGTGTTGTATCCTACTGATAGATGGCATTGTGTTGTATCCTACTGATAGATGGCATTGTGTTGTATCCTACTGATAGATAGCATTGTGTTGTATCCTACTGATAGATGGCATTGTGTTGTGTCCTACTGATAGATAGATGGCATTGTGTTGTATCCTACTGATAGATAGATGGCATTGTGTTGTATCCTACTGATAGATGGCATTGTGTTGTATCCTACTGATAGATGGCATTGTGTTGTATCCTACTGATAGATGGCATTGTGTTGTATCCTACTGATAGATAGCATTGTGTTGTATCCTACTGTTAGATGGCATTGTGTTGTATCCTACTGATAGATAGATGGCATTGTGTTGTATCCTACTGATAGATAGATGGCATTGTGTTGTATCCTACTGATAGATGGCATTGTGTTGTATCCTACTGATAGATGGCATTGTGTTGTATCCTACTGATAGATGGCATTGTGTTGTATCCTACTGATAGATGGCATTGTGTTGTATCCTACTGATAGATAGATGTCATTGTGTTGTGTCCTACTGATAGATATATGGCATTGTGTTGTATCCTACTGATAGATGGCATTGTGTTGTATCCTACTGATAGATAGCATTGTGTTGTATCCTACTGATAGATAGCATTGTGTTGTATCCTACTGATAGATGACATTGTGTTGTATCCTACTGATAGATAGATGGCATTGTGTTGTATCCTACTGATAGATGGCATTGTGTTGTATCCTACTGATAGATGGCATTGTGTTGTATCCTACTGATAGATAGCATTGTGTTGTATCCTACTGATAGATAGCATTGTGTTGTATCCTACTGATAGATGGCATTGTGTTGTATCCTACTGATAGATGGCATTGTGTTGTATCCTACTGATAGATGGCATTGTGTTGTATCCTACTGATAGATAGCATTGTGTTGTATCCTACTGATAGATGGCATTGTGTTGTATCCTACTGATAGATAGATGGCATTGTGTTGTATCCTACTGATAGATGGATGTCATTGTGTTGTATCCTACTGATAGATAGATGTCATTGTGTTGTATCCTACTGATAGATAGATGTCATTGTGTTGTATCCTACTGATAGATAGATGGCATTGTGTTGTATCCTACTGATAGATGGCATTGTGTTGTATCCTACTGATAGATAGATGGCATTGTGTTGTATCCTACTGATAGATAGATGGCATTGTGTTGTATCCTACTGATAGATAGATGGCATTGTGTTGTATCCTACTGATAGATGGCATTGTGTTGTATCCTACTGATAGATAGATGGCATTGTGTTGTATCCTACTGATAGATGGCATTGTGTTGTATCCTACTGATAGATGACATTGTGTTGTATCCTACTGATAGATAGATGGCATTGTGTTGTATCCTACTGATAGATGGCATTGTGTTGTATCCTACTGATAGATGACATTGTGTTGTATCCTACTGATAGATAGCATTGTGTTGTATCCTACTGTTAGATAGCATTGTGTTGTATCCTACTGATAGATGGCATTGTGTTGTATCCTACTGATAGATAGATGGCATTGTGTTGTATCCTACTGATAGATGGCATTGTGTTGTATCCTACTGATAGATAGATAGCATTGTGTTGTATCCTACTGTTAGATAGCATTGTGTTGTATCCTACTGATAGATAGCATTGTGTTGTATCCTACTGATAGATGGCATTGTGTTGTATCCTACTGATAGATGGCATTGTGTTGTATCCTACTGATAGATGGCATTGTGTTGTATCCTACTGATAGATGGCATTGTGTTGTATCCTACTGATAGATAGATGGCATTGTGTTGTATCCTACTGATAGATGGCATTGTGTTGTATCCTACTGATAGATAGATAGCATTGTGTTGTATCCTACTGATAGATGGCATTGTGTTGTATCCTACTGATAGATGGCATTGTGTTGTATCCTACTGATAGATAGATGGCATTGCGTTGTATCCTACTGATAGATGGCATTGTGTTGTATCCTACTGATAGATAGATGGCATTGTGTTGTATCCTACTGATAGATAGATGGCATTGTGTTGTATCCTACTGATAGATGACATTGTGTTGTATCCTACTGATAGATGGCATTGTGTTGTATCCTACTGATAGATGGCATTGTGTTGTATCCTACTGATAGATGACATTGTGTTGTATCCTACTGATAGATAGATGGCATTGTGTTGTATCCTACTGATAGATAGATAGCATTGTGTTGTATCCTACTGATAGATAGCATTGTGTTGTATCCTACTGATAGATGGCATTGTGTTGTATCCTACTGATAGATGGCATTGTGTTGTATCCTACTGATAGATGGCATTGTGTTGTATCCTACTGATAGATGGCATTGTGTTGTATCCTACTGATAGATGGCATTGTGTTGTATCCTACTGATAGATGACATTGTGTTGTATCCTACTGATAGATGGCATTGTGTTGTATCCTACTGATAGATGGATGGCATTGTGTTGTATCCTACTGATAGATGGCATTGTGTTGTATCCTACTGATAGATGGATGGCATTGTGTTGTATCCTACTGATAGATGGATGGCATTGTGTTGTATCCTACTGATAGATAGCATTGTGTTGTATCCTACTGATAGATGGCATTGTGTTGTATCCTACTGATAGATAGATGGCATTGTGTTGTATCCTACTGATAGATAGATAGCATTGTGTTGTATCCTACTGATAGATGGCATTGTGTTGTATCCTACTGATAGATGGATGGCATTGTGTTGTATCCTACTGATAGATGGCATTGTGTTGTATCCTACTGATAGATGGCATTGTGTTGTATCCTACTGATAGATGACATTGTGTTGTATCCTACTGATAGATGACATTGTGTTGTATCCTATAGATAGATGGCATTGTGTTGTATCCTACTGATAGATGGCATTGTGTTGTATCCTACTGATAGATGGCATTGTGTTGTATCCTACTGATAGATGGCATTGTGTTGTATCCTACTGATAGATAGATGGCATTGTGTTGTATCCTACTGATAGATGGCATTGTGTTGTATCCTACTGATAGATAGATAGCATTGTGTTGTATCCTACTGATAGATGGCATTGTGTTGTATCCTACTGATAGATGGCATTGTGTTGTATCCTACTGATAGATAGATGGCATTGTGTTGTATCCTACTGATAGATGGCATTGTGTTGTATCCTACTGATAGATAGATGGCATTGTGTTGTATCCTACTGATAGATAGATGGCATTGTGTTGTATCCTACTGATAGATGACATTGTGTTGTATCCTACTGATAGATGGCATTGTGTTGTATCCTACTGATAGATGGCATTGTGTTGTATCCTACTGATAGATGACATTGTGTTGTATCCTACTGATAGATAGATGGCATTGTGTTGTATCCTACTGATAGATAGATAGCATTGTGTTGTATCCTACTGATAGATAGCATTGTGTTGTATCCTACTGATAGATGGCATTGTGTTGTATCCTACTGATAGATGGCATTGTGTTGTATCCTACTGATAGATGGCATTGTGTTGTATCCTACTGATAGATGGCATTGTGTTGTATCCTACTGATAGATGGCATTGTGTTGTATCCTACTGATAGATGACATTGTGTTGTATCCTACTGATAGATGGCATTGTGTTGTATCCTACTGATAGATGGATGGCATTGTGTTGTATCCTACTGATAGATGGCATTGTGTTGTATCCTACTGATAGATGGATGGCATTGTGTTGTATCCTACTGATAGATGGATGGCATTGTGTTGTATCCTACTGATAGATAGCATTGTGTTGTATCCTACTGATAGATGGCATTGTGTTGTATCCTACTGATAGATAGATGGCATTGTGTTGTATCCTACTGATAGATGGCATTGTGTTGTATCCTACTGATAGATGGATGGCATTGTGTTGTATCCTACTGATAGATGGCATTGTGTTGTATCCTACTGATAGATGGCATTGTGTTGTATCCTACTGATAGATGACATTGTGTTGTATCCTACTGATAGATGACATTGTGTTGTATCCTATAGATAGATGGCATTGTGTTGTATCCTACTGATAGATGGCATTGTGTTGTATCCTACTGATAGATGGCATTGTGTTGTATCCTACTGATAGATGGCATTGTGTTGTATCCTACTGATAGATGGTATTGTGTTGTATCCTACTGATAGATGGCATTGTGTTGTATCCTACTGATAGATAGATGGCATTGTGTTGTATCCTACTGATAGATAGATGGCATTATGTTGTATCCTACTGATAGATGGCATTGTGTTGTATCCTACTGATAGATGGCATTGTGTTGTATCCTACTGATAGATAGATGGCATTGTGTTGTATCCTACTGATAGATGGCATTGTGTTGTATCCTACTGATAGATAGCATTGTGTTGTATCCTACTGATAGATGGTATTGTGTTGTATCCTACTGATAGATGGCATTGTGTTGTATCCTACTGATAGATAGATGGCATTGTGTTGTATCCTACTGATAGATAGATGGCATTGTGTTGTGTCCTACTGATA
Source organism: Oncorhynchus masou masou (assembly GCF_036934945.1). Taxonomy (NCBI): domain Eukaryota; kingdom Metazoa; phylum Chordata; class Actinopteri; order Salmoniformes; family Salmonidae; genus Oncorhynchus; species Oncorhynchus masou. Next base: position 92,571,027 of record NC_088240.1, read on the forward strand.
GATGGCATTGTGTTGTATCCTACTGATAGATGGCATTGTGTTGTATCCTACTGATAGATAGATGGCATTGTGTTGTGTCCTACTGATAGATGGCATTGTGTTGTATCCTACTGATAGATGGCATTGTGTTGTATCCTACTGATAGATGGCATTGTGTTGTGTCCTACTGATAGATGGCATTGTGTTATATCCTACTGATAGATGGCATTGTGTTGTATCCTACTGTTAGATAGATGGCATTGTATTGTATCCTACTGATAGATGGTATTGCATAAACACCATGGGACCACGCAGCCATCATTCTGCTCAGGAAGGAGACGCGTTCGGTCTCCTAGAGATGAACGTACTTTGGTGAGAAAAGTGCGAATCAATCCCAGAACAACAACAAAGGACCTTGTGAAGATGCTGGAAGAAACGGGTACAAAAGTATTTATATCCACAGTAAAACGAGTCTTATATCGACACAATCTGAAAGGCCGCTCAGCAAGGAAGAAGCCCCTGCTCCAAAACCGCCATAAAAAAGCCAGACTACGGTTTGCAACTGCACATGGGGACAAATCTTACTTTTTGGAGAAATGTCCTCTGGTCTGATGAAACCAAAATAGAACCGTTTGGTCATAATTACCATCATTATGTTTGGAGGGAAAAGGGGGAGGCTTGCAAGCTGGAGAATCTCAACTGTGAAGCATTTTGCTGCAGGAGGGTCCGGTGCACAGACTAGATGATGTGGATATATTGAAGCAACATCTCAAGACATCAGTCAGGAAGTTAAAGCTTGGTCAAAAATGGGTCTTCCAAATGGACAACGACCCCAAGCATACTTCCAAAGTTGTGGAAAAATGGCGTAAGGACAACAAAGTCAATGTATTGGAGTGGCCATCACAAAGCCCTGACCTCAATCCTATAGAAAAACTGTGGGCAGAACTGAAAAAGCGTGTGAGCAAGGAGGCCTACAAACCTGACTCAGTTCCACCAGCTCTGTCAGGGGGAATGGGGCCTACAAACCTGACTCAGTTACACCAGCTCTGTCAGGAGGAATGGGGCCTACAAACCTGACTCAGTTACACCAGCTCTGTCAGGAGGAATGGGGCCTACAAACCTGACTCAGTTACACCAGCTCTGTCAGGAGGAATGGGGCCTACAAACCTGACTCAGTTACACCAGCTCTGTCAGGAGGAATGGGGCCTACAAACCTGACTCAGTTACACCAGCTCTGTCAGGAGGAATGGGGCCTACAAACCTGACTCAGTTACACCAGCTCTGTCAGGAGGAATGGGTCCTACAAACCTGACTCAGTTCCACCAGCTCTGTCAGGAGGAATGGGTCCTACAAACCTGACTCAGTTACACCAGCTCTGTCAGGAGGAATGGGGCCTACAAACCTGACTCAGTTACACCAGCTCTGTCAGGGGGAATGGGTCCTACAAACCTGACTCAGTTACACCAGCTCTGTCAGGGGGAATGGGGCCTACAAACCTGACTCAGTTACACCAGCTCTGTCAGGGGGAATGGGGCCTACAAACCTGACTCAGTTACACCAGCTCTGTCAGGGGGAATGGGGCCTACAAACCCGACTCAGTTTACACCAGCTCTGTCAGGAGGAATGGGCCCTACAAACCTGACTCAGTTACACCAGCTCTGTCAGGGGGAATGGGGCCTACAAACCTGACTCAGTTACACCAGCTCTGTCAGGGGGAATGGGGCCTACAAACCTGACTCAGTTACACCAGCTCTGTCAGGAGGAATGGGTCCTACAAACCTGAATCAGTTACACCAGCTCTGTCAGGGGGAATGGGGCCTACAAACCTGACTCAGTTACACCAGCTCTGTCAGGGGGAATGGGGCCTACAAACCCGACTCAGTTACACCAGCTCTGTCAGGAGGAATGGGCCCTACAAACCTGACTCAGTTACACCAGCTCTGTCAGGGGGAATGGGGCCTACAAACCTGACTCAGTTACACCAGCTCTGTCAGGGGGAATGGGGCCTACAAACCTGACTCAGTTACACCAGCTCTGTCAGGGGGAATGGGGCCTACAAACCTGACTCAGTTACACCAGCTCTGTCAGGGGGAATGGGGCCTACAAACCTGACTCAGTTACACCAGCTCTGTCAGGGGGAATGGGTCAATATCCACCCAATTTATTGTGGTAAGCTTGTGGAAGGCTCCCCGAAACATTTGACCCAAGTTATTAAGCAATATAAGGCAATACTACCAAATACTAATTGAGTGTTTTTAAACGTCTGACCAACTGGGAATGTGATGAAATAAATAAAAGATGAAAAAAATCATTCTCTCTACTATTATTCTGGCATTTCATATTCTTAAAATTAAGTGGTGATCCTAACTGACCTAAAACAGGGAATGTTTACTAGGATTAAATGTCAGGAATTGTGAAAAACTGAGATTAAATGTATTTGGCTAAGGTGCATGTAAACTTCCGACTTAAACTGTTTATTATGGGTTTATTAACTGAAAACGTCACAAAAACGATGCTCACGCTTGCATGGGACAGAAGTCTGTGGGTAGTTGTGATTCTGGATGGACAGATTGGGACAGACGTCTGTGGGTAGTTGTGATTCTGGACAGATTGGGACTGAAGTCTATGTGGTGTTGTGATTCTGGATGGACAGATTGGGACAGAAGTCTGTGGGTTGTTGTGATTCTGGATGGACAGATTGGGACAAAGTCTGTGTGTCGTGATTCTGGATGGACAGATTGGGACAGACGTCTGTGGGTAGTTGTGATTCTGGACAGATTGGGACTGAAGTCTATGTGGTGTAATGATTCTGGACGGACAGATTGGGACAGAAGTTTGTGTCGTGTTGTGATTCTGCATGGACAGATTGGGACAGATTGGGACAGAAGTATGTGGGTCGTTGTGATTTTGGATGGACAGATTGGGACAGAAGTCTGTGTGTTGTTGTGATTCTGGATGGACAGATTGGGACAGAAGTCTGAGGGTTGTGATTCTGGATGGACAGATTGGTACAGAAGTCTGTGGGTAGTTGTGATTCTGGATGGACAGATTGGGACAGAAGTCTGTGTGTCGTTGTGATTCTGGACAGATTGGGACTGAAGTCTATGTGGTGTAATGATTCTGGATGGACAGATTGGGACAGAAGTCTGTGGGTAGTTGTGATTCTGGATGGACAGATTGGGACAGAAGTCTGTGTGTTGTTGTGAATCTGGATGGACAGATTGGGACTGAAGTCTGTGTGTCGTTGTGATTCTGGACAGATTGGGACAGAAGTCTTCCATGTCGTAAATCCGAAGTGGCTTGTTTCATCTTGTTCTTGTTTTGAGATGTTTGGACTGATGTCATGTCAATGCTAATAAGGCAACAAAAAAAAAACATTTTCAAGCTTACTACCCAACAACAGTAACGATGTATATGAGAGACAACAAGTGCTCATTGTGCAAAATGTGTTTATGTTTTCAATAAACATTGGCGACGAAATATAGTTCAGAGGTTGTCAACAAATCTAAGCCAACGGCGTCTGTTTTGACCCGTAGTTGAGTCGCTGTCGGTTCTGTTGCTCAACAATCAATCTGTCTTTAGGCCCTGGTCAACGTAGTGCACTGGAAAGGAAAATGGCTGCCATTTGGTTCAGCTCCTCTTTAGATAATGGAGTTAGTAGCCCCGGCCAAGGTGCAGGCTTCTGCCCTGCCAGAGACTGATGCAATTTATCTCATAATGGGACATTCAAAGTATATTTGGTTTAGTGGTTTTATCGGTCCCTCAGATTACTTGTAAATGTTGCGTCCTAAATGCCCATGTGCACTTCTTCTGACCAGGGCCCTACTCTCCCCTGTTTAACACAACACCACTCTCCCCTGTCTAACACAACACTACTCTCCCCTGTCTGACACAACACTACTCTCCCCTGTCTAACACAACACTACTCTCCCCTGTCTAACACAACACTACTCTCCCCTGTCTAACACAACACTACTCTCCCCTGTCTAACACACACTACTATCCCCTGTCTAACACAACACTACTCTCCCCTGTCTAACACAACACTACTCTCCCCTGTCTAACACAACACTACTCTCCCCTGTCTAACACAACACTACTCTCCCCTGTCTAACACAACACTACTCTCCCCTGTCTGACACAACACTACTCTCCCCTGTCTAACACAACACTACTCTCCCCTGTTTAACACAACACTACTCTCCCCTGTCTGACACAACACTACTCTCCCCTGTCTAACACAACACTACTCTCCCCTGTCTAACACAACGCTACTCTCCCCTGTCTAACACAACACTACTCTCCCCTGTCTGACACAACACTACTCTCCCCTGTCTAACACAACACTACTCTCCCCTGTTTAACACAACACTACTCTCCCCTGTCTGACACAACACTACTCTCCCCTGTCTAACACAACACTACTCTCCCCTGTCTAACACAACACTACTCTCCCCTGTCTAACACAACACTACTCTCCCCTGTTTAACACAACACTACTCTCCCCTGTCTAACACAACACTACTCTCCCCTGTCTGACACAACACTACTCTCCCCTGTCTGACACAACACTACTCTCCCCTGTCTGACACAACACTACTCTCCCCTGTCCAACACAGCACTACTCTCCCCTGTCTAACACAACACCACTCTCCCCTGTCTAACACAACACTACTCTCCCCTGTCTAACACAACACACACTACTCTCCCCTGTCTAACACAACACTACTCTCCCCTGTCTAACACAACACTACTCTCCCCTGTCTGACACCACACTACTCTCCCCTGTCTAACACAACACTACTCTCCCCTGTCTAACACAACACTACTCTCCCCTGTCTAACACAACACTACTCTCCCCTGTCTAACACAACACTACTCTCCCCTGTCCGACACAGCACTACTCTCCCCTGTCTAACACAACACCACTCTCCCCTGTCTGACACAACACTACTCTCCCCTGTCCAACACAACACTACTCTCCCCTGTCCAACACAACACTACTCTCCCCTGTCCAACACAGCACTACTCTCCCCTGTCTAACACAACACCACTCTCCCCTGTCTAACACAACACTACTCTCCCCTGTCTAACACAACACACACTACTCTCCCCTGTCTAACACAACACTACTCTCCCCTGTCTAACACAACACTACTCTCCCCTGTCTGACACCACACTACTCTCCCCTGTCTAACACAACACTACTCTCCCCTGTCTAACACAACACTACTCTCCCCTGTCTAACACAACACTACTCTCCCCTGTCTAACACAACACTACTCTCCCCTGTCTGACACCACACTACTCTCCCCTGTCTAACACAACACTACTCTCCCCTGTCTAACACAACACTACTCTCCCCTGTCTGACACCACACTACTCTCCCCTGTCTAACACAACACTACTCTCCCCTGTCCAACACAGCACTACTCTCCCCTGTCTGACACAACACTACTCTCCCCTGTCTAACACAACAATACTCTCCCCTGTCTAACACAACACTACTCTCCCCTGTCTGACACAACACTACTATCCCCTGTCTGACACAACACTACTCTCCCCTGTCTAACACAACAATACTCTCCCCTGTCTAACACAACACTACTCTCCCCTGTCTAACACAACACTACTCTCCCCTGTCCAACACAGCACTACTCTCCCCTGTCTAACACAACACCACTCTCCCCTGTCTAACACAACACTACTTCTTCTGACCAGGGCCCCTATGGCCTACAGAGCACCGTAGAGGGAAGATTTGGAATGCATCGCGTGTATTTTTTGCTAGCGTATCCCGCTGGACTCATTTGATTACCCTGAAACATGTGATTTAATTGAGCTGACCCCTGAGTGACCCTTGTTAGATGACTATCTATCTACTACGCCAGATGAACCACGAGTAACCCATTGCCAATCCAAGATACATCACATTACACTCTCAAAATGAATCTGTTTCAAAAGAGGAAATTAGATTAAAATCACTGGTGATTAAGATCTCTGAATAATTATGTCTAGACTTTCACAGTCGAAATGAATTTGGAAGAAATTTATATAGTAACATAATGGTAATGTCTGAGAGAGAGAGAGAGAGACGGAAACACGAGAGAGAGGGAAACACGAGAGAGAGAGGGAGAGAGAGAGGGAAACACGAGAGAGAGGGAGAGAGGGAGAGAGGGAGAGAGGGAGGGGGGAGGGAGGGAGAGAGAGAGAGAGAGAGAGAGAGAGGTGTCGTGTATTAGACAGGGGAGAGAACAATAGCTTGTTCAGACAGATTTTATGCTAAACAAATGCATGACACATCATATATAACCAATCGTGGAGTATGTACAGTATCTACAACACCGCAGGACAAATGGTTCTTCATTCCCCAGCATTGGTTGGTTTACATTTTGATGATTTATTGGCTGTAATGGTTGGATGTAATTACAGTGGAGAAACAGATTGAAGTAATGCATGAATAGGGAGAGGGAGGGAGGGAGGGAGGGAGAAAGTGGCTGGGAGGGAGGGAGGGAGGGAGGGAGGGAAGAGAGAGGGAGAGAGGGAGGGAGGGAGGGAGAAAGGGAGGGAGAGAGGGGGAGAGAGAAAGGTTGAGAGAGAGGGAGGGAGAGAGGGAGAGGAGGAAAGAGAGATAGGGAGGGACAGAGAGAGGGAGAAGGAGGGAGAGAGGGAGAGAAGGAGAGTGGCTGGGAGAGAGGGAGGGAGTGAGGGAGAGAGAGAGGGAGAGGAGGAAAGAGAGAGGGAGAGAGGGGGAGAGAGAGAGAGAGAGGGGCCATTGCCCTTTATGTTTGTGAGGTCTGGTGTCCGCTCACCAACGAAGAATACTCAAAATGGGACAAACACCACATTGAGACTCTGCAGAATTCTGAAAGAAAATCCTCTTTGCAGAAGGTAAAACACCAAATAATGACTGCAGAGCAGAATTAGGCCGATTAATTCTGCTCTAATTATCAAAATCCAGAAAAGAGACTTTAAATTCCACAACCACCTAAAAGGAGACGATTCCCAAACCTTCCATAACAAAGCCATCATCTACAGAGAGATGAACCTGCAGAAGAGTCCCCTAAGCAAGCTGGTCCTGGGGCTCTGTTCACAAACACAAACACACCCTACAGAGCCCCAGGACAGCAGCACAATTAGACCCAACCAAATCACGAGAAAACAAAAAGACAATTACTTTACACATTGGAAAGAATTAACAAAAAAACAGAGCAAACTAGAATGCTATTTGGCCCTAAACAGAGAGTACACAGCGGCAGAATACCTGACCACCGTAACTGACCCAAACTTAAGGAAAGCTTTGACTATGTACAGACTTAGTGAGCATAGCCTTGCTATTGAGAAAGGCCGCCGTAGGCAGACATGGCTCTCAAGAGAAGAGGTTATTTGCACACTGCCCACAAAATGAGGTGGAAACTGAGTTGCACTTCCAAACCACCTTCCAAATGTCAGACCATATTAGAGACACATATTTCCCCCAGTTTACACAGACCCACCAATAATTTGAAAACAAACCCAATTTTGATAAACTCCCATATCTACTGGGTGAAATACCACAGTGTTCCATCACAGCAACAAGAAAAGGGCAACCAGTGAAGAACAAACACCATTGTAAATACAACCCATATTTATGTTTATTTATTTTCCTTTTTGTACATTAACTACTTGCACATCGTTACAACACTAACATTTAATAACATTTAAAATACCTAAATACAGTAATGTTTACTGTTCATTTTTATTGTTTATTTCACTTTTGTTTATTATCAATTCCACTTGCTTTGTTAATGTTACGATTCACATGCCTATAAAGCCCTTAATAATATAATATAATTGAATTGAAATTGTATCAGTATATCTAGACAGTGAACAGTATCAGTATATCTACACAGTGAACAGTATCAGTATATCTACACAGTGAACAGTGTCAGTATATCTACACAGTGAACAGTATCAGTATATCTACACAGTGAACAGTATCAGTATATCTACACAGTGAACAGTATCAGTATATCTACACAGTGAACAGTATCAGTATATCTACACAGTGAACAGTATCAGTATATCTACACAGTGAACAGTATCAGTATATCTACACAGTATCAGTATATCTACACAGTGAACAGTATCAGTATATTTACACAGTGAACAGTATCAGTATATCTACACAGTGAACAGTATCAGTATATCTACACAGTGAACAGTATCAGTATATCTACACAGTGAACAGTATCAGTATATCTACACAGTGAACAGTATCAGTATATCTACACAGTATCAGTATATCTACACAGTGAACAGTATCAGTATATCTACACAGTGAACAGTATCAGTATATCTACACAGTGAACAGTATCAGTATATCTACACAGTATCAGTATATCTACACAGTGAACAGTATCAGTATATCTACACAGTGAACAGTGTCAGTATATCTACACAGTGAACAGTATCAGTATATCTACACAGTATCAGTATATCTACACAGTGAACAGTATCAGTATATCTACACAGTGTCAGTATATCTACACAGTGAACAGTATCAGTATATCTACACAGTATCAGTATATCTACACAGTGAACAGTATCAGTATATCTACACAGTGAACAGTATCAGTATATCTACACAGTGAACAGTATCAGCATATCTACACAGTGAACAGTATCAGCACCCTCTCAAAAAAATACAGTTCTGCTTCAGCTGGCAGATGCTGAGGTGTGTGTGTGTGTGTCTGTCTGTGTGTGTGTGTCTGTGTGTGTCTGTGTGTGTGTGTCTGTGTGTGTGTGTGTGTGTGTGTGTGTGTCTGTGTCTGTGTGTGTCTGTGTCTGTGTCTGTGTCTGTGTGTGTCTGTGTGTGTCTGTGTGTGTCTGTGTGTGTCTGTGTGTGTGTCTGTGTGTGTGTCTGTGTGTGTGTCTGTGTGTGTGTGTCTGTGTGTGTGTGTGTGTGTGTGTGTGTGTGTGTCTGTGTCTGTGTGTGTCTGTGTGTGTGTCTGTGTCTGTGTCTGTGTGTGTGTGTGTGTGTGTGTGTGTGTGTGTGTGTGTGTGTGTCTGTGTCTGTGTCTGTGTGTGTCTGTGTGTCTGTGTCTGTGTCTGTGTGTGTGTGTGTTCGTTCTCACCAGGAGGCAGAACTCTATACAGGCCTAAAAGGAAGACAACAGGCTCTCTTGAATAATTCATAGACAGATGGACAAACACATGTTGCCGTCCCTTTGTCCCCTTCATCATGGCAGGGTTGGAGCTTCTCTCTAACACATTACTGACTGTCTGTCTGTGCTACACCTTCAGGCTCATCTAATGCTCCCGGGTCTCAAACATGTTTCAGGTACGTTAGTGGCTACCTAGGGCAGAGAGTAGTGGCACGGCACCCATCTCTCTCTCTCTCTCTCTCTCTCTGTCTGTCTGTCTCTCTCTCTGTCTGTCTCTCAATTCAATTCAATTCAAGTAAGGTAGATAATATATAAAGTGAATATATAAAGTGGAACGATTTACCCATGAAATTGTCTAAAAGAGATAGAATTTGTTGTTGCCTAATTGTTTTTTTGGTAGGTTTCCAAAGTGCATTCCTTCCATCTATAGCATTTCTTAATGTTACTCAGTTCCTTTGGCTTTGATGCCTCGTGATTGAGTATTGCTCTGTTCAAGTAGACTGTGATTTTGCTGTGGTCTGATAGTGGTGTCAGTGGGCTGACTAAACACTTGAGGTGGGGGTGTTGTGGTCTGGATGTAGGTCCTCTCTGCATGGGTCCTCTATATGTAGGTCCAGGGGGGGGGGGGGGTCCCGCAGGTCTGGGAGAGTGTATCGCTGGTCTGGGCGGCGTGTCTATTGATCTGTTGCTCCTGTGTGAAGTGTTGGGGATACGTTTGAGAGCGATGTCCTTTAGAGTCCGGGTGAAGGTGGGCACTGCTGCCTTGTAGAGGTGGACCTGGTCATAGAGGATGTTCAAGTCCAGGGTGAAGTGGTGGGCCAGAAAAACATTTGGTTTTGAGGCACAGTCACGGGAAATACGTGCGTTTTCCCTCTGTATAGTAGCAGGGTGGAAGTCTTTTTGTGGTAGCAGGGTGGAGATAACCCCTTGTGCTTTGGGGAAAGTAGAAGAAGCTTTTTCAATGACTCCCTTCAGTGCTGTGGCCACCCTTTTCTGCTGTGCTCTCAGGTCGTTTGTGCCTGTGTGTATTATTATGTGGCTTGGTGAGCCTAGTTGGGCCTCAGACAGAAGGTCTAGAGCGCGCTGGGTGTTTGGACACACTGCTTTTGATGAAAATGTGTTTTTTTCTTGTATATATTTCCCATTTGAGTCCATAAGGAGTACAATCTGCGTCTTGTGTTTGTCCTCAGTGGGTGTGGGGGGGGGGGGGGGTTGTTAGGAAGGCTATCAGGGTGGCTCAGAGGGAGTGAGAGCCCCTGGGCTTGGGGTTCTTCATTTGTCTGTTCTGCTGTGATGTTGACGCTATGGTCAGGGTCTGGTGTGGACTGGTTCTGGTTCTGGTCAGCACTTTGTGACATCAGCTGATGTAAGAAGGGCTATATAAATACATTTGATTTTACGATGATTTGATTTCTGCTCTGGTGTTGAGACTGTTGTCGTGAGCTGAGGTGTGTTGTGCTTATCTGCGGGGGGTAGTCCACCTCTCTAGTATGTTGCTCTCTGTCACACGCCATCCCCCTCAGCCTCTCCTCTAGCAGTCTGATCCTCTCCTCTAGTGCTCTGTTCTTCTCCTGCTTTCTCCTGTTGAAGTTGTCTCACCACTGGCCAGAGTGCAGATATGTCTCTCTCCACCTCCAGCTCTCCGGGTCTGGTTAAGAGAGTGTTGTTGTGCTGGCTTATCTGCGGGGGTAGTCCACCTCTCTAGTATGTTGCTCTCTGTCACACGCCATCCCCCTCAGCCTCTCCTCTAGCAGTCTGATCCTCTCCTCTAGTGCTCTGTTCTTCTCCTGCTTTCTCCTGTTGAAGTTGTCTCACCACTGGCCAGAGTGCAGATATGTCTCTCTCCACCTCCAGCTCTCCGGGTCTGGTTAAGAGAGTGTTGTTCTGCTGGCTTATCTGCGGGGGGTAGTCCACCTCTCTAGTATGTTGCTCTCTGTCACACGTCATCCCCCTCAGCCTCTCCTCTAGCAGTCTGATCCTCTCCTCTAGTGCTCTGTTCTTCTCCTGCTTTCTCCTGTTGAAGTTGTCTCACCACTGGCCAGAGTGCAGATATGTCTCTCTCCACCTCCAGCACTCCAGCTCTCCGCGTCTGGTTAAGGGGCTGTTGTTGTGCTGGACTGCTGTCTGGGTCTGTGCTGCCTGGAGAGTAATCACCTGCTGTTCCAGCTCCACCTGCCTTACCTCCAGCTGGGTAATTGTATCCTTCATTTCAATGTGAGGGTAGTACTCTGTGCTGGGAGGTTGACTTTCCGCTGGGGGTGGCTCGTCTGTGGGGTTATATAATGAAGAGGTCTGGTCTGACCTGCTCGGGGTGGCTCGTCTGTGGGGTTATATAATGAAGAGGTTTGGTCTGACCCGCTCGGGGTGGCTCGTCTGTGGGGTCATATAATGAAGAGGTCTTGTCTGACCTGCTCAGGGTGGGGGTATCTTTCTCAAGGGAGAGCTTCTCCTCCTTCTCCTGCCATTACTGTTCCAGACTTATAGAGATTTATATTAGCTGACCCAGAGTCCTCGTTGTCAAGTATCCAGAGTTTCCACCCCTCGTTAACACCCCCTCTCTTAACAAAGGGGTAGTGTGCTAATATAGC
>NC_088240.1:92587736-92620236 GCF_036934945.1 Oncorhynchus masou masou
GATAATCCTAGTGTTATTAGCAACCCATGCTAGTTGGTGATAATCCTAGTGTTATTAGCAACGCATGCTAGTTGGTGATAATCCTAGTCGTATTAGCAACCCATGCTAGTTGATGATAATCCTGGTGTTATTAGCAACGCATGCTAGTTGATGATAATCCTGGTGTTATTAGCAACGCATGCTAGTTGATGATAATCCTAGTGTTATTAGCAACCCATGCTAGTTGATGATAATCCTGGTGTTATTAGCAACCCATGCTAGTTGATGATAATCCTAGTGTTATTAGCATCCCATGCTAGTTGATGATAATCCTAGTGTTATTAGCATCCCATGCTAGTTGGTGATAATCCTAGTGTTATTAGCAACCCATGCTAGTTGATGATAATCCTAGTGAAAATCAAATCAAATCAAATTTTATTTGTCACATACACATGGTTAGCAGATGTTAATGCGAGTGTAGCGAAATGCTTGTGCTTCTAGTTCTGACAATGCAGTAATAACCAACAAGTAATCTAACTAACAATTCCAAAACTACTGTTTTATACACACAAGTGTAAGGAGATAAAGAATATGTACATAAGGATATATGAATGAGTGATGGTACAGAGCAGCATAGGCAAGATACAGTAGATGGTATCGAGTACAGTATATACATATGAGATGAGTATGTAAACAAAGTGGCATAATTTAAAGTGGCTAGTGATACATGTATTACATAAAGATGCAGTAGATGATATAGAGTACAGTATATACATATGAGATGAGTATGTAAACAAAGTGGCATAGTTAAAGTGGCTAGTGATACATGTATCACATAAAGATGCAGTAGATGATATAGAGTACAGTATATACATATGAGATGAGTATGTAAACAAAGTGGCATAGTTTCAAGTGGCTAGTGATACATGTATTACATAAAGATGCAGTAGATGATATAGAGTACAGTATATATGTATACATATGAGATGAATAATGTAGGGTATGTAAACATTATATTAGGTAGCATTGTTTAAAGTGGCTAGTGATACATGTATTACATAAAGATGCGGTAGATGATATAGAGTACAGTATATATGTATACATATGAGATGAATAATGTAGGGTATGTAAACATTATATTAGGTAGCATTGTTTAAAGTGGCTAGTGATACATGTATCACATAAAGATGCAGTAGATGATATAGAGTACAGTATATACATATACATATGAGATGAATAATGTAGGGTATGTAAACATTATATTAGGTAGCATTGTTTAAAGTGGCTAGTGATACATGTATCACATAAAGATGCAGTAGATGATATAGAGTACAGTATATACATATACATATGAGATGAATAATGTAGGGTATGTAAACATTATATTAGGTAGCATTGTTTAAAGTGGCTAGTGATACATGTATCACATAAAGATGCAGTAGATGATATAGAGTACAGTATATACATATACATATGAGATGAATAATGTAGGGTATGTAAACATTATATTAGGTAGCATTGTTTAAAGTGGCTAGTGATACATGTATCACATAAAGATGCAGTAGATGATATAGAGTACAATATATACATATGAGATGAATAATGTAGGGTATGTAAACATTATATTAGGTAGCATTGTTTAAAGTGGCTAGTGATACATGTATCACATAAAGATGCAGTAGATGATATAGAGTACAGTATATACGTATGAGATGAATAATGTAGGGTATGTAAACATTATATTAGGTAGCATTGTTTAAAGTGGCTAGTGATACATGTATCACATAAAGATGCAGTAGATGATATAGAGTACAATATATACATATGAGATGAATAATGTAGGGTATGTAAACATTATATTAGGTAGCATTGTTTAAAGTGGCTAGTGATACATGTATCACATAAAGATGCAGTAGATGATATAGAGTACAGTATATACGTATGAGATGAATAATGTAGGGTATGTAAACATTATATTAGGCAGCATTGTTATGGCAGAGATTGAGAGTTGTATGGAGCACAGGAAGAGGCAGAGGCATCATCACCAAGTCTGCTTCACCTGAGCAGTGAGGAGATGAATAGCGAAGAGGCAGAGGCATCATCACCAAGTCTGCTTCACCTGAGCAGTGAGGAGATGAATAGCGAAGTCGCTTTCTGTGATTTGTCACGGCGCCTGTCGCTGTGTGGGAGTAGTGAAGAGGACATCATCTGTAAAATATTGATGAGTTTGAAATTGCAGTGAACTGGATCAGGGGCCAATAATTAGATATGTGAGCTCCTACATGCAGCATGGCTCAACGACACACTGAGGCAGGAGAAATCATGTTGTGGGTTTATATACTGTCTTCTGTACAGTCCTGACTGGTTGGTGTGGTAGATACAGGCTGTAGACAACTCAGTGGTTGTCTGTAGACTACCCCTGTTCGTCCTTGGTGTGGTAGATAGAGGCTGGTTGTCTGTAGACTACCCCTGTTCGTCCTTGGTGTGGTAGATAGAGGCTGGTTGTCTGTTGACTACCCCTGGTCGTCCTTGGTGTGGTAGATAGAGGCTGGTTGTCTGTAGACTACCCCTGGTCGTCCTTGGTGTGGTAGATACAGGCTGGTTGTCTGTAGACTACCCCTGGTCGTCCTTGGTGTGGTAGATAGAGGCTGGTTGTCTGTAGACTACCCCTGGTCGTCCTTGGTGTGGTAGATACAGGCTGGTTGTCTGTTGACTACCCCTGGTCGTCCTTGGTGTGGTAGATAGAGGCTGGTTGTCTGTAGACTACCCCTGGTCGTCCTTGGTGTGGTAGATAGAGGCTGGTTGTCTGTAGACTACCCCTGGTCGTCCTTGGTGTGGTAGATACAGGCTGGTTGTCTGTAGACTACCCCTGTTCGTCCTTGGTGTGGTAGATAGAGGCTGGTTGTCTGTAGACTACCCCTGTTCGTCCTTGGTGTGGTAGATAGAGGCTGGTTGTCTGTAGACTACCCCTGTTCGTCCTTGGTGTGGTAGATACAGGCTGGTTGTCTGTAGACTACCCCTGTTCGTCCTTGGTGTGGTAGATACAGGCTGGTTGTCTGTTGACTACCCCTGTTCGTCCTTGGTGTGGTAGATAGAGGCTGGTTGTCTGTAGACTACCCCTGGTCATCCTTGGTGTGGTAGATACAGGCTGGTGGTCTGTAGACTACCCCTGTTCGTCCTTGGTGTGGTAGATAGAGGCTGGTTGTCTGTTGACTACCCCTGTTCGTCCTTGGTGTGGTAGATACAGGCTGGTTGTCTGTAGACTACCCCTGTTCGTCCTTGGTGTGGTAGATACAGGCTGGTTGTCTGTAGACTACCCTGGTCGTCCTTGGTGTGGTAGATACAGGCTGGTTGTCTGTAGACTACCCCTGTTCGTCCTTGGTGTGGTAGATAGAGGCTGGTTGTCTGTTGACTACCCCTGGTCGTCCTTGGTGTGGTAGATAGAGGCTGGTTGTCTGTTGACTACCCCTGTTCGTCCTTGGTGTGGTAGATAGAGGCTGGTTGTCTGTTGACTACCCCTGGTCGTCCTTGGTGTGGTAGATAGAGGCTGGTTGTCTGTTGACTACCCCTGGTCGTCCTTGGTGTGGTAGATACAGGCTGGTTGTCTGTTGACTACCCCTGTTCGTCCTTGGTGTGGTAGATAGAGGCTGGTTGTCTGTTGACTACCCCTGTTCGTCCTTGGTGTGGTAGATACAGGCTGGTTGTCTGTAGACTACCCCTGTTCGTCCTTGGTGTGGTAGATACAGGCTGGTTGTCTGTTGACTACCCCTGGTCGTCCTTGGTGTGGTAGATAGAGGCTGGTTGTCTGTTGACTACCCCTGTTCGTCCTTGGTGTGGTAGATAGAGGCTGGTTGTCTGTTGACTACCCCTGTTCGTCCTCGGTGTGGTAGATACAGGCTGGTTGTCTGTAGACTACCCTGGTCGTCCTTGGTGTGGTAGATACAGGCTGGTTGTCTGTTGACTACCCTGGTCGTCCTTGGTGTGGTAGATACAGGCTGGTTGTCTGTTGACTACCCCTGTTCGTCCGTGGTGTGGTAGATAGAGGCTGTATGAGGAAGCATCTCAAACGGCACCCTATTCCCTATGTAGTGCACTGCTTCTGACCAGAGCCCTGTGGCTTTCCCTGTGGGTTTCCCTGTGGGTTTCCCTGTGAGTTTCCCTGTGGGTTTCCCTGTGAGTTTCCATGTGAGTTTCCCTGCGAGTTTCCCTATTTCCCTATGGGTTTCCCTATGGGCTTCCCTGTGTGTTTCCATGTGAGTTTCCCTGCGAGTTTCCCTATTTCCCTATGGGTTTCCCTATGGGTTTCCCTGTGGGTTTCCCTATTTCCCTATGTGTCTCCCTATGGGCTTCCCTGTTGGTTTCCCTGTGAGTTTCCCTGTGGGTTTCTCTATTTCCCTATGGGTTTCCCTATGGGCTTCCCTGTTGGTTTCCCTGTGAGTTACCCTGCGGGGTTTCCCTATTTCCCTATGGGTTTCCCTATGGGTTTCCCTATGGGCTTCCCTGTGGGTTTCCCTATGGGCTTCCCTGTGGGTTTCCCTATGGGCTTCCTTGTGAGTTTCCCTATGGGTTTCCCTATGAATTTCCCTATGGGTTTCCCTGTGAGCTTCACTGTGGGGTTCCCTGTGAGTTTCCCTATGGGTTTCCCTGTGAGTTTCCCTGTGGGTTTTGAAGGCTCTGCTCTCCACTGAGGTTAGCTGGTGAATTCAACAGCAGGCAAACATTCAACCAGCTAGTATTGACCTCTTACACAGGGACCAACCAGACAGTATTGACCTCCTACACAGGGACCAACCAGGCAGTATTGACCTCCTACACAGGGATCAACCAGACAGTATTGACCTCCTACACAGGGACCAACCAGGCAGTATTGACCTCCTACACAGGGACCAACCAGACAGTATTGACCTCTTACACAGGGACCAACCAGGCAGTATTGACTTCCTACACAGGGATCAACCAGGCAGTATTGACCTCCTACACAGGGATCAACCAGGCAGTAGTGATCTCCTACACAGGGACCAACAAGGCAGTATTGATCTCCTACACAGGGATCAACCAGGCAGTATTGACCTCCTACACAGGGATCAACCAGGCAGTATTGACCTCCTACACAGGGATCAACCAGGCAGTATTGTCCTCCTACACAGGGACCAACCAGGCAGTATTGACCTCCTACACAGGGATCAACCAGGCAGTATTGACCTCCTACACAGGGACCAACCAGGCAGTATTGACCTCCTACACAGGGATCAACCAGGCAGTATTGACTTCCTACACGGGGATCAACCAGGCAGTATTGACCTCCTACACAGGGATCAACCAGGCAGTATTGACCTCCTACACAGGGATCAACCAGGCAGTATTGACCTCCTACACAGGGATCAACCAGGCAGTATTGACCTCCTACACAGGGATCAACCAGGCAGTAGTGATCTCCTACACAGGGACCAACAAGGCAGTATTGATCTCCTACACAGGGATCAACCAGGCAGTATTGACCTCCTACACAGGGACCAACCAGACAGTATTGACCTCCTACACAAGGATCAACCAGGCAGTATTGACCTCCTACACAGGGATCAACCAGGTAGTATTGACCTCCTACACAGGGATCAACCAGGCAGTATTGACCTCCTACACAGGGACCAACCAGGCAGCATTGACCTTCTACACAGGGATCAACCAGGCAGTATTGACTTCCTACACAGGGATCAACCAGGCAGTATTGACCTCCTACACAGGGACCAACCAGGCAGTATTGACCTCCTACACAGGGACCAACCAGGCAGTATTGACCTCCTACACAGGGATCAACCGGTCAGTATTGACCTCCTACACAGGGATCAACCAGGCAGTATTGACCTCCTACACAGGGATCAACCAGGCAGTATTGACCTCCTACACAGGGATCAACCAGGCAGTATTGACCTCCTACACAGGGATCAACCAGGCAGTATTGACCTCCTACACAGGGATCAACCAGGCAGTATTGACCTCCTACACAGGGATCAACCAGGCAGTATTGACCTCCTACACAGGGACCAACCAGGCAGTATTGACCTCCTACACAGGGACCAACCAGGCAGTATTGACCTCCTACACAGGGATCAACCAGGCAGTTTTGACCAACAGGGAAACAAAAGATGCAGCTTGTTTCTCTCCTCTCTTATCCTGGATATGATGGAAGAGTCATTTCTATTCAGGGAACATTCCCATGACATCGTCACGTGTTCCATTGTTGAGTCATTTCTATTCAGGGAACATTCCCATGACATCGTCTCGTGTTCCATTGTTGAGTCATTTCTATTCAGGGAACATTCCCATGACATCATCACGTGTTCCATTGTTGAGTCATTTCTATTCAGGGAACATTCCCATGACATCATCACGTGTTCCATTGTTGAGTCATTTATGTTCAGGGAACATTCCCATGACATCATCACGTGTTCCATTGTTGAGTCATTTATGTTCAGGGAACATTCCCATGACATCGTCAAGTGTTCCATTGTTGAGTCATTTATATTCAGGGAACATTCCCATGACATCGTCACGTGTTCCATTGTTGAGTCATTTCTATTCAGGGAACATTCCCATGACATCATCTCGTGTTCCATTGTTGAGTCATTTCTATTCAGGGAACATTTCCATGACATCATCACGTGTTCCATTGTTGAGTCATTTCTATTCAGGGAACATTCCCATGACATCGTCTCGTGTTCCATTGTTGAGTCATTTATATTCAGGGAACATTCCCATGACATCGTCACGTGTTCCGTTGTTGAGTCATTTCTATTCAGGGAACATTCCCATGACATCGTCTCGTGTTCCATTGTTGAGTCATTTATATTCAGGGAACATTCCCATGACATCGTCACGTGTTCCATTGTTGAGTCATTTCTATTCAGGGAACATTCCCATGACATCATCTTGTGTTCCATTGTTGAGTCATTTCTATTCAGGGAACATTCCCATGACATCATCACATGTTCCATTGTTGAGTCATTTCTATTCAGGGAACATTCCCATGACATCATCACGTGTTCCATTGTTGAGTCATTTCTATTCAGGGAACATTCCCATGACATCATCACGTGTTCCATTGTTGAGTCATTTCTATTCAGGGAACATTCCCATGACATCATCACGTGTTCCATTGTTGAGTCATTTATGTTCAGGGAACATTCCCATGACATCATCACGTGTTCCATTGTTGAGTCATGTATGTTCAGGGAACATTCCCATGACATCATCACGTGTTCCATTGTTGAGTCATTTATATTCAGGGAACATTCCCATGACATCGTCACGTGTTCCATTGTTGAGTCATTTCTATTCAGGGAACATTCCCATGACATCATCTCGTGTTCCATTGTTGAGTCATTTCTATTCAGGGAACATTCCCATGACATCGTCACGTGTTCCATTGTTGAGTCATTTCTATTCAGGGAACATTCCCATGACATCTTCACGTGCTCCGTTGTTGAGTCATTTCTATTCAGGGAACATTCCCATGACATCATCACGTGTTCCGTTGTTGAGTCATTTCTATTCAGGGAACATTCCCATGACATCGTCACGTGTTCCATTGTTGAGTCATTTCTATTCAGGGAACATTTCCATGACATCATCACGTGTTCCATTGTTGAGTCATTTCTATTCAGGGAACATTCCCATGACATCGTCTTGTGTTCCATTGTTGAGTCATTTCTATTCAGGGAACATTCCCATGACATCGTCACGTATTCCGTTGTTGAGTCATTTCTATTCAGGGAACATTCCCATGACATCGTCTCATGTTCCATTGTTGAGTCATTTATATTCAGGGAACATTCCCATGACATCGTCACGTGTTCCATTGTTGAGTCATTTCTATTCAGGGAACATTCCCATGACATCGTCACGTGTTCCATTGTTGAGTCATTTCTATTCAGGGAACATTCCCATGACATCATCACGTGTTCCATTGTTGAGTTATTTCTATTCAGGGAACATTCCCATGACATCATCACGTGTTCCATTGTTGAGTCATTTATGTTCAGGGAACATTCCCATGACATCATCACGTGTTCCATTGTTGAGTCATTTATGTTCAGGGAACATTCCCATGACATCGTCAAGTGTTCCATTGTTGAGTCATTTATATTCAGGGAACATTCCCATGACATCGTCACGTGTTCCATTGTTGAGTCATTTCTATTCAGGGAACATTCCCATGACATCATCTCGTGTTCCATTGTTGAGTCATTTCTATTCAGGGAACATTTCCATGACATCATCACGTGTTCCATTGTTGAGTCATTTATATTCAGGGAACATTCCCATGACATCGTCACGTGTTCCATTGTTGAGTCATTTCTATTCAGGGAACATTCCCATGACATCGTCTCGTGTTCCATTGTTGAGTCATTTCTATTCAGGGAACATTCCCATGACATCATCACGTGTTCCATTGTTGAGTCATTTCTATTCAGGGAACATTCCCATGACATCATCACGTGTTCCATTGTTGAGTCATTTCTATTCAGGGAACATTCCCATGACATCATCACGTGTTCCATTGTTGAGTCATTTATGTTCAGGGAACATTCCCATGACATCATCACGTGTTCCATTGTTGAGTCATTTATATTCAGGGAACATTCCCATGACATCGTCACGTGTTCCATTGTTGAGTCATTTCTATTCAGGGAACATTCCCATGACATCATCTCGTGTTCCATTGTTGAGTCATTTCTATTCAGGGAACATTCCCATGACATCGTCACGTGTTCCATTGTTGAGTCATTTCTATTCAGGGAACATTCCCATGACATCGTCTTGTGTTCCATTGTTGAGTCATTTCTATTCAGGGAACATTCCCATGACATCATCACGTGTTCCGTTGTTGAGTCATTTCTATTCAGGGAACATTCCCATGACATCGTCACGTGTTCCGTTGTTGAGTCATTTATATTAAGGGAACATTCCCATGACATCTTCACGTGCTCCGTTGTTGAGTCATTTCTATTCAGGGAACATTCCCATGACATCATCACGTGTTCCGTTGTTGAGTCATTTCTATTCAGGGAACATTCCCATGGCATCGTCACGTGTTCCATTGTTGAGTCATTTCTATTCAGGGAACATTTCCATGACATCATCACGTGTTCCATTGTTGAGTCATTTCTATTCAGGGAACATTCCCATGACATCGTCTTGTGTTCCATTGTTGAGTCATTTCTATTCAGGGAACATTCCCATGACATCGTCACGTGTTCCGTTGTTGAGTCATTTCTATTCAGGGAACATTCCCATGACATCGTCTCGTGTTCCATTGTTGAGTCATTTATATTCAGGGAACATTCCCATGACATCGTCACGTGTTCCATTGTTGAGTCATTTCTATTCAGGGAACATTCCCATGACATCATCTTGTGTTCCATTGTTGAGTCATTTCTATTCAGGGATCATTCCCATGACATCATCACATGTTCCATTGTTGAGTCATTTCTATTCAGGGAACATTCCCATGACATCATCACGTGTTCCATTGTTGAGTCATTTCTATTCAGGGAACATTCCCATGACATCATCACGTGTTCCATTGTTGAGTCATTTCTATTCAGGGAACATTCCCATGACATCATCACGTGTTCCATTGTTGAGTCATTTATGTTCAGGGAACATTCCCATGACATCATCACGTGTTCCATTGTTGAGTCATTTATGTTCAGGGAACATTCCCATGACATCATCACGTGTTCCATTGTTGAGTCATTTATATTCAGGGAACATTCCCATGACATCGTCACGTGTTCCATTGTTGAGTCATTTCTATTCAGGGAACATTCCCATGACATCATCTCGTGTTCCATTGTTGAGTCATTTCTATTCAGGGAACATTCCCATGACATCGTCACGTGTTCCATTGTTGAGTCATTTCTATTCAGGGAACATTCCCATGACATCGTCTTGTGTTCCATTGTTGAGTCATTTCTATTCAGGGAACATTCCCATGACATCATCACGTGTTCCGTTGTTGAGTCATTTCTATTCAGGGAACATTCCCATGACATCGTCACGTGTTCCGTTGTTGAGTCATTTATATTAAGGGAACATTCCCATGACATCTTCACGTGCTCCGTTGTTGAGTCATTTCTATTCAGGGAACATTCCCATGACATCATCACGTGTTCCGTTGTTGAGTCATTTCTATTCAGGGAACATTCCCATGACATCATCACGTGTTCCATTGTTGAG
This sequence comes from Oncorhynchus masou masou, assembly GCF_036934945.1. Classification (NCBI taxonomy): domain Eukaryota; kingdom Metazoa; phylum Chordata; class Actinopteri; order Salmoniformes; family Salmonidae; genus Oncorhynchus; species Oncorhynchus masou. Next base: position 92,597,955 of record NC_088240.1, read on the forward strand.
TCATTTCTATTCAGGGAACATTCCCATGACATCGTCTTGTGTTCCATTGTTGAGTCATTTATATTCAGGGAACATTCCCATGACATCGTCACGTATTCCGTTGTTGAGTCATTTCTATTCAGGGAACATTCCCATGACATCGTCTCATGTTCCATTGTTGAGTCATTTATATTCAGGGAACATTCCCATTACATCGTCACGTGTTCCATTGTTGAGTCATTTCTATTCAGGGAACATTCCCATGACATCGTCTCGTGTTCCATTGTTGAGTCATTTCTATTCAGGGAACATTCCCATGACATCATCACGTGTTCCATTGTTGAGTCATTTCTATTCAGGGAACATTCCCATGACATCATCACGTGTTCCATTGTTGAGTCATTTATGTTCAGGGAACATTCCCATGACATCATCACGTGTTCCATTGTTGAGTCATTTATGTTCAGGGAACATTCCCATGACATCGTCAAGTGTTCCATTGTTGAGTCATTTATATTCAGGGAACATTCCCATGACATCGTCACGTGTTCCATTGTTGAGTCATTTCTATTCAGGGAACATTCCCATGACATCGTCACGTGTTCCATTGTTGAGTCATTTCTATTCAGGGAACATTCCCATGACATCATCTCGTGTTCCATTGTTGAGTCATTTCTATTCAGGGAACATTCCCATGACATCGTCTTGTGTTCCATTGTTGAGTCATTTCTATTCAGGGAACATTCCCATGACATCGTCTTGTGTTCCATTGTTGAGTCATTTCTATTCAGGGAACATTCCCATGACATCATCACGTGTTCCGTTGTTGAGTCATTTCTATTCAGGGAACATTCCCATGACATCGTCACGTGTTCCGTTGTTGAGTCATTTATATTAAGGGAACATTCCCATGACATCTTCACGTGCTCCGTTGTTGAGTCATTTCTATTCAGGGAACATTCCCATGACATCATCACGTGTTCCGTTGTTGAGTCATTTCTATTCAGGGAACATTCCCATGACATCGTCACGTGTTCCATTGTTGAGTCATTTCTATTCAGGGAACATTTCCATGACATCATCACGTGTTCCATTGTTGAGTCATTTCTATTCAGGGAACATTCCCATGACATCGTCTTGTGTTCCATTGTTGAGTCATTTATATTCAGGGAACATTCCCATGACATCGTCACGTATTCCGTTGTTGAGTCATTTCTATTCAGGGAACATTCCCATGACATCGTCTCATGTTCCATTGTTGAGTCATTTATATTCAGGGAACATTCCCATGACATCGTCACGTGTTCCATTGTTGAGTCATTTCTATTCAGGGAACATTCCCATGACATCGTCTCGTGTTCCATTGTTGAGTCATTTCTATTCAGGGAACATTCCCATGACATCATCACGTGTTCCATTGTTGAGTCATTTCTATTCAGGGAACATTCCCATGACATCATCACGTGTTCCATTGTTGAGTCATTTATGTTCAGGGAACATTCCCATGACATCATCACGTGTTCCATTGTTGAGTCATTTATGTTCAGGGAACATTCCCATGACATCGTCAAGTGTTCCATTGTTGAGTCATTTATATTCAGGGAACATTCCCATGACATCGTCACGTGTTCCATTGTTGAGTCATTTCTATTCAGGGAACATTCCCATGACATCATCTCGTGTTCCATTGTTGAGTCATTTCTATTCAGGGAACATTCCCATGACATCATCACGTGTTCCATTGTTGAGTCATTTATGTTCAGGGAACATTCCCATGACATCATCACGTGTTCCGTTGTTGAAAGGAGAGAATATGTAAAATGTCATTATCATTAGTCCCTGTTATCTGTCATGAAATGAAATGAGTCAGCAACTGGTGACAATAGACAACAGAACAACTGCTAGGATTTGAGTTGTCTCTCGAAAGCAACACTTTGTATTCTGTCAGATGAAAAATAGTATATAGTTTTTGTTTTTTATTCCGTGGCTGATGTCTGTTCCGTTTGAACGACACGAGGCCTTACAGCTGTTCATAATGTAATGTGCAGTAGCGGACTTTCAAATATTCATGTAGAAGTGCTACCTGACATGCTTTGATCTCTGCTCTAAAGTATATTGCTACGTTCCTATATTCACACTAGCAAATCGCTTTGAATGCTCAATACATTGCAATGTGGGTATTGGAGAGCCTATGGCTTGTAATCGGTTGTGGTCCTATGAGGTTTATAATGAAACCCCTGGGACCAGCAGGAGATCAACAGTAGTCGGTTGTGGTCCTATGAGGTTTATAATGAAACCCATGGGACCAGCAGGAGATCAACAGTAATCGGTTGTGATCCTATGAGGTTTATAATGAAACCCCTGGGACCAGCAGGAGATCAACAGTAATCGGTTGTGATCCTATGAGGTTTATAATGAAACCCCTGGGACCAGCAGGAGATCAACAGTAATCGGTTGTGGTCCTATGAGGTTTATAATGAAACCCCTGGGACCAGCAGGAGATCAACAGTAATCGGTTGTGGTCCTATGAGGTTTATAATGAAACCCCTGGGAACAGCAGGAGATCAACAGTAATCGGTTGTGGTCCTATGAGGTTTATAATGAAACCCTGGGACCAGCAGGAGATCAACAGTAATCGGTTGTGGTCCTATGAGGTTTATAATGAAACCCCTGGGACCAGCAGGAGATCAACAGTAGTCGGTTGTGGTCCTATGAGGTTTATAATGAAACCCCTGGGACCAGCAGGAGATCAACAGTAATCGGTTGTGGTCCTATGAGGTTTATAATGAAACCCCTGGGACCAGCAGGAGATCAACAGTAATCGGTTGTGGTCCTATGAGGTTTATAATGAAACCCCTGGGACCAGCAGGAGATCAACAGTAATCGCTTGTGGTCCTATGAGGTTTATAATGAAACCCCTGGGACCAGCAGGAGATCAACAGTAATCGGTTGTGGTCCTATGAGGTTTATAATGAAACCCCTGGGACCAGCAGGAGATCAACAGTAATCGGTTGTGGTCCTATGAGGTTTATAATGAAACCCCTGGGACCAGCAGGAGATCAACAGTAGTCAGAAGGGCTGGGGTGAACGAATCACAAATGATAGAAGGATGAAACCCATGAATGGATCATGGACAGATGAGGGATGAATGGATGAGTAACCCTACATAAAACAATGAAGAACAACAGGTGGCTGGGGGGAATGGATGATGGACAGATGAGGGATGAACGGATGAGTAACCCTACATAAAACAATGAAGAACAACAGGTGGCTGGGGGGAATGGATGATGGACAGATGAGGGATGAATGGATGAGTAACCCTCCATAAAACAATGAAGAACAACAGGTGGCTGGGGGGAATGGATGATGGACAGATGAGGGATGAACGGATGAGTAACCCTCCATAAAACAATGAAGAACAACAGGTGGCTGGGGGGAATGGATGATGGACAGATGAGGGATGAATGGATGAGTAACCCTCCATAAAACAATGAAGAACAACAGGTGGCTGGGGGGAATGGATGATGGACAGATGAGGGATGAACGGATGAGTAACCCTCCATAAAACAATGAAGAACAACAGGTGGCTGGGGGGAATGGATGATGGACAGATGAGGGATGAACGGATGAGTAACCCTACATAAAACAATGAAGAACAACAGGTGGCTGGGGGGAATGGATGATGGACAGATGAGGGATGGACGGATGAATGAAGCCCCATGGATAGATGATGATGAGATGGAGGAATGCATGGATCAACCCTGGTCTCCATGGTGATGTAATAGGAGACACCCTGGTCTCCATGGTGATGTAATAGGAGACACCCTGGGCTCCATGGTGATGTAATAGGAGACACCCTGGGCTCCCTAGTGATGTAATAGGAGACACCCTGGGCTCCCTAGTGATGGAATAGGAGACACCCTGGTCTCCATAGTGATGTAATAGGAGACACCCTGGTCTCCATAGTGATGGAATAGGAGACACCCTGGTCTCCATAGTGATGTAATAGGAGACACCCTGGGCTCCATAGTGATGGGATAGGAGACACCCTGGGCTCCATAGTGATGGAATAGGAGACACCCTGGTCTCCATAGTGATGGAATAGGAGACACCCTGGGCTCCATAGTGATGGGATAGGAGACACCCTGGGCTCCCTAGTGATGAAATAGGAGACACCCTGGGCTCCCTAGTGATGTAATAGGAGACACCCTGGGCTCCCTAGTGATGGAATAGGAGACACCCTGGTCTCCATAGTGATGTAATAGGAGACACCCTGGTCTCCATAGTGATGGAATAGGAGACACCCTGGTCTCCATAGTGATGTAATAGGAGACACCCTGGGCTCCATAGTGATGGGATAGGAGACACCCTGGGCTCCATAGTGATGGAATAGGAGACACCCTGGTCTCCATAGTGATGGAATAGGAGACACCCTGGGCTCCATGGTGATGGAATAGGAGACACCCTGGTCTCCATGGTGATGGAATAGGAGACACCCTGGGCTCCATAGTGATGTAATAGGAGACACCCTGGGCTCCATGGTGATGGAATAGGAGACACCCTGGGCTCCATAGTGATGTAATAGGAGACACCCTGGGCTCCATAGTGATGGAAAAGGAGACACCCTGGTCTCCATAGTGATGAAATAGGAGACACCCTGGGCTCCATAGTGATGAAATAGGAGACACCCTGGGCTCCATAGTGATGGGATAGGAGACACCCTGGGCTCTCTCTGTTCTCTCCCCCTGGTCTCTGGGTGACTTGTCTCTCTCTTCTCTACTCTTGGTGTCTGGGTGACTTGTCTCTCTTCTCTACTGCTGGTCTCCTCTGGGTGACTTGTCTCTCTTCTCTACCGCTGGTCTCCTCTGGGTGACTTGTCTCTCTCTTCTCTCCCCCTGGTCTCCGCTGGGTGTCTTGTCATTGGGGCTTCAGGGTCGCCTAGTGGTTAGAGCATTGGACTAGTAACCGGAACGTTGCGAGTTCAAACCCCCGAGCTGACAAGGTACAAATCTGTTGTTCTGCCCCTGAACAGGCAGTTAACCCACTGTTCCTAGGCCGTCATTGAAAATAAGATTTTGTTCTTAACTGACTTGCCTGGTTAAATAAAGGTAAAATTTAAAAAAAAATGTGTCTCTCTCTTCTCTACTGTTGGTCTCCTCTGGGTGACTTGTCTCTCTCTTCTCTACTGCTGGTCTCCTCTGGGTGACTTGTCTCTCTCTTCTCTACTGCGGGTCTCCTCTGGGTGACTTGTCTCTCTCTTCTCTCCCCTGGTCTCCCGCTGTGTGACTTGTCTCTCTCTTCTCTACTCTTGGTGTCTGGGTGACTTGTCTCTCTCTTCTCTACTCTTGGTGTCTGGGTGACTTGTCTCTCTCTTCTCTACTCTTGGTGTTCGGGTGACATGTCTCTCTCTTCTCTACTCTTGGTGTCTGGGTGACTTGTTTCTCTCTTCTCTACTCTTAGTGTCTGGGTGACTTGTCTCTCTCTTCTCTAATCTTGGTGTCTGGGTGACTTGTCTCTCTCTTCTCTCACCCTGATCTCCTCTGGGTGACTTGTCTCTCTCTTCTCTACCGCTGGTCTCCTCTGGGTGACTTGTCTCTCTCTTCTCTCCCCTTGGTCTCCTCTGGGTGACTTGTCTCTCTCTTCTCTACCGCTGGTCTCCTCCTGGTGACTTGTCTCTCTCTTCTCTACTCTTGATGTCTGGGTGACTTGTCTCTCTCTTCTCTACTCTTGGTGTCTGGGTGACTTGTCTCTCTCTTCTCTACTCTTGGTGTCTGGGTGACTTGTCTTTCTCTTCTCTCACCCTGGTCTCCTCTGGATGACTTGTCTCTCTCTTCTCTCATCATGTGCAGTTCCCTGTGGAGGACTGCTGACATCTCGTAAGGGGACCATCCTTTCTCCTGGTTACCCAGAGCCCTACGCCAACTATCTCAACTGTATCTGGAAGGTCTCTGTGCCAGAGGGAGCAGGCATCCAAGTGAGAGATGCAGCATGAAACGTTATGAATATAATGTTGGAAAGTTTTGATAGTTAAAAGGGTTTAAGAATTAAACTTTCATGGCATTCTATCTTAGAATGGGAATTTGCTCAAATGTATCCCATTATTGATGAGGCAACTGTTTTATTCAACTTAGATATTTCTTTTTTTACTCTTAAATGTATTTCTTTGTTCCTTTCTTCAGATACAGGTCATAACTTTTGCCACGGAACACAACTGGGACTCTTTGGACTTTTTTGACGGCGTCGATGGCAACGCGCCAAGGCTTGGCAGCTATTCAGGTGAAACAACCTCCAGAATTTGTCTTTTAAAGCTCCCATTTTGGAATTGATAATGATGTCTGATCGGAACACTCAGTAACAAAAACTCCCATTTTGGAATTGATAATGATGTCTGATCGGAACACAGTACTTATGGATGTGACGGGGGGAGACGACATTTGGCTCTTTGAGAAAAGTCATCCGAATCTCCAAACGGCGCAGTTCAGGGAAATGAAGAAAGACCTGACAGACTCCCTTTGACTTTCCCAGCAAAATTAAAAAGTCTTTACCTGACGAAGAAGACCTGACTGACTCTAGTCTTTACCTGACGAAGACCTGACGGACTCCCTTTGACTTGCCCAGCAAAATTAAAATGTCTTTACCTGACGAAGAAGACCTGACTGACTCTAGTCTTTACCTGACGAAGAAGACCTGACTGATTCCCTTTGACTTGCCCAGCAAAATTAAAAAGTCTTTACCTGACGAAGAAGACCTGACGGACTCCCTTTGACTTGCCCAGCAAAATTAAAAAGTCTTTACCTGACGAAGAAGACCTGACGGACTCCCTTTGACTTGCCCAGCAAAATTAAAAAGTCTTTACCTGACGAAGAAGACCTGACTGACTCTAGTCTTTACCTGACGAAGAAGACCTGACTGACTCTAGTCTTTACCTGACGAAGAAGACCTGACTGATTCCCTTTGACTTGCCCAGCAAAATTAAATAGTCTTCACCTGATGAAGAATACCCGACGGACTCTAGTCTTCACCTGATGAAGAAGACCTGATGGACTCTAGTCTTCACCTGATGAAGAAGACCTGACAGACTCTAGTCTTCACCTGATGAAGAAGACCTGACTGACTCTAGTCCTTCTGATGAAGAAGACCTGACCGACTCTAGTCTTCAGCTGATGAAGAAGACCTGACTGACTCTAGTCCTTCTGATGAAGAAGACCTGACCGACTCTAGTCTTCAGCTGATGAAGAAGACCTGACTGACTCTAGTCCTTCTGATGAAGAAGACCTGACCGACTCTAGTCTTCAGCTGATGAAGAAGACCTGACTGACTCTAGTCCTTCTGATGAAGAAGACCTGAGTGATGGAAAGAGTGTCAAATAAATCTATCTAATAGGACTTAATAAATACATATCCAGCAGCTGCTCAGAGACAATGGATGTGTGTAGGGCATGACTCTCTAACCTTGTTCCTGGAGAGCTGACCTCCTGTAGGTTTTCACTCCAACCCCAACCCCAGTTGTAACTAATCAGATTCAGCATATCATCCAGCTAATTATTAGAATCAAGTGCGCTACATTAGGGTTGGAGTAAAACCCTACAGGAGGGTCTCTCTCCAGGAACAAGGTTGGAGTTAAAACCTACAGGAGGGTCTCTCTCCAGGAACAGGGTTGGAGTTAAAACCTACAAGAGGGTCTCTCTCCAGGAACAGGGTTGGAGTAAAACCCTACAAGAGGGTCTCTCTCCAGGAACAGGGTTGGAGTTAAAGCCCGTAAAACAGTATCTCTCCAGGAACAGTTTTGGAGTTAAAACCTACAGGAGGGTCTCTCTCCAGGAACAGGGTTGGAGTTAAAAACCTACAGGAGGGTCTCTCTCCAGGAACAGGGTTGGAGTTAAAACCTACAGGAGGGTCTCTCTCCAGGAACAGGGTTGGAGTTAAAACCTACAGGAGGGTCTCTCTCCAGGAACAGGGTTGGAGTTAAAACCTACAGGAGGGTCTCTCTCCAGGAACAGGGTTGGAGTTAAAAACCTACAGGAGGGTCTCTCTCCAGGAACAGGGTTGGAGTTCAAATCAAATCAAATTTTATTTGTCACATACACATGGTTAGCAGATGTTAATGTGCGTGTGGCAAAATGCTTGTAGTGTAGCGAAATGCTTGTAAAACCTACAGGAGGGTCTCTCTCCAGGACCAGGGTTGGAGTTAAAACCTACAGGAGGGTCTCTCTCCAAGAACTGGTTTGGATTCAAAACCTACAGGAGGGTCTCTCTCCAGGAACAGGGTTGAAGTTAAAACCTACAGGAGGGTCTCTCTCCACGAACTGGGTTGGAGTTAAAACGTTACAGAAGGGTCTCTCTCCAGGAACAGGGTTGGAGTTCAAACCTACAGGAGGGTCTCTCTCCAGGAACAGGGTTGGAGTTAAAACCTACAGGAGGGTCTCTCTCCAGGAACAGGGTTGGAGTTAAAACCTACAGGAGGGTCTCTCTCCAGGAACAGGGTTGGAGTTAAAGCCCGTAAAACAGTATCTCTCCAGGAACAGGGTTGGAGTTAAAACCTACAGGAGGGTCTCTCTCCATGAACAGGGTTGGAGTTAAAAACCTACAGGAGGGTCTCTCTCCAGGAACAGGGTTGGAGTTAAAACCTACAGGAGGGTCTCTCTCCAGGAACAGGGTTGGAGTTAAAAACCTACAGGAGGGTCTCTCTCCAGGAACAGGGTTGGAGTTCAAATCAAATCAAATTTTATTTGTCACATACACATGGTTAGCAGATGTTAATGCGCGTGTGGCAAAATGCTTGTAGTGTAGCGAAATGCTTGTAAAACCTACAGGAGGGTCTCTCTACAGGACCAGGGTTGGAGTTAAAACCTACAGGAGGGTCTCTCTCCAAGAACTGGTTTGGATTCAAAACCTACAGGAGGGTCTCTCTCCAGGAACAGGGTTGAAGTTAAAACCTACAGGAGGGTCTCTCTCCACGAACTGGGTTGGAGTTAAAACCTTACAGAAGGGTCTCTCTCCAGGAACAGGGTTGGAGTTCAAACCTACAGGAGTGTCTCTCTCCAGGAACAGGGTTGGAGTTAAAACCTACAGGAGGGTCTCTCTCCAGGAACAGGGTTGGAGTTAAAACCTACAGGAGGGTCTCTCTCCAGGAACAGGGTTGGAGTTAAAAACCTACAGGAGGGTCTCTCTCCAGGAACAGGGTTGGAGTTCAAATCAAATCAAATTTTATTTGTCACATACACATGGTTAGCAGATGTTAATGCACGTGTGGCGAAATGCTTGTAGTGTAGCGAAATGCTTGTAAAACCTACAGGAGGGTCTCTCTCCAGGACCAGGGTTGGAGTTAAAACCTACAGGAGGGTCTCTCTCCAAGAACTGGGTTGGATTTAAAACCTACAGGAGTGTCTCTCTCCAGGAACAGGGTTGAAGTTAAAACCTACAGGAGGGTCTCTCTCCACGAACTGGGTTGCAGTTAAAACCTTACAGAAGGGTCTCTCTCCAGGAACAGGGTTGGAGTTAAAACCTACAGGAGGGTCTCTCTCCAGGAACAGGGTTGGAGTTCAAACCTACAGGAGGGTCTCTCTCCAGGAACAGGGTTGGAGTTAAAATCTACAGGAGGGTCTCTTTCCAGGAACAGGGTTGGAGTTAAAACCTACAGGAGGGTCTCTCTCCAGGAACAGGGTTGGAGTTAAAAACCTACAGGAGGGTCTCTCTCCAGGAACAGGGTTGGAGTTCAAATCAAATCAAATTTTATTTGTTACATACACATGGTTAGCAGATGTTAATGCGCGTGTGGCGAAATGCTTGTAGTGTAGCGAAATGCTTGTAAAACCTACAGGAGGGTCTCTCTCCAGGACCGGGGTTGGAGTTAAAACCTACAGGAGGGTCTCTCTCCAAGAACTGGGTTGGATTTAAAACCTACAGGAGGGTCTCTCTCCAGGAACAGGGTTGAAGTTAAAACCTACAGGAGGGTCTCTCTCCACGAACTGGGTTGGAGTTAAAACCTTACAGAAGGGTCTCTCTCCAGGAACAGGGTTGGAGTTAAAACCTACAGGAGGGTTTCTCTCCAGGAACAGGGTTGGAGTTAAATCCTACCGGAGGGTTTCTCTCCAGGAACAGGGTTGGAGTTAAAACCTACAGGAGGGTCTCTCTCCAGGAACAGGGTTGGAGTTAAAACCTACAGGAGGGTTTCTCTCCAGGAACAGGGTTGGAGTTAGAACCTACAGGAGGGTTTCTCTCCAGGAACAGGGTTGGAGTTAGAACCTACAGGAGGGTTTCTCTCCAGGAACAGGGTTGGAGTTAAAACCTACAGGAGGGTTTCTCTCCAGGAACAGGGTTGGAGTTAAATCCTACCGGAGGGTTTCTCTCCAAGAACAGGGTTGGAGTTAAAACCTACAGGAGGGTTTCTCTCCGGGAACAGGGTTGGGGATCCCTGGTGTAGTGTATTTTATGATATTTTCCTATTGACTGTCTCCATGCGTACATTCTACGTTCCAGTCACATACAGTGTATGTATTTCCCCCTAGACACCCTTCCTACTGTAACTCCCACTTCACTGTCTCCATGGGTACGTTCTGTAGGTACGACCATCCCCCAGCTCCTGAACAGCACCTCCAACAACATCTACCTGACCTTCCAGTCCGACATCAGTGTGTCTGCAGCAGGCTTCCACCTGGAGTATACAGGTATGGAGAGATACACCTAGCTATAGGCTGGTCCTAGATCAGGTGTAATCTGGAGTATACAGGTATGGAGAGATACACCGAGCTATAGGCTGGTCCTAGATCAGGTGTAATCTGAAGTATACAGGTATGAAGAGATACACCTAGCTATAGGCTGGTCCTCGATCAGGTGTAATCTGGAGTATACAGGTATGAAGAGATACACCTAGCTATAAACTGGTCCTAGATCAGGTGTAATCTGGAGTATACAGGTATGAAGAGATACACCTAGCTATAGGCTGGTCCTAGATCAGGTGTAATCTGAAGTATACAGGTGTGAAGAGATACACCTAGCTATAGGCTGGTCCTAGATCAGGTGTAATCTGGAGTATACAGGTATGAAGAGATACACCTAGCTATAGACTGGTCCTAGATCAGGTGTAATCGCGAGTATACAGGTATGGAGAGATACACCTAGCTATAGACTGGTCTTAGATCAGGTGTAATCTGGAGTATACAGGTATGGAGAGATACACCTAGCTATATGCTGGTCCTAGATCAGGTGTAATTTGGAGTATACAGGTATGGAGAGATACACCTAGCTATAGGCTGGCCCTAGATCAGGTGTAATCTGAAGTATACTGGTATGAAGAGAGACACAGCTAGCTGTAGGCTGGTCCTAGATCAGGTGTAATCTGGAGTATACTGGTATGAAGAGAGACACAGCTAGCTGTAGGCTGGTCCTAGATCAGGTGTAATCTGGAGTATGGTGACTCTACAAAGTATTGACTCTGTGGGGGGGGGGGTTAGTTTTCAGTTTTTTTTCATATTTCTTGTTTGTTTCACAATAAAAAATCGCTTGCATCTTCAAAGTGTTAGGCATGTTGCGTGAATCAAATTATACGAACCCCGCAAAAATCCATTTTAATTCCAGGTTGTAAGGCAACAAAATTAGGAAAAATGCCAAGGGGGGTGGATACTTTCACAAGACACTGTACCTATTGTCTTTAGACCAGAGGAACCAGCACTTCCAGTAGCATCTGGTCTCCCATCCAGGGACTCACCAGGACCAACCCTGTTTAGCTTCAGATGCAAACGAGCAGTGGGATTCAGGGTGGGTTGCTGCTGGCCTTATTCTTAAATAAAAGGTTAATGGGTTACAGACATAATTTATGATGTGTCAATAGCACAGGGCTAATGAAGAAACACGGAGTAAGTACGTGAATTGCTTTTGTAGTGAAAGTAGTATGTTACAGTGTAATGGATAGAATGCTGCTGGTTGTCATGCCATGATGGCAGGGTTTAACCAAGTCCTCTGTCTATCGGTGTCATGCCACGATGGCAGGGTTTAACCAAGTCCTCTGTCTATCGTTGTCATGCCACGATGGCAGGGTTTAACCAAGTCCTCTGTCTATCGTTGTCATGCCAAGATGGCAGGGTTTAACCAAGTCCTCTGTCTATCGTTGTCATGCCACGATGGCAGGGTTTAACCAAGTCCTCTGTCTATCGTTGTCATGCCACGATGGCAGGGTTTAACCAAGTCCTCTGTCTATCGTTGTCATGCCACGATGGCAGGGTTTAACCAAGTCCTCTGTCTATCGTTGTCATACCATGATGGCAGGGTTTAACCAAGTCCTCTGTCTATCGTTGTCATACCATGATGGCAGGGTTTAACCAAGTCCTCTGTCTATCGTTGTCATGCCATGATGGCAGGGTTTAACCAAGTCCTCTGTCTATCGGTGTCATGCCATGATGGCAGGGTTTAACCAAGTCCTCTGTCTATCGTTGTCATGCCATGATGGCAGGGTTTAAACAAGTCCTCTGTCTATCGTTGTCATGCCACGATGGCAGGGTTTAACCAAGTCCTCTGTCTATCGGTGTAATGCCATGATGGCAGGGTTTAACCAAGTCCTCTGTCTATCGTTGTCATGCCACGATGGCAGGGTTTAACCAAGTCCTCTGTCTATCGGTGTCATGCCACGATGGCAGGGTTTAACCAAGTCCTCTGTCTATCGTTGTCATGCCACGATGGCAGGGTTTAACCAAGTCCTCTGTCTATCGTTGTCATGCCACGATGGCAGGGTTTAACCAAGTCCTCTACCTATCATTGTCATGCCACGATGGCAGGGTTTAACCAAGTCCTCTGTCTATCGTTGTCATGCCACGATGGCAGGGTTTAACCAAGTCCTCTGTCTATCGTTGTCATGCCATGATGGCAGGGTTTAACCAAGTCCTCTGTCTATCGTTGTCATGCCATGATGGCAGGGTTTAACCAAGTCCTCTGTCTATCGTTGTCATGCCACGATGGCAGGGTTTAACCAAGTCCCCTGACTATCGTTGTCATGCCATGATGGCAGGGTTTAACCAAGTCCTCTGTCTATCGTTGTCATGCCATGATGGCAGGGTTTAACCAAGTCCTCTGACTAACGTTGTCATGCCATGATGGCAGAGTTTAACCAAGTCCTCTGACTAACGTTGTCATACCATGATGGCAGGGTTTAACCAAGTCCTCTGTCTATCGTTGTCATAACATGATGGCAGGGTTTAACCAAGTCCTCTGTCTATCGTTGTCATACCATGATGGCAGGGTTTAACCAAGTCCCCTGACTATCGTTGTCATGCCATGATGGCAGGGTTTAACCAAGTCCTCTGTCTATCATTGTCATACCATGATGCTATTCAACTAGTGGACCTAGAGGGCCAAAGTACTGCTGGTATAATTTTCTAGTGTTTTGGTCCTCCAGGACCTCCAGGACTGGTGTTGACAAGCCCAGCTGGATCTGTTTCAGCCATCTCATCTCACTAGTCATCAGAGGAGTTGGCTAAAGGACACCCAGGGTTCCAGATGGGACCAGGCTAACTGAGCTCATCCACCATCCCTGTTTGTCTGTCCGTCTGCCTGCTTGTCTGTCTGTCTGCCTCTCTGTCTGCCTGTCTGTCTGTCTGTCTGTCTGTCTGTCTGTCTGCCTGCCTGTCTGCCTGCCTGTCTCCCACTAACACCAGCCACTGTCCTCAACATCTGTCTCTCTGTCTCCCACTAACACCAGCCACTGTCCTCAACATCTGTCTCTCTGTCTCCCCCTAACACCAGCCACTGTCCTCAACATCTGTCTCTCTGTCTCCCACTAACACCAGCCACTGTCCTCAACATCTGTCTCTCTGTCTCCCCCTAACACCAGCCACTGTCCTCAACATCTGTCTCTCTGTCTCCTTTAACCCTGTGTCCCACCTCCCCCCAAACTTAGAGATAAACATACTTTATATTCTCGATGCCTGTCATCACCTGTCTCCCACAACATCTCACCACAGCCCCAATCGGTCCGTCTCAGTCTCTCAGCACCACTAAACCTGTCTACCACTCTCCCACTGTCTACCACTCTCCCACTGTCTACCACTCTCCCACTGTCTACCACTCTCCCACTGTCTACCACTCTCCCACTGTCTACCACTCTCCCACTGTCTACCACTCTCCCACTGTCTACCACTCTCCCACTGTCTACCACTCTCCCACTGTCTACCACTCTCCCACTGTCTACCACTCTCCCACTGTCTACCACTCTCCCACTGTTTACCACTCTCCCACTGTCTACCACTCTCCCACTGTCTTCCACTCTCCCACTGTCTACCACTCTCCCACTGTCTACCACTCTCCCACTGTCTACCACTCTCCCACTGTCTACCACTCTCCCACTGTCTACCACTCTCCCACTGTCTACCACTCTCCCACTGTCTACCACTCTCCCACTGTCTACCACTCTCCCACTGTCTACCACTCTCCCACTGTCTACCACTCTCCCACTGTCTACCACTCTCCCACTGTCTACCACTCTCCCACTGTTTACCACTCTCCCACTGTCTACCACTCTCCCACTGTCTACCACTCTCCCACTGTCTACCACTCTCCCACTGTCTACCACTCTCCCACTGTCTACCACTCTCCCACTGTCTACCACTCTCCCACTGTCTACCACTCTCCCACTGTCTACCACTCTCCCACTGTCTACCACTCTCCCACTGTCTACCACTCTCCCACTGTCTCCCACTCTCCCACTGTCTACCACTCTCCCACTGTCTACCACTCTCCCACTGTCTACCACTCTCCCACTGTCTACCACTCTCCCACTGTCTACCACTCTCCCACTGTCTACCACTCTCCCACTGTCTACCACTCTCCCACTGTCTACCACCTGTAGAGATCAGCATATATTACAACGCTCTCACCAAGTCTACTTCCTGCTCTCCTCAGCCTCTGTCCTGTCTGTCTCTCAGTGGGTTGTTCTATCACTAACCCTGTCTGTCTGTCAGTGGGTTGTTCTATCACTAACCCTGTCTGTCTCACAGTGGGTTGTTCTATCACTAACCCTGTCTGTCTCTCAGTGGGTTGTTCTATCACTAAACCTGTCTGTCTCTCAGTGGGTTGTTCTATCACTAACCCTGTCTGTCTCTCTGTGGGTTGTTCTATCACTAACCCTGTCTGTCTCTCAGTGGGTTGTTCTATCACTAACCCTGTCTGTCTCTCTGTGGGTTGTTCTATCACTAACCCTGTCTGTCTCTCTGTGGGTTGTTCTATCACTAACCCTGTCTGTCTCTCAGTGGGTTGTTCTATCACTAACCCTGTCTGTCTCTCTGTGGGTTGTTCTATCACTAACCCTGTCTGTCTCTCTGTGGGTTGTTCTATCACTAACCCTGTCTGTCTCTCAGTGGGTTGTTCTATCACTAACCCTGTCTGTCTCTCAGTGGGTTGTTCTATCACTAACCCTGTCTGTCTCTCAGTGGGTTGTTCTATCACTAACCCTGTCTGTCTCTCAGTGGGTTGTTCTATCACTAACCCTGTCTGTCTCTCAGTGGGTTGTTCTATCACTAACCCTGTCTGTCTCTCAGTGGGTTGTTCTATCACTAACCCTGTCTGTCTCTCAGTGGGTTGTTCTATCACTAACCCTGTCTGTCTCTCTGTGGGTTGTTCTATCACTAACCCTGTCTGTCTCTCAGTGGGTTGTTCTATCACTAACCCTGTCTGTCTCTCTGTGGGTTGTTCTATCACTAACCCTGTCTGTCTCTCAGTGGGTTGTTCTATCACTAACCCTGTCTGTCTGTCAGTGGGTTGTTCTATCACTAACCCTGTCTGTCTCACAGTGGGTTGTTCTATCACTAACCCTGTCTGTCTCTCAGTGGGTTGTTCTATCACTAAACCTGTCTGTCTCTCAGTGGGTTGTTCTATCACTAACCCTGTCTGTCTCTCTGTGGGTTGTTCTATCACTAACCCTGTCTGTCTCTCAGTGGGTTGTTCTATCACTAACCCTGTCTGTCTCTCTGTGGGTTGTTCTATCACTAACCCTGTCTGTCTCTCTGTGGGTTGTTCTATCACTAACCCTGTCTGTCTCTCAGTGGGTTGTTCTATCACTAACCCTGTCTGTCTCTCTGTGGGTTGTTCTATCACTAACCCTGTCTGTCTCTCTGTGGGTTGTTCTATCACTAACCCTGTCTGTCTCTCAGTGGGTTGTTCTATCACTAACCCTGTCTGTCTCTCAGTGGGTTGTTCTATCACTAACCCTGTCTGTCTCTCAGTGGGTTGTTCTATCACTAACCCTGTCTGTCTCTCAGTGGGTTGTTCTATCACTAACCCTGTCTGTCTCTCAGTGGGTTGTTCTATCACTAACCCTGTCTGTCTCTCTGTGGGTTGTTCTATCACTAACCCTGTCTGTCTCTCAGTGGGTTGTTCTATCACTAACCCTGTCTGTCTCTCTGTGGGTTGTTCTATCACTAACCCTGTCTGTCTCTCAGTGGGTTGTTCTATCACTAACCCTGTCTGTCTGTCAGTGGGTTGTTCTATCACTAACCCTGTCTGTCTCTCAGTGGGTTGTTCTATCACTAACCCTGTCTGTCTCTCAGTGGGTTGTTCTATCACTAACCCTGTCTGTCTCTCAGTGGGTTGTTCTATCACTAACCCTGTCTGTCTCTCAGTGGGTTGTTCTATCACTAACCCTGTCTGTCTCTCAGTGGGTTGTTCTATCACTAACCCTGTCTGTCTCTCAGTGGGTTGTTCTATCACTAACCCTGTCTGTCTCTCAGTGGGTTGTTCTATCACTAACCCTGTCTGTCTCTCAGTGGGTTGTTCTATCACTAACCCTGTCTGTCTCTCAGTGGGTTGTTCTATCACTAACCCTGTCTGTCTCTCAGTGGGTTGTTCTATCACTAACCCTGTCTGTCTCTCAGTGGGTTGTTCTATCACTAACCCTGTCTGTCTCTCAGTGGGTTGTTCTATCACTAACCCTGTCTGTCTCTCAGTGGGTTGTTCTATCACTAACCCTGTCTGTCTCTCAGTGGGTTGTTCTATCACTAACCCTGTCTGTCTCTCTGTGGGTTCCTAACCGTAAATATACATTTTACAGTATATTAGAAAGCTTTCACCAATCACTCTCTTCCCCCGTCTCCCACATAAATCTCTTCAGCGAATCAGTCTCCTCAGCACTCTCCCACATCAATCTCTTCACCCTCTCACCCCTTACTTAAAACAGCATGTTACCACTCTCCCCCACATGCCCAACTCTCTCCACACCATGACTACCAGGAGTAGGAATATCCATATATAACAGCCTGCAGAGATGATGGATGGCATTGTGTTCTGAACACCTTCTGAACTCTTTAGGTTTATTTCTGTTCTCCACTCATAGTCTCTCATCACTCTGTTTACCACTCTGTTTACCACTCTGTTTACCACTCATAGTCTCTCACCACTCTGTTTACCACTCTGTTTACCACTCATAGTCTCTCACCACTCTGTTTACCACTCATAGTCTCTCACCACTCTGTTTACCACTCATAGTCTCTCACCACTCTGTTTACCACTCTGTTTACCACTCATAGTCTCTCACCACTCTGTTTACCACTCTGTTTACCACTCATAGTCTCTCACCACTCTGTTTACCACTCATAGTCTCTCACCACTCTGTTTACCACTCTATTTACCACTCATAGTCTCTCACCACTCTGTTCACCACTCTGTTTACCACTCATAGTCTCTCACCACTCTGTTTACCACTCTGTTTACCACTCATAGTCTCTCACCACTCTGTTTACCACTCATAGTCTCTCACCACTCTGTTTACCACTCTGTTTACCACTCATAGTCTCTCACCACTCTGTTTACCACTCATAGTCTCTAACCACTCTGTTTACCACTCTGTTTACCACTCATAGTCTCTCACCACTCTGTTTACCACTCATAGTCTCTCACCACTCTGTTTACCACTCATAGTCTCTCACCACTCTGTTTACAACTATGTTTACCACTCATAGTCTCTCACCACTCTGTTTACCACTCTGTTTACCACTCATAGTCTCTCACCACTCTGCTCACCACTCTGTTTACCACTCATAGTCTCTCACCACTCTGTTTACCACTCTGTTTACCACTCATAGTCTCTCACCACTCTGTTTACCACTCTGTTTACCACTCATAGTCTCTCACCACTCTGTTTACCACTCTGTTTACCACTCATAGTCTCTCACCACTCTGTTTACCACTCATAGTCTCTCACCACTCTGTTTACAACTATGTTTACCACTCATAGTCTCTCACCACTCTGTTTACCACTCTATTTACCACTCATAGTCTCTCACCACTCTGTTTACCACTCTGTTTACCACTCATAGTCTCTCACCACTCTGTTTACCACTCATAGTCTCTCACCACTCTGTTTACCACTCTGTTTACCACTCATAGTCTCTCACCACTCTGTTTACCACTCATAGTCTCTCACCACTCTGTTTACCACTCTGTTTACCACTCATAGTCTCTCACCACTCTGTTTACCACTCATAGTCTCTCACCACTCTGTTTACCACTCATAGACTCTCACCACTCTGTTTACCACTCATAGTCTCTCACCACTCTGTTTACCACTCATAGTCTCTCACCACTCTGTTTACCACTCATAGTCTCTCACCACTCTGTTTACCACTCTGTTTACCACTCATAGTCTCTCACCACTCTGTTTACCACTCTGTTTACCACTCATAGTCTCTCACCACTCTGTTTACCACTCATAGTCTCTCACCACTCTGTTTACAACTATGTTTACCACTCATAGTCTCTCACCACTCTGTTTACCACTCTATTTACCACTCATAGTCTCTCACCACTCTGTTCACCACTCTGTTTACCACTCATAGTCTCTCACCACTCTGTTTACCACTCTGTTTACCACTCATAGTCTCTCACCACTCTGTTTACCACTCATAGTCTCTCACCACTCTGTTTACCACTCTGTTTACCACTCATAGTCTCTCACCACTCTGTTTACCACTCATAGTCTCTCACCACTCTGTTTACCACTCATAGTCTCTCACCACTCTGTTTACCACTCTGTTTACCACTCATAGTCTCTCACCACTCTGTTTACCACTCATAGTCTCTCACCACTCTGTTTACCACTCATAGTCTCTCACCACTCTGTTTACAACTATGTTTACCACTCATAGTCTCTCACCACTCTGTTTACCACTCTGTTTACCACTCATAGTCTCTCACCACTCTGTTCACCACTCTGTTTACCACTCATAGTCTCTCACCACTCTGTTTACCACTCTGTTTACCACTCATAGTCTCTCACCACTCTGTTTACCACTCTGTTTACCACTCATAGTCTCTCACCACTCTGTTTACCACTCATAGTCTCTCACCACTCTGTTTACCACTCATAGTCTCTCACCACTCTGTTTACCACTCTGTTTACCACTCATAGTCTCTCACCACTCTGTTTACCACTCTGTCTACCACTCATAGTCTCTCACCACTCTGTTTACCACTCATAGTCTCTCACCACTCTGTTTACAACTATGTTTACCACTCATAGTCTCTCACCACTTTGTTTACCACTCTATTTACCACTCATAGTCTCTCACCACTCTGTTCACCACTCTGTTTACCACTCATAGTCTCTCACCACTCTGTTTACCACTCTGTTTACCACTCATAGTCTCTCACCACTCTGTTTACCACTCATAGTCTCTCACCACTCTGTTTACCACTCTGTTTACCACTCATAGTCTCTCACCACTCTGTTTACCACTCATAGTCTCTCACCACTCTGTTTACCACTCATAGTCTCTCACCACTCTGTTTACCACTCTGTTTACCACTCATAGTCTCTCACCACTCTGTTTACCACTCATAGTCTCTCACCACTCTGTTTACCACTCATAGTCTCTCACCACTCTGTTTACAACTATGTTTACCACTCATAGTCTCTCACCACTCTGTTTACCACTCTGTTTACCACTCATAGTCTCTCACCACTCTGTTCACCACTCTGTTTACCACTCATAGTCTCTCACCACTCTGTTTACCACTCTGTTTACCACTCATAGTCTCTCACCACTCTGTTTACCACTCTGTTTACCACTCATAGTCTCTCACCACTCTGTTTACCACTCTGTTTACCACTCATAGTCTCTCACCACTCTGTTTACCACGCTGTTTACCACTCATAGTCTCTCACCACTCTGTTTACCACTCTGTTTACCACTCATAGTCTCTCACCACTCTGTTTACCACTCATAGTCTCTCACCACTCTGTTTACAACTATGTTTACCACTCATAGTCTCTCACCACTCTGTTTACCACTCATAGTCTCTCACCACTCTGTTTACCACTCTGTTTACCACTCATAGTCTCTCACCACTCTGTTTACCACTCTGTTTACCACTCATAGTCTCTCACCACTCTGTTTACCACTCATAGTCTCTCACCACTCTGTTTACAACTATGTTTACCACTCATAGTCTCTCACCACTCTGTTTACCACTCTGTTTACCACTCATAGTCTCTCACCACTCTGTTTACCACTCTGTTTACCACTCATAGTCTCTCACCACTCTGCTTACCACTCTGTTTACCACTCTGTTTACCACTCATAGTCTCTCACCACTCTGTTTACCACTCTGTTTACCGCTCATAGTCTCTCACCACTCTGTTCACCACTCATAGTCTCTCACCACTCTGTTTACCACTCATAGTCTCTCACCACTCTGTTTACCACTCTGTTTACCACTCATAGTCTCTCACCACTCTGTTTACCACTCATAGTCTCTCACCACTCTGTTTACCACTCTGTTTACCACTCATAGTCTCTCACCACTCTGTTTACCACTCATAGTCTCTCACCACTCTGTTTACCACTCTGTTTACCACTCATAGTCTCACACCACTCTGTTCACCCCTCTGTTTACCACTCATAGTCTCTCACCACTCTGTTCACCACTCATAGTCTCTCACCACTCTGTTCACCACTCATAGTCTCTCACCACTCTGTTCACCACTCTGTTTACCACTCATAGTCTCTCACCACTCTGTTCACCACTCATAATCTCTCACCACTCTGTTCACCACTCTGTTTACCACTCAGTCTCTCACCACTCTGTTCACCACTCATAGTCTCTCAACACTCTGTTCACCACTCTGTTCACCACTCATAGTCTCTCACCACTCTGTTCACCACTCATAGTCTCTCACCACTCTGTTCACCACTCTGTTCACCACTCATAGTCTCTCACCACTCTGTTTACCACTCATAGTCTCTCAACACTCTGTTCACCACTCTGTTCACCACTCATAGTCTCTCACCACTCTGTTTACCACTCTGTTTACCACTCATAGTCTCTCACCACTCTGTTTACCACTCTGTTTACCACTCATAGTCTCTCACCACTCTGTTTACCACTCATAGTCTCTCACCACTCTGTTTACCACTCTGTTTACCACTCATAGTCTCTCACCACTCTGTTCACCACTCTGTTTACCACTCATAGTCTCTCACCACTCTGTTCACCACTCATAGTCTCTCACCACTCTGTTCACCACTCTGTTTACCACTCATAGTCTCTCACCACTCTGTTTACCACTCTGTTAACTACCTATCATCTCTCAGTATTCCTAGTTGCATTATAACTACCTATCATCTCTCAGTATCCCTATAAGGAGTGTTATAACTACCTATCATCTCTCAGTATCCCTATACGGAATGTTATAACTACCTATCATCTCTCAGTATCCCTATAAGGAGTGTTATAACTACCTATCATCTCTCAGTATCCCTATAAGGAGTGTTATAACTACCTATCATCTCTCAGTATCCCTATAAGGAGTGTTATAACTACCTATCATCTCTCAGTATCCCTATACGGAATGTTATAACTACCTATCATCTCTCAGTATCCCTATAAGGAGTGTTATAACTACCTATCATCTCTCAGTATCCCTATAAGGAGTGTTATAACTACCTATCATCTCTCAGTATCCCTATAAGGAGTGTTATAACTACCTATCATCTCTCAGTATCCCTATAAGGAGTGTTATAACTACCTATCATCTCTCAGTATCCCTATAAGGAGTGTTATAACTACCTATCATCTCTCAGTATCCCTATAAGGAGTGTTATAACTACCTATCATCTCTCAGTATCCCTATAAGGAGTGTTATAACTACCTATCATCTCTCAGTATTCCTAGTTGCATTATAACTACCTATCATCTCTCAGTATCCCTATAAGGAGTGTCATAACTACCTATCATCTCTCAGTATCCCTATAAGGAGTGTTATAACTACCTATCATCTCTCAGTATCCCTATAAGGAGTGTTATAACTACCTATCATCTCTCAG
>NC_088240.1:92625236-92642736 GCF_036934945.1 Oncorhynchus masou masou
CATTTTCTCTTGCAGGGTAATGTATATAGTTGAAGTCGGAGGTTTCCAGACACTTAGGTTGGAGTCATTAACACTCGTTTTTCAACCACTCCACAAATTTCTTGTTAACAAACTCTAGTTTTGGCAAGTCGGTTAGGACATCTACTTTTGTGCATGACACCGGTAATTTTCACAACAATTGTTTACAGACAGATTATTTCACTTATAATTCACTGTATCACTATTCCAGTGAGTCAGAAGTTGACATACACTAAATTGACTAAGTTGTCTTTAAACAGCTTGGAAAATTCCAGAAAATTATGTCTTAGCTTCAGAAGTTTCTGACAGGCTAATTTACATAATTTGAGCCAATTGGAGGTGTACCTGTGGATGTATTTCAAGGCCTACCTTCAAACTCAGTGCCTCTTTGCTTGACATCATGGGAAAATCAAAAGAAATCAGCCAAGACCTCATAAATAAAATTGTAGACCTCCACAAGTCTGATTTCCAAATGCCTGAAGGTACCACTTTCATCTGTACAAACAATGGTACGCAAGTATAAACACCATGGGACCACGCAGCCGTCATACCGCTCAGGAAGGAGACGTGTTCTGTCTCCTAGAGATGAACGTACTTTGGTGCGAAAAGTGCAAATCAATCCCAGAACAACAGCAAAGGACCATGTGAAAATGCTGGAGGAAACAGGTACAAAAGTATTTATATCCACAGTAAAACGAGTCCTATATCGACATAACCTGAAAGGCCGCTCAGCAAGGAATAAGTCACTGCTCCAAAACCGCCATTAAAAAGACAGACTACGGTTTGCAACTGCACATGGGGACAAAGATGGTACTTTTTGAAGAAATGTCCAAGCCAAAGAACACCATCCCAACCGTGAAGCACGGGGCATCATGTTGTGGGGGTGCTTTGCTGCAGGAGGGACTGGTGCACTCCACAAAATAGATGGCATCATCAGGGAGGAAAATGATGTGGATATATTGAAGCAACATCTCAAGACATCAGTCAGGAAGTTAAAGCTTGGTCGCAAATGGGTCTTCGAAATGGACAATGATTCCAAGCATACTTCCAAAGTTGTGTAAAAATGGCTTAAGGACAAGGAGACCTACTAACCACTTTCAGTTACACCAGCTCTGTCAGGAGGAATGAGGCCTACAAACCTGACTCAGTTACACCAGCTCTGTCAGGAGGAATGAGCCAAAATTCACCAACTTATTGTGGGAAGCTTGTGGAAGGCTACCAGAAACGTTTGACCCAAGTAAAACAATTTAAAGGCAATGCTACCAAATACTAAACGAGTGTATATAAACTTCTGACCCACTGGGAATGTGATGCTTAAATAAATAATTCTCTCTACTATTATTCAAATAAAGTGGTGATCCTAACTGACCTAAAGACAGGGAATTTTTCCTCTGATTAAATGTCAGGAATTGTGAAAAGCTGAGTTGAAATGTATTTGGCTAAGGTGTATGTTAACTTCCGACTTTAACTGTACATTTAAATTTTCTCTTGCAGGGTAATGTCTACATGTATATTTTCTCTTGCAGGGTAATGTCTACATGTATATTTTCTCTTGCAGGGTAATGTCTACATATATATTTTCTCTTGCAGGGTAATGTCTACATGTATATTTTCTCTTGCAGGGTAATGTCTACATGTATATTTTCTCTTGCAGGGTAATGTCTACATGTATATTTTCTCTTGCAGGGTAATGTCTACATGTATATTTTCTCTTGCAGGGTAATGTCTACATGTATATTTTCTCTTGCAGGGTAATGTCTACATGTATATTTTCTCTGGCAGGGTAATGTCTACATGTATATTTTCTCTTGCAGGGTAATGTCTACATGTATATTTTCTCTTGCAGGGTAATGTCTACATGTATATTTTCTCTTGCAGGGTAATGTCTACATGTATATTTTCTCTTGCAGGGTAATGTCTACATGTATATTTTCTCCTGCAGGGTAATGAATACATAACGTGTATGCCAGGGCCCGTCAGACGATGGAATTACCCCGTACCTCTGTGCTTAGGTAATGTATTCATTCTTTATATGTCCTCTTTATTATGGTAATGTTTACATGTTTACAGTATAGAAGTCTATAGTGTTCTGGGATGAGATTCACCATCCATATCTCCCATCACACCTGTATGAACCATCACAGATATTTATGATATCACTATGTCAACGGTACCTCATTACAATATCAATTCAGAGGAAAGAAACATTTTACGTTTTGGATGTAACTGTATCTATATCCACGGCAACCAATCGGTCAGAATGTGTCTATATCCAATTTGTAAGTCGCTCTGGATAAGAGCGTCTGCCAAATGACTTAAATGTAAAATGTAATATCCACGGCAACCAATCGGTCAGAATGTGTCTATATCCACGGCAACCAATCAGTCATAACGTGTCTATATCCACGGCAACCAATCGGTCAGAATGTGTCTATATCCAATTTGTAAGTCGCTCTGGATAAGAGCGTCTGCCAAATGACTTAAATGTTAAATGTAAAATGTAATATCCACGGCAACCAATCGGTCAGAATGTGTCTATATCCACGGCAACCAATCAGTCAGAACGTGTCTATATCCACGGCAACCAATCGGTCAGAACGTGTCTATATCCACGGCAACCAATCAGTCAGAATGTATCTATATCCACGGCAACCAATCAGTCAGAATGTATCCATATCCACGGCAACCAATCAGTCAGAATGTATCTATATCCACGGCAACCAATCAGTCAGAATGTATCCATATCCACGGCAACCAATCAGTCAGAATGTATCCATATCCACGGCAACCAATCAGTCAGAATGTGTCTCTTTTTGTATTTAGTTGATTTCCCTGATGAGTCTGTTTAGTTCTGCTGTACTGATTGGTAGGATGACTTTTATGATCGGAGAGCAGTCCTCTCTGCTATACTGCTGATTGGTAGGATGACTACTATGATTGGAGAGCAGTCCTCTCTGTTATACTGCTGATTGGTAGGATGACTACTATGATTGGAGAGCAGTCCTCTCTGTTATACTGCTGATTGGTAGAATGACTTCTATGATTGGAGAGCAGTCCTCTCTGCTATACTGCTGATTGGTAGGATGACTACTATGATTGGAGAGCAGTCCTCTCTGTTATACTGCTGATTGGTAGAATGACTTCTATGATTGGAGAGCAGTCCTCTCTGCTATACTGCTGATTGGTAGGATGACTTCTATGATTGGAGAGCAGTCCTCTCTGCTATACTGCTGATTGGTAGGATGACTACTATGATTGGAGAGCAGTCCTCTCTGCTATACTGCTGATTGGTAGGATGACTTCTATGATTGGAGAGCAGTCCTCTCTGCTATACTGCTGATTGGTAGGATGACTACTATGATTGGAGAGCAGTCCTCTCTGCTATACTGCTGATTGGTAGGATGACTTCTATGATTGGAGAGCAGTCCTCTCTGCTATACTGCTGATTGGTAGGATGACTTCTATGATTGGAGAGCAGTCCAAATCAAAAATCAAATAAAAAAAATGTGTATTGGTCACATACACATGTTTAGCAGATGTTTGTGCGGGTGTAGTGAAATGCTTATGTTCTTATCTCCAACAGTGCAGTAGCATCTAACAATTCACAAAAATACACACACATCGAAAAGTAAAAGAATGTCCGGAGTATGTATATATATATATACTTTCCTCAAAAAAATAAATGGAACACTAAAATAACACATCCTAGATCTGAATGAAATATTCTTATTAAGTACTTTTTTCTTTGCATAGTTGAATGTGCAGACAAAAATGATCAATGGAAATCAAATTTATCAACCCACGGAGGTTTGGATTTGGAGTCACACTCAAAATTAAAGTGGAAAATCACACTACAGGCTGATCCAACTTTGATGTAATGTCCTTAAAACAAGTCAAAATGAGGCTCGGTAGTGTGTGTGGCCTCCACGTGCCTGTATGACCTCCCGACAACGCCTGGGCATGCTCCTGATGAGGTGGCGGATAGTCTCCTCAGGGATCTCCTCCCAGACCTGGACTAAAGCATCCGCCAACTCCTGGACAGTCTGAGGTGCAACGTGGCGTTGGTGGATGGAGCGAGACATGATGTCCCAGATGTGCTCGATTGGATTCAGGTCTGGGGAACGGGCGGGCCAGTCCATAGCATCAATGCCTTCCTCTTACAGGAACTGCTGACACACTCCAGCCACATGAGGTCTAGCATTGTCTTGCATTAGGAGGAACCCAGGGCCAACCGCACCAGCATATGGTCTCACAAGGGGTCTGAAGATCTCATCTCGGTACCTAATGGCAGTCAGGCTACCTCTGGCAAGCACATGGAGGGCTGTGCGGCCCCCCAAAGAAATACCCCACACCATGACTGACCCACCGCCAAACCGGTCATGCTGGAGGATGTTGCAGGCAGCAGAACGTTCTCCACGGCGTCTCCAGACTCTGTCACGTCTGTCACATGTGCTCAGTGTGAACCTGCTTTCATCTGTGAAGAGCACAGGGCACCAGTGGCGAATTTGCCAATATTGGTGTTCTCTGGCAAATGCCAAATGTCCTGCACGGTGTTGGGCTGTAAGCACAACCCCCACCTGTGGACGTCGGGCCCTCATACCACCCTCATGGAGTCTGTTTCTGACCGTTTGAGCAGACACATATACATGTGTGGCCTGCTGGAGGTCATTTTGCAGGGCTCTGGCAGTGCTCCTCCTGCTCCTCCTTGCACAAAGGTGGAGGTAGCGGTTCTGCTGCTGGGTTGTTGCCCTCCTACTGCCTCCTCCACATCTCCTGATGTACTGGCCTGTCTCCTGGTAGCGCCTCCATGCTCTGGACACTACGCTGACAGACACAGCTAACCTTCTTGCCAAGGCTCGCATTGATGTGCCATCCTGGATGAGCTGCACTACCTGAGCCACTTGTGTGGGTTGTAGACTCCATCTCATGCTACCACTAGAGTGAAAGAACCGCCAGCATTCAAAAGTGACCAAAACATCAGCCAGGAAGCATAGGAACTGAGAAGTGGTCTGTAGTCACCACCTGCAGAACCACTCCTTTATTGGGGGTGTCTTGCTAATTGCCTATCATTTCCACCTGTTGTCTATTCCATTTGCACAACAGCATGGGAAATGTATTGTCAATCAGTGTTGCTTCCTAAGTGGACAGTTTGATTTCACAGAAGTGTGATTGACTTGGAGTTACATTGTGTTGTTTAAGTGTTCCCTTTATTTTTTTGAGCGGTGTATATATGCTTAAATAAAGGTTCAATAAAATACAATTTAAATAAATAAACATACAGTATATGCTATACATATATGTTATTTGATGTATAGACATTATGTACTGTATGTGGATAGAATATATAGTATATCTGAAGAATACGTAGGAGAGAATAGTGTATATACATAATGAAATACAGCTATACGTCAAAAATAATACGTTGAATTTACAGGGAGACAATGAGATCTTGTTATTGATAAACTGTATATAAAGCAAACACATCATTGACATAATGTACACACACACACACACACACACACACACACACACACACACACACACACACACACACACACACACACACACACACACACACACACACCTCTTCTCTCTCGCTCCATCTTTCTCTCTCCCCCTCTCTGAGCAACATGTCTTCTCCTTGGTGTTTCCAGCTCAGTGCGGAGGCTCTATGACAGACTTCAGTGGTGTGATCCTGAGTCCAGGCTTCCCAGGGAATTACCTCAGCAGTCTGGACTGTAGCTGGAGCGTACAGCTCCCCGTAGGCTTCGGTCTGTCTTCTCTACTGTTGCTACTGTTGTTTTCTTTGTCCTTCACTATCACAGAAATAAAAAGCGTACCTTTTCATGTTAGAGGATAACAATGTTGTTTTTTTTGGAAGAGTAAAGTGTAAACAGTTTAAAGAAATGCATCCCCAGACTCTATTTTTATTACACCTAGGAATAATGCATTTTTATTACATCTACCCCCCTTCGCGCTCTCTCTCTGTCTCTGTCTCCCTCTCTTTCTCTCTCCCTCTCTCTCTCCTTCTTCGCTTTCTCTCTCTCTCCCTCTTCGCTCGCTCGCTCTCTCTCTCTGTCTGTCTCTCTCTCTCTCTCTCTTTCTCTCTCTCTCTCTCTCTCTCTCTCTCTCTCTCTCCCTCTCTCCCCTCTCTCTCTCTCCCCCCTCTCTCTCTCTCTCTCTCCCTCTTCGCTCTCTCTCTCTCTCTCTCTCTCTCTCTCTCTCTCTCCCTCTCTCACTCTCCCTCTTCGCTCTCTCTCTCTCCCCCCTCTCTCTCTCTCTCCCTCTTCGCTCTCTCTCTCTCTCTCTCTCCCTCTTCGCTCTCTCTCGCTCTCTCTCTCTCTCTCTACCAATCTCCACCTCCCCCCTCTCCCCCTCACTCTTCTCTCTCTCTCTTTCTCCCCCTCTCTCTCCCCTCTCTCTCTCTCCCTCTCTCACCCCCCCCCCTCTCTCTCTCTCTTTCTCCCCCTCTCTCCCCCTCTCTCTCCCCTCTCTCTCTCCCCTCTCTCACCCCCCTCCCTCTCTCTCTCTCTGTTTTTATTCTAGGCATTCACCTGCAGTTTCTAAACTTCTCTACCGAAGCGGTGCACGACTATCTGGAGGTGCACAGCGGGAGTTTGGAGACGGGTTCTGTGATCGACAGGTTCAGTGGATCCGTTGTGCCCGGCTCTCTGTTCAGCACCACACATGAAACCAGCTTCTTGTTCCACAGTGACTACTCCCAGAACAAACCAGGCTTCCACATCATCTATGAGGGTGAGAACATTGGAAAGGAACGTTTAAAGTATTGGACTTTTGGATTCTCTTAAGAGCCATTGGGCTGCAAAATCAAAATTGGCTATGTTGTCAAAAATGTGTGAAAAAAAAAATCAGAGTGCCAGCTAGTTACAATTCTGCGGAGATGCCTCCAG
Organism: Oncorhynchus masou masou; assembly: GCF_036934945.1. Taxonomy (NCBI): domain Eukaryota; kingdom Metazoa; phylum Chordata; class Actinopteri; order Salmoniformes; family Salmonidae; genus Oncorhynchus; species Oncorhynchus masou. The sequence continues at coordinate 92,632,166 of NC_088240.1, forward strand.
AACAACTTTCATAACAAAAAAACGCTAACCTGCAGGAGCTGAACCTCAGTTGGAGTTTGGTACCAAGTAGCTTTAAGAGCTGAACCCCAGTTGGAGTTTGGTACCAAGTAGCTTTTAAGAGCTAAACCCCAGTTGGAGTTTGGTACCAAGTAGCTTTTAAGAGCTGAACCTCAGTTGGAGTTTGGTACCAAGTAGCTTTTAAGAGCTGAACCTCAGTTGGAGTTTGGTACCAAGTAGCTTTTAAGAGCTGAACCTCAGTTGGAGTTTGGTACCAAGTAGCTTTAAGAGCTGAACCCCAGTTGGAGTTTGGTACCAAGTAGATTTAAGAGCTGAACCCCAGTTGGAGTTTGGTACCAAGTAGCTTTTAAGAGCTGAACCCCAGTTGGAGTTTGGTACCAAGTAGCTTTTAAGAGCTGAACCTCAGTTGGAGTTTGGTACCAAGTAGCTTTTAAGAGCTGAACCTCAGTTGGAGTTTGGTACCAAGTAGCTTTTAAGAGCTGAACCTCAGTTGGAGTTTGGTACCAAGTAGCTTTTAAGAGCTGAACCCCAGTTGGAGTTTGGTACCAAGTAGCTTTTAAGAGCTGAACCTCAGTTGGAGTTTGGTACCAAGTAGCTTTTAAGAGCTGAACCTCAGTTGGAGTTTGGTACCAAGTAGCTTTAAGAGCTGAACCCCAGTTGGAGTTTGGTACCAAGTAACTTTAAGAAAGCTAAACCCCAGTTGGAGTTTGGTACCAAGTAGCTTTAAGAAAGCTGAACCCCAGTTGGAGTTTGGTACCAAGTAACTTTAAGAAAGCTAAACCCCAGTTGGAGTTTGGTATCAAGTAGCTTTAAGAAAGCTGAACCCCAGTTGGAGTTTGGTATCAAGTAACTTTAAGAAAGCTGAACCCCAGTTGGAGTTTGGTACCAAGTAACTTTAAGAAAGCTAAACCCCAGTTGGAGTTTGGTACCAAGTAACTTTAAGAAAGCTGAACCCCAGTTGGAGTTTGGTACCAAGTTGAACAACAAACAATTTCACATAATCAATTGCATTCATGAGTTTTATTGACAAATTGTCATAAAAAAGTAAGGTTATCTGAGCAAAAACCTGATAGAAAATGAATGCATAAGAATGATGTAAATACAGAAATGTTTTGCTGAGTGAAAAATGAATATCCAACTAGTCAGTGAGAGCTCTGTGCAGTTTAGAGTTTGTGACCGCAACTATGTGAGTTTATTACAGTATTATAGACACTTTGACCTGGGATTTACTATGCTCTTCTATGTGGAAGAACCTCTTACAGTATTATAGACACTATGTTCTGGGATTTACTATGGTCTACTATGTAGTAGAACCCCTTACAGTATTATAGACACTATGACCTGGGATTTACTATGGTCTACTATGTAGTAGAACCCCTTACAGTATTATAGACACTACGACCTGGGATTTACTATGGTCTACTATGTAGTAGAACCCCTTACAGTATTATAGACACTACGACCTGGGATTTACTATGCTCTTCTATGTGGAAGAACCCCTTACAGTATTATAGACACTATAACCTGGGATTTACTATGGTCTTCTAGATTAACCCCTTACAGTATTATAGACACTATGACCTGGGATTTACTATGGTCTACTATGTAGAATGACCCCTTACAGTATTATAGACACTATGACCTGGGATTTACTATGGTCTACTATGTAGAATGACCCCTTACAGTATTATAGACACTTTGACCTGGGATTTACTATGCTCTTCTATGTGGAAGAACCTCTTACAGTATTATAGACACTATGTTCTGGGATTTACTATGGTCTACTATGTAGTAGAACCCCTTACAGTATTATAGACACTATGACCTGGGATTTACTATGGTCTACTATGTAGTAGAACCCCTTACAGTATTATAGACACTACGACCTGGGATTTACTATGCTCTTCTATGTGGAAGAACCCCTTACAGTATTATAGACACTATAACCTGGGATTTACTATGGTCTTCTAGATTAACCCCTTACAGTATTATAGACACTATGACCTGGGATTTACTATGGTCTACTATGTAGAATGACCCCTTACAGTATTATAGACACTATGACCTGGGATTTACTATGGTCTACTATGTAGAATGACCCCTTACAGTATTATAGACACTATGACCTGGGATTTACTATGATCTACTATGTAGATTAACCCCTTACAGTATTATAGACACTATGACCTGGGATTTACTATGGTCTACTATGTAGAATGACCCCTTACAGTATTATAGACACTATGACCTGGGATTTACTATGGTCTACTATGTAGAATGACCCCTTACAGTATTATAGACACTATGACCTGGGATTTACTATGATCTACTATGTAGATTAACCCCTTACAGTATTATAGACACTATGACCTGGGATTTACTATGGTCTACTATGTAGAATGACCCCTTACAGTATTATAGACACTATGACCTGGGATTTACTATGGTCTACTATGTAGTAGAACCCCTTACAGTATTATAGACACTATGACCTGGGATTTACTATGGTCTACTATGTAGAATGACCCCTTACAGTATTATAGACACTATGACCTGGGATTTACTATGGTCTACTATGTAGTAGAACCCAGTACAGTATTGTAGACACTATGACCTGGGATTTACTATGGTCTACTATGTAGTAGAACCCAGTACAGTATTGTAGACACTATGACCTGGGATTTACTATTGTCTACTATGTAGACGAACCCCTTACAGTAATATAGACACTATGTTCTGGGATTTACTATTGTCTTCTATGTAGAAGATCTCCTTACCTTCTAACGACTCTTGTGTGGCATGTGAGGAAAACATGTCCGTGTTCATGAGAGTCTCAGCTTTCCACAGATGGGTCATACTAGTTTGTAGCTCAAACGGATGGGACTCTACAGACGTTTTGGTGAGAAGAACCAGATTCCGCGGATCTGCTATCTCTTTATCTCAGCCTTCCCATTAATCACACAGACTAATGGTCGCTGTCAGGCAACGTTAATCTGCTGTCGTTTCCCCCCTGGAACCATTCAAATAAAACCCCATCAACATACCCTTTTGTGTTCCCTGTTGACCAATAGCCTATGAGCTCCAGCGCTGCCCTGACCCGAGGCCGTTCCGTAACGGCGTGGTGATAGGCCGAGACTTCGGTGTGGGCTTGACCATCTCGTTCGAATGCCTGCCAGGTTACACTCTGATAGGAGAGGTCTCACTCACCTGCCTGCATGGGGTCAGCAGAAACTGGAACTACCCTGTACCATGCTGTGAAGGTGAGTGGATTATCTTCATGCCTAATGTATTTAATATCTCTGTAAATGGACTTCTCTTTGGAATTATCTTATAGAGTGACATTAAATGTGTTGTGGTAGTGTATCCAGGCTGACCTTTACCCTGCTATTTATCCAGTCTGACCTTTACCCTGCTCTTTATCCAGGTTGACCTGTACCCTGCTATTTATCCAGACTGACCTTTACCCTGCTGCTATTTATCCAGGTTGACCTGTACCCTGCTATTTATCCAGGCTGACCTTTACCCTGCTCTTTATCCAGGCTGACCTGTACCCTGCTATTTATCCAGACTGACCTGTACCCTGCTATTTATCCAGACTGACCTGTACCCTGCTGCTATTTATCCAGACTGACCTTTACCCTGCTGCTATTTATCCAGGTTGACCTGTACCCTGCTATTTATCCAGGCTGACCTTTACCCTGCTCTTTATCCAGGCTGACCTGTACCCTGCTATTTATCCAGACTGACCTGTACCCTGCTATTTATCCAGACTGACCTGTACCCTGCTGCTATTTATCCAGGCTGACCTTTACCCTGCTACTATTTATCCAGGCTGACCTGTACCCTGCTACTATTTATCCAGACTGACCTGTACCCTGCTACTATTTATCCAGGCTGACCTTTACCCTGCTACTATTTATCCAGGCTGACCTGTACCCTGCTATTTATCCAGACTGACCTGTACCCTGCTACTATTTATCCAGGCTGACCTTTACCCTGCTACTATTTATCCAGGCTGACCTGTACCCTGCTGCTATTTATCCAGGCTGACCTGTACCCTGCTATTTATCCAGACTGACCTTTACCCTGCTGCTATTTATCCAGACTGACCTTTACCCTGCTGCTATTTATCCAGGTTGACCTGTACCCTGCTATTTATCCAGGCTGACCTTTACCCTGCTATTTATCCAGACTGACCTGTACCCTGCTATTTATCCAGGCTGACCTGTACCCTGCTATTTATCCAGGCTGACCTTTACCCTGCTGCTATTTATCCAGACTGACCTTTACCCTGCTATTTATCCAGACTGACCTGTACCCTGCTATTTATCCAGGCTGACCTTTACCCTGCTATTTATCCAGGCTGACCTGTACCCTGCTGCTATTTATCCAGACTGACCTTTACCCTGCTATTTATCCAGTCTGACCTGTACCCTGCTATTTATCCAGACTGACCTGTACCCTGCTATTTATCCAGACTGACCTGTACCCTGCTGCTATTTATCCAGGCTGACCTGTACCCTGCTATTTATCCAGGTTGACCTGTACCCTGCTATTTATCCAGTCTGACCTTTACCCTGCTATTTATCCAGGTTGACCTGTACCCTGCTATTTATCCAGACTGACCTGTACCCTGCTATTTATCCAGACTGACCTGTACCCTGCTATTTATCCAGGCTGACCTTTACCCTGCTATTTATCCAGGCTGACCTGTACCCTGCTGCTATTTATCCAGGCTGACCTGTACCCTGCTATTTATCCAGGTTGACCTGTACCCTGCTATTTATCCAGGCTGACCTTTACCCTGCTATTTATCCAGGCTGACCTGTACCCTGCTGCTATTTATCCAGACTGATCTGTACCCTGCTGCTATTTATCCAGGCTGACCTGTACCCTGCTATTTATCCAGGCTGACCTTTACCCTGCTGCTATTTATCCAGGCTGACCTGTACCCTGCTATTTATCCAGGCTGACCTTTACCCTGCTATTTATCCAGGTTGACCTGTACCCTGCTATTTATCCAGACTGACCTTTACCCTGCTGCTATTTATCCAGGCTGACCTGTACCCTGCTATTTATCCAGACTGACCTTTACCCTGCTGCTATTTATCCAGGCTGACCTGTACCCTGCTATTTATCCAGGCTGACCTTTACCCTGCTGCTGTTTATCCAAGCTGACCTGTACCCTGCTATTTATCCAGACTGACCTTTACCCTGCTGCTATTTATCCAAGCTGACCTGTACCCTGCTGCTATTTATCCAAGCTGACCTGTACCCTGCTATTTATCCAGACTGACCTGTACCCTGCTATTTATCCAGGCTGACCTGTACCCTGCTATTTATCCAGACTGACCTGTACCCTGCTGCTATTTATCCAGGTTGACCTGTACCCTGCTGCTATTTATCCAAGCTGACCTGTACCCTGCTATTTATCCAGACTGACCTGTACCCTGCTATTTATCCAGGCTGACCTGTACCCTGCTGCTATTTATCCAGTCTGACCTTTACCCTGCTGCTATTTATCCAGGCTGACCTGTACCCTGCTGCTATTTATCCAGGCTGACCTGTACCCTGCTGCTATTTATCCAGGCTGACCTTTACCCTGCTATTTATCCAGGCTGACCTGTACCCTGCTATTTATCCAGACTGACCTGTACCCTGCTGCTATTTATCCAGACTGACCTGTACCCTGCTATTTATCCAGGCTGACCTGTACCCTGCTATTTATCCAGGTTGACCTGTACCCTGCTGCTATTTAATATTTCATTTTTATATTTAAGTCTTTACATTTGATCATCTTTGAAATTATATTCTATAATAATACTAATTGTGTTCACACATAGTACAAGTGTGCATTTAATGTGCATGTGTGATTTGGAAATGTTTTAGTTTTTTTGCATATCCCAACTGTCCCCTCGGGGAGTGGGGTCACAGCCAGGGGTCACGGTCAGATGTCAGAGTATTTTTGAATGTGTGATGTGGTGTTGTCGCTCGATGGACCTTTATTCAATTTGTCTGTTTTACTTTTATGTTTCACATCTCTGGAAATGTAAATATCATTAGATAATGTCTTACCTTGTCGACTCTTTTACACTATTTGGGATTATATTGTGTGGCTGTTGTCTATCATGTATCATACTGGCTGTTGTTGCTCATGTACCATACTGTCTGTTGTTTACCAAGTACCATACTGGCTGTTGTCCATCATGTACCACACTGTCTGTTGTTGCTCATGTACCATACTGTCTGTTGTTTACCATGTACCATACTGGCTGTTGTTGCTCATGTACCATACTGTCTGTTGTTTCTCATGTACCATGATGGCTGTTGTTTATCATGTACCATACTGGCTGGTGTTGCTCATGTACCATACTGTCTGTTGTTTACCATGTACCATACTGGCTGTTGTCCATCATGTACCACACTGTCTGTTGTTTATCATGTACCATAATGGCTGTTGTTGCTCATGTATCATACTGTCTGTTGTTTATCATGTACCATACTGGCTGTTGTTGCTCATGTACCATACTGTATGTTGTTTATCATGTACCATACTGGCTGTTGTTGCTCATGTACCATACTGTCGGTTGTTTCCCATGTACCATACTGTCTGTTGTCTCTCATGTACCATACTGTCTGTTGTTTCTCATGTACCATACTGTCTGTTGTTTCTCGTGTACCATACTGGCTGTTGTTTCTCATGTACCATACTGGCTGTTGTTTCTCATGTACCATACTGGCTGTTGTTTCTCATGTACCATACTATCTGTTGTTTACCATGTACCATACTGGCTGTTATTTCTCATGTACCATGCTGTCTGTTTTTTTTACCATGTACCATACTGGCTGTTGTTTCTCATGTACCATACTGGCTGTTGTTTCTCATGTACCATACTGGCTGTTGTTTCTCATGTACCATACTGGCTGTTGTTTACCATGTACCATGCTGGCTGTTGTTTCTCATGTACCATACTGGTTGTTGTTTCTCATGTACCATACTGGCTGTTATTTCTCATGTACCATGCTGTCTGTTTTTTTTTACCATGTACCATACTGGCTGTTATTTCTTATGTACCATGCTGTCTGTTTTTTTTTTTTTACCATGTACCATACTGGCTGTTGTTTCTCATGTACCATACTGGCTGTTGTTTCTCATGTACCATACTGTCTGTTGTTTCTCATGTACCATACTGGCTGTTGTTTACCATGTACCATACTGGCTGTTGTTTCTCATGTACCATACTGGCTGTTGTTTTTCATGTACCATACTGGCTGTTGTTTCTCATGTACCATACTGGTTGTTGTTTACCATGTACCATACTGGCTGTTGTTTTTCATGTACCATACTGGTTGTTGTTTACCATGTACCATACTGGCTGTTGTTTCTCATGTACCATACTGGCTGTTGTTTACCATGTACCATGCTGGCTGTTGTTTCTCATGTAACAGACCAGGTAACTGACGTCAATAACAAAGACAGTGAATCACATATCCTGGGGTTTACCCCTGCAGAATACAGACATCTATGAACAATAACAAAATCATGTTTGGTTATGGTTGGTTTATATACAGTTAGCCACTAGGGTAGTGTATCAGGGGACGGCTGACGGCTTCATTCTGCTCTCTCTCTCTGTCTCTCTCTCTGTCTCTCTCGTTCTCTCATTCTCTCTCTCTCTCTCTCTCTCTCTCTCTCTCTCTCTCGATCTCAAACCCCTCCCTCCCCTCTCTCCCTCTTCCTTTCTCCCTCTCTCTCTCTTTCTCTCTGTCTCTCTCTCCCTCTCTCTCTTTCTTTCTCTCTCTCTCGATCTCAAACCCCTCCCTCCCTCCCTCCCTCCCTCCCTCCCTCTCCCTCCCTCCCTCCCTCCCTCCCTCCCTCCCTCCCTCCCTCCCTCCCTCCCTCCCTCCCTCCCTCCCTCCCTCCCTCCCTCTAGCCCAGTGTGGTGGTAATATAACGTCTCTGAACGGGACCATCTATTCTCCCGACCACCCAGCAGAGTACCCTAACTTCCAGGACTGTTTGTGGAGTGTACGGGTTCCCCCAGGGAATGGCATCTGCATCAACTTCACCGTTCTCAACACTGAACCCATCTACGACTACATCACCGTCTGGTAAGTAGTGCACTTCGTTACAGTAGTATGGTATGTGTCACAAATGGCACCCTATTCTCTATATAGTGCACTACTTTTGACCAGAGCCCTATGGCACCCTATTCCCTATATATAGTGCACTACTTTTGACCAGAGCCCTATGGGTTTGGGTGTCGATAGAGTGTAACTTGGAACGTGTTCCTGAATAGCCTATGTGTTGCTAAATAGTGTAATGTCACCCTTAAAATCCTCAGTGGTGATGCGCGTGGGTTGACTCCTAACCCGCAGTCCCCGCGCGGTTAAAGCCGAGCGACTTCAGGGTCAAGAACTGTTGTGTGGATGAAAGGAAGAGTGATGTCGTTGAATAAAGACAAAAACAATTCTTAAAAAAAAAAAAAAATCTATAATTCTGATGTTGTTCATATTGATAAGCTTCCTCTTGCAGTTGTGAATTGGGAAGATTCTCATGTACATTTGTGTCATTGTGGCAGATATTCTGCGAGGCACGTTGCTGTCCTCAAAATTGTACTCTGTATTTATTATTTCACTGGGGCGGCAGCGTAGCCTAGTGGTTAGAGCGTTGGACTAGTAGCCGGAAGGTTGCGAGTTCAAACCCCCGAGCTGGTATAAATCTGTTGTTCTGTCCCTGAACAGGCAGTTAAGCCACTAGGCCGTCATTGAAAATAAGTATTTGTTCTTAACTGACTTGCCTAGTTGAATAAAGGTAAAATAAAAATTATTTTACTGTCAAAGGGATTGTCTAGCCCACGTTGAGGTTTTTCTTACATTAGTTTAGGATATCTGGCATTAGTGCACAAAACTAAACTTTAGGTCTTATTCATTTGACAGGCACCAAATGGGAACGGACAGAAAAAAGTTATCAGACCACAGAGGCGAACAGGACAATGTCAGGAGTTGAATAGAAAAGCTGTGAAATGGAGAGTTGAACAGAAAGAGAAAGGGAGGACCAGAACAGTAACGTTTGGGAAAGATTAGGTGACGAGGTAGAAGAGGATGATAGGAGCTGTGTTATGATGTGATGATTGTGAGGCGCGGCAGATGATTGTGGGAGGCAGGGTAGCCTAGTGGTTAGAGCGTTGGACTAGTAACCGGAAGGTTGCGAGTTCAAACCCCCAAGCTGACAAGGTACAAATCTGTCGTTCTGCCCCTGAACAGGCAGTTAACCCATTGTTCTCAAGCCGTCATTGAAAATAAGAATGTGTTCTTAACTGACTTGCCTGGTTGAATAAAGGTTAAATAAAAAAAATAAAAAATTCACAAGACGGGGACTTCAAACAGGCCTATGGAACGTCAAAGGAAACCGTAGCCTACTGTTCAGATGGGTGAAATGGAAACTGACATCTGGACGCTGACTGTAGAATGTAGAATGTAGAATGTGGAATGTGGAATTCTCCTCTGTTGGATTCCAGAACAGAACAGTAGAGTAGTAGAATAACCTCTCACAGAGCCTTTATATTAACACCTGCAGAAGTCATTAGAATGTATTGCAGTAAAGTGATACAGGCTACATTTTGACTCAGAAACAGAAATGGAGAAATATGATTTATTTCGGCATCCTGACAGAATGCGAATTCGCAGTTAGAAACCGTCTGCAGAGGGATGTTACCTTCAACAGCATCGTTAAAAACCTGCTCGTATTTCACCCACATAAAAGAAACAGACCTTAAAGCATTTTATACAGACAGACGGAAACAGACCTTAAAGCATTTTATACAGACAGACGGAAACAGACCTTAAAGCATTTTATACAGACAGAAGGAAACAGACCTTAAAGCATTTTATACAGACAGAAGGAAACAGACCTTAAAACATTTTATACAGACAGACAGAAACAGACCTTTGAAACATTTTATACAGAGTGTAACGTGTGCGCTGGGAGTCATGAAGCAAGTTCAGGGAGTGAACAGATGTAATGAATGAAAACATACTATAACAAGAACCGCCAACAAAGCACAGACCTAAAACAGAACCATTGACACCTGGGGAAGGAACCAAAGGCAGTGACATATATACATATATACACATATACATATATACACATATACACATATACACATATACATATATACACATATACACATATACATATATACACATATACATATATACACATATATACACATATATACATATACACATATACATATATACATATATACACATATACATATATACACATATACACATATACACATATACATATACACATATATACACATATACACATATACACATATACACATATACATATATACACATATACATATATACACATATATACACATATACATATATACACATATACATATATACACATATACATATATACACATATACATATATACATATATACACATATACACATATACACATATACACATATACACATATACACATATACATATACACATATATACACATATATACACATATACATATACACA
>NC_088240.1:92647736-92730236 GCF_036934945.1 Oncorhynchus masou masou
CCAGACCACTCATAGTACAGCACTTAGCTAGCTAGGACCCAGGAGGACCCAGACCACTCATAGTACAGCACTTAGCTAGCTAGGACCCAGGAGGACCCAGACCACTCATAGTACAGCACTTAGCTAGCTAGGACCCAGGAGGACCCAGGCCACTCATAGTATAGCACTTAGCTAGCTAGGACCCAGAAAGATCCAGACCGCTCATAGTACAGCACTTAGCTAGCTAGGACCCAGAAAGACCCAGACCACTCATAGTACAGCACTTAGCTAGCTAGGACCCTGGAGGACCCAGACCACTCATAGTACAGCACTTAGCTAGCTAGGACCCTGGAGGACCCAAACCACTCAAAGTACAGCACTTAGCTAGCTAGGACGCTGGAGGACCCAGACCACTCATAGTACAGCACTTAGCTAGCTAGGACCCTGGAGGACCCAGACCACTCATAGTACAGCACTTAGCTAGCTAGGACGCTGGAGGACCCAGACCACTCATAGTACAGCACTTAGCTAGCTAGGACTCTGGAAGGCCCAGACCACTCATAGTACAGCACTTAGCTAGCTAGGACCCAGGAAGACCCAGACCACTCATAGTACAGCACTTAGCTAGCTAAGACCCAGGAAGACCCAGACCACTCATAGTACAGCACTTAGCTAGCTAGGACCCTGGAAGGCCCAGACCACTCATAGTAAAGCACTTAGCTAGCTAGGACGCTGGAGGACCCAGACCACTCATAGTACAGCACTTAGCTAGCTAAGACGCTGGAGGACCCAGACCACTCATAGTACAGCACTTAGCTAGCTAGGACGCTGGAGGACCCAGACCACTCATAGTACAGCACTTAGCTAGCTAGGACGCTGGAGGACCCAGACCACTCATAGTACAGCACTTAGCTAGCTAGGACCCTGGAGGACCCAGACCACTCATAGTACAGCACTTAGCTAGCTAGGACCCTGGAGGCCAAGACCACTCATAGTACAGCACTTAGCTAGCTAGGACCCAGGAAGGCCCAGACCACTCATAGTACAGCACTTAGCTAGCTAGGACCCAGGAAGGCCCAGACCACTCATAGTACAGCACTTAGCTAGCTAGGACCCAGGAAGGCCCAGACCACTCATAGTACAGCACTTAGCTAGCTAGGACCCAGGAAGGCCCAGACCACTCATAGTACAGCACTTAGCTAGCTAGGACCCTGGGTCACAACGGTAGTGGTGATTCTTCCCTAGAAAGCCTTGTAGCTTTCGTAGCACTTAACTAGTCACGAAAACCCTCAATGACCTAAACCCAGACTACACTGGGTCACAACGGTAGGGGTGATTCTTCCCTAGAAAGCCTTGTAGCTTTCGTAGCACTTAACTAGTCACGAAAACCCTCGATGACCTAAACCCAGACTACACTGGGTCACAACGGTAGGGGTGATTGTTCCCCAGAATGCTTTGTAGCTTTTGTAGCACTTAACTAGTCACGAAAACCCTCGATGACCTAAACCCAGACTAGACTGGGTCACAACGGTAGGGGTGATTGTTCCCTAGAAAGCTTTGTAGCTTTTGTAGCACTTAACTACTCACGAAAACCCTCGATGACCTAAACCCAGACTACACTGGGTCACAACGGTAGGGGTGATTGTTCCCCAGAAAGCTTTGTAGCTTTCGTAGCACTTAACTCGCCACGAAAACCCTCGATGACCTAAACCCAGACTAGACTGGGTCACAACAGTAGGGGTGATTGTTCCCCAGAAAGCTTTGTAGCTTTTGTTATTGTTGTTGTTCACTTCAGGCACTTCAGAAGATCGATGGTCTATAACGGTCAAAGATTTAACAGTTGTTATTCTCTCCTTGCTGATTGGCTGGTTATTATCAAGAGAATTAGAGTGTTACGTTAGCTACCAAGTTTTAGGGAAACGTACCGAATGATACCCTGCTCCCTATAAAGTGTACTACGTTTGACCATGGCCCATAATGGACTATGTAGAGGATAGGGTGGCATTGAGGACGCAGAGGGAACTCACACTCTCCCCTGGTTGTTTGGGATACAGGCCTAACTCACACTCTCCCTGGTTGTTTGGGATACAGGTCTAACTCACACTCTCCCTGGTTGTTTGGGATGCAGGCCTAACTCACACTCTCCCCTGGTTGTTTGGGATACAGGCTAACTCACACTCTCCTCTGGTTGTTTGGGATGCAGGCCTAACTCACACTCTCCCCTGGTTGTTTGGGATACACCCTAACTCACACTCTCCCTGGTTGTTTGGGATGCAGGTCTAACTCACACTCTCCCTGGTTGTTTGGGATGCAGGCCTAACTCACACTCTCCCCTGGTTGTTTGGGATACAGGCTAACTCACACTCTCCTCTGGTTGTTTGGGATGCAGGCCTAACTCACACTCTCCCCTGGTTGTTTGGGATACACCCTAACTCACACTCTCCCCTGGTTGTTTGGGATACAGGCTAACTCACACTCTCCTCTGGTTGTTTGGGATGCAGGCCTAACTCACACTCTCCCCTGGTTGTTTGGGATACAGCCAAACTCACACTCTCCCTGGTTGTTTGGGATGCAGGCCTAACTCACACTCTCCCTGGTTGTTTGGGTTACAGGCCTAACTCACACTCTCCCCTGGTTGTTTGGGATACAGGCCTAACTCACACTCTCCCTGGTTGTTTGGGATACAGCCTAACTCACACTCTCCCCTGGTTGTTTGGGAGACATGCCTAACTCACACTCTCCCTGGTTGTTTGGGATACAGGCCTAACTCACACTCTCCCCTGGTTGTTTGGGATACAGGCCTAACTCACACTCTCCCCTGGTTGTTTGGGATGCAAGCCTAACTCACACTCTCCCCTGGTTGTTTGGGATGCAGGCCTAACTCACACTCTCCTCTGGTTGTTTGGGATACAGGCCTAACTCACACTCTCCCTGGTTGTTTGGGATACAGGCCTATCTCACACTCTCCCCTGGTTGTTTGGGATGCAGGCCTAACTCACACTCTCCCCTGGTTGTTTGGGATACAGGCTAACTCACACTCTCCTCTGGTTGTTTGGGATGCAGGCCTAACTCACACTCTCCCCTGGTTGTTTGGGATACAGGCTAACTCACACTCTCCCTGGTTGTTTGGGATGCAGGCCTAACTCACACTCTCCCCTGGTTGTTTGGGATACAGCCTAACTCACACTCTCCTCTGGTTGTTTGGGATACAGGCCTAACTCACACTCTCCCTGGTTGTTTGGGTTACAGGCCTAACTCACACTCTCCCCTGGTTGTTTGGGATACAGGCCTAACTCACACTCTCCCTGGTTGTTTGGGATACAGCCTAATTCACACTCTCCCCTGGTTGTTTGGGAGACATGCCTAACTCACACTCTCCCTGGTTGTTTGGGATACAGGCCTAACTCACACTCTCCCCTGGTTGTTTGGGATACAGGCCTAACTCACACTCTCCTCTGGTTGTTTGGGATACAGGCCTAACTCACACTCTCCCCTGGTTGTTTGGGATGCAGGCCTAACTCACACTCTCCCTGGTTGTTTGGGATACAGGCCTATCTCACACTCTCCCCTGGTTGTTTGGGTTACAGGCCTAACTCACACTCTCCCTGGTTGTTTGGGATACAGGCCTAACTCACACTCTCCCTGGTTGTTTGGGATACAGGCCTATCTCACACTCTCCCCTGGTTGTTTGGGATACAGGCCTATCTCACACTCTCCCCTGGTTGTTTGGGATGCAGGCCTAACTCACACTCTCCCTGGTTGTTTTTGAGACAAATAACTCACACTCTCCCCTGGTTGTTTGGGATACAGGCCTATCTCACACTCTCCCCTGGTTGTTTGGGATACAGGCCTAACTCACACTCTCCCCTGGTTGTTTGGGATACAGGCCTAACTCACACTCTCCCCTGGTTGTTTGGGATACAGGCCTAACTAACACTCTCCCTGGTTGTTTGGGATACAGGCCTAACTCACACTCTCTCCCTGGTTGTTTGGGTTACAGGCGTAACTCACACTCTACCCTGGTTGTTGTTCATCGCTACAGGGCCACAGACCTAGACCACTCTCACAACATCAAAGGGCTTCATGTGGAAAATTGTGTATACTTCACCCTCAGAAGATTTACAGTCAAACAATTTTTATAATGACTCTCTCTTTCTGCTGTGGGACCAGGCTGTCCAGACTAATGACTCTCTCTCTCTCTGCTGTGGGACCAGGCTGTCCAGACTAATGACTCTCTCTCTCTCTGCTGTGGGACCAGGCTGTCCAGACTAATGACTCTCTCTCTCTCTGCTGTGGGACCAGGCTGTCCAGACTAATGACTCTCTCTCTGCTGTGGGACCAGGCTGTCCAGACTAATGACTCTCTCTCTCTCTGCTGTGGGACCAGGCTGTCTAGACTAATGACTCTCTCTCTCTCTGCTGTGGGACCAGGCTGTCCAGACTAATGACTCTCTCTCTCTCTCTCTCTCTGCTGTGAGACCAGGCTGTCCAGACTAATGACTCTCTCTCTCTCTCTGCTGTGGGACCAGGCTGTCCAGACTAATGACTCTCTCTCTCTGCTGTGGGACCAGGCTGTCCAGACTAATGACTCTCTCTCTCTGCTGTGGGACCAGGCTGTCCAGACTAATGACTCTCTCTCTCTCTGCTGTGGGACCAGGCTGTCCAGACTAATGACTCTCTCTCTCTCTCTGCTGTGGGACCAGGCTGTCCAGACTAATTACTCTCTCTCTCTCTCTGCTGTGGGACCAGGCTGTCCAGACTAATGACTCTCTCTCTCTCTGCTGTGGGACCAGGCTGTCCAGACTAATGACTCTCTCTCTCTGCTGTGGGACCAGGCTGTCCAGACTAATGACTCTCTCTCTCTCTGCTGTGGGACCAGGCTGTCCAGACTAATGACTCTCTCTCTCTCTGCTGTGGGACCAGGCTGTCCAGACTAATGACTCTCTCTCTCTGCTGCTGGGACCAGGTTGTCCAGACTAATGACTCTCTCTCTCTCTGCTGTGGGACCAGGCTGTCCAGACTAATGACTCTCTCTCTCTGCTGTGGGACCAGGCTGTCCAGACTAATGACTCTCTCTCTCTCTGCTGTGGGACCAGGCTGTCCAGACTAATGACTCTCTCTCTCTGCTGTGGGACCAGGCTGTCCAGACTAATGACTCTCTCTCTCTGCTGTGGGACCAGGCTGTCCAGACTAATGACTCTCTCTCTCTCTGCTGGGACCAGGTTGTCCAGACTAATGACTCTCTCTCTCTGCTGTGGGACCAGGCTGTCCAGACTAATGACTCTCTCTCTCTGCTGTGGGACCAGGCTGTCCAGACTAATGACTCTCTCTCTCTCTGCTGTGGGACCAGGCTGTCCAGACTAATGACTCTCTCTCTCTCTGCTGTTCGACCAGGCTGTCTAGAATAATTAACTACAAAGCTTTGGGGAAACTAATTCACCGCTGATTGGTTATCGTCTCTCCTTACAGGGACGGCCCTGACCAAGGATCTCCTCAGATTGGTCAGTTCAGTGGGAACACGCCCCAGAAAGAGGTCTATACCACAGCCAATCATGTCCTCATCAAGTTCCACAGTGATTTCAGCACTAGCGGGTTCTTTGTACTTAGTTACCATGGTGAGTAGTGCCCTTTTACAGTTTCTACTTAGTTACCATGGTGAGTAGTGCCCTTTTACAGTTTCTACTTAGTTACCATGGTGAGTTGTGCCCTTTTAAAGGTTCTACTTAGTTACCGTGGTGAGTAGTGCCATTTTAAAGGTTCTACTTAGTTACCATGGTGAGTTGTGCCCTTTTAAAGGTTCTACTTAGTTACCATGGTGAGTAGTGCCCTTTTAAACGTTCTACTTAGTTACCATGGTGAGTAGTGCCCTTTTAAAGGTTCTACTTAGTTACCATGGTGAGTGTTCCCTGTTAAAGAGATTGCTTCAGCTGTAATGATTCTGATTCAAATGAACCAGTATATTAAATAGAACCCTAGACTGGACATTGGTAAAATAATGAACTTACAGCATTCATGAACTTACTGCCTTTATGAATTTATAGTCATTATGAACTTAGAGTGTTTATGAACTTAGTGTTTATGAACTTACTGCATTTATGAACTTCGTCTTTATGAACATAGTCTTTATGAACTCAGTCTTTATGAACTTAGTCTTTATGAACTTATTCTTTATGAATTTATAGTCATTATGAATTTACAGTCTTCATGAACAGCCCAGAGGGATCTAAGGCTCTATCTCAATTAGTCTTTCCTTGATTCCTCTCCTCGCCTCCTTCTCAACCATAATGGAAGGTTCCTCCCCTCAGATCTTCTTCTCTGCGTTTTGAGAAGGAGGTAAGGAGGAGAGTAGTTGAAAGGAATAGAGGGGAAGCTGAATTAAGTCAAAGAATACCTCGAGCTCCCCGAGTGACGCAGTGATCTGAGGCAGTGGTCTGAGGCAGCGGTCTGAGGCAGCGGTTTGAGGCAGCGGTCTGAGGCAGCGGTCTGAGGCAGCGGTCTGAGGCAGCGGTCTGAGGCAGCGGTCTGAGGCAGCGGTCTGAGGCAGCGGTCTGAGGCAGCGGTCTAAGGCAGTGCTAGAGGCGTCACTACAGACTGTGGTTCGATTCCAGGCTGTTTCTCAGCAGTCTAAGGCACTGCATCTCAGTGCTAGAGGCGTCACTACAGACCGTGGTTCGATTCCAGGCTGTATCACAGCAGTCTAAGGCACTGCATCTCAGTGCTAGAGGCGTCACTACAGAACGTGGTTTGATTCCAGGCTGTATCACAGCGGTCTAAGGCACTGCATCACAGTGCGAGAGGCGCCACTACAGACCATGGTTCGATTCCAGGCTGTATCACAGAGATCTAAGGCACTGCATCACAGTGCGAGAGGCGCCATTACAGACCGTGGTTCGATTCCAGGCTGTATCACAGCGGTCTAAAGCACTGCATCTCAGTGCTAGATGCGTCACTACAGACCGTGGTTTAATTCCAGGCTGTATCACAGCGGTCTAAGGCACTGCATCTCAGTGCTAGAGGCGTCACTACAGAACGTGGTTTGATTCCAGGCTGTATCACAGCGGTCTAAGGCACTGCATCTCAGTGCTAGAGCTGACAGGATGAAGGGGGTGTGATCACAGTTTGATGAGCTGACAGGTGAGCTGACTGGGTGAAGGAGGTGTGATGACAGTTTGATGAGCTGACAGGATGAAGGCGGTGTGATGACAGTTTGATGAGCTGACAGGATGAAGGAGGTGTGATGACAGTTTGATGAGCTGACAGGATGAAGGAGGTGTGATGACAGTTTGATGAGCTGACAGGATGAAGGAGGTGTGATGAGCTGACAGGATGAAGGCGGTGTGATGACAGTTTGATGAGCTGACAGGATGAAGGAGGTGTGATGAGCTGACAGGATGAAGGCGGTGTGATGACAGTTTGATGAGCTGACAGGATGAAGGAGTTGTGATCACAGTTTGATGAGTTGACAGGATGAAGGAGGTGTAATGACAGTTTGATGAGCTGACAGGATGAAGGAGGTGTGATGACAGTTTGATGAGCTGACAGGATGAAGGAGGTGAGATGACAGTTTGATGAGCTGACGGGATGAAGGAGGGGTAATGACAGTTTGATGAGCTGACAGGATGAAGGAGGTGTGATGGCAGTTTGATGAGCTGACGGGATGAAGGAGGGGTGATGACAGTTTGATGAGCTGACAGGTGAGTTGACAGGATGAAGGAGGTGTGATGACAGTTTGATGAGCTGACGGGATGAAGGAGGGGTAATGACAGTTTGATGAGCTGACAGGATGAAGGAGGGGTGATGAGCTGACAGGATGATGGAGGTGTGATGAGCTGACAGGTTGAAGGGGGTGTGATGACAGTTTGATGAGCTGACTGGATGAAGGAGGTGTGATGACAGTTTGATGAGCTGACGGGATGAAGGAGGGGTGATGACAGTTTGATGAGCTGACAGGATGAAGGAGGGGTGATGAGCTGACAGGTTGAAGGAGGTGTGATGACAATGTGATGAGCTGACAGGATGAATAAGGCGTGATGACAGTGTGATGAGCTGACAGGATGAAGGAGGTGTGATGACAGTTTGATGAGCTGACAAGATGAAGGAGGTGAGATGAGAGTTTGATGATCTGACAGGATGAAGGAGGTGTGATGACAGTTTGATGAGTTGACAGGATGAAGGAGGTGTGATGACAGTTTGATGAGCTGACAGGATGAAGGAGGTGTGATGGCAGTTTGATGAGCTGACGGGATGAAGGAGGGGTGATGACAGTTTGATGAGCTGACAGGTGAGTTGACAGGATGAAGGAGGTGTGATGACAGTTTGATGAGTTGACAGGATGAAGGAGGTGTGATGAGCTGGCAGGATGAAGGGGGTGTGATGACAGTTTGATGAGCTGACAGGATGAAGGAGGTGTGATGAGCTGGCAGGATGAAGGAGGTGTGATGACAGTTTGATGAGCTGACAGGATGATGGAGGTGTTATGAGCTGACAGGATGAAGGCGGTGTGATGACAGTTTGATGAGCTGACAGGATGAAGGAGGTGTGATGACAGTTTGATGAGCTGACGGGATGAAGGAGGGGTGATGACAGTTTGATGAGCTGACAGGATGAAGAAGGGGTGATGAGCTGACAGGATGATGGAGGTGTGATGAGCTGACAGGTTGAAGGGGGTGTGATGACAGTTTGATGAGCTGACTGGATGAAGGAGGTGTGATGACAGTTTGATGAGCTGACGGGATGAAGGAGGGGTGATGACAGTTTGATGAGCTGACAGGATGAAGAAGGGGTGATGAGCTGACAGGATGATGGAGGTGTGATGAGCTGACAGGTTGAAGGGGGTGTGATGACAGTTTGATGAGCTGACTGGATGAAGGGGGTGTGATGACAGTGTGATGAGCTGACAGGATGAAAACGGTTTGATGACAGTTTGATGAGCTGACAGGATGAAGGAGGTTGATTGACAGTTTGATGAGCTATCAGGATGAAGGAGGTGTGATGACAGTTTGATGAGCTGACAAGATGAAGGAGGTGAGATGACAGTTTGATGATCTGACAGGATGAAGGAGGTGTGATGACAGTTTGATGAGTTGACAGGATGAAGGAGGTGAGATGACAGTTTGATGAGCTGACAAGATGAAGGAGGTGAGATGACAGTTTGATGATCTGACAGGATGAAGGAGGGGTGATGACAGTTTGATGAGCTGACGGGATGAAGGAGGGGTGATGACAGTTTGATGAGCTGACGGGATGAAGGAGGTGTGATGACAGTGTGATGAGCTGACAGGATGAAGAAGGCGTGATGACAGTGCTAGAGCTGACAGGATGAAGGCGGTGTGATGACAGTTTGATGAGCTGACAGGATGAAGGAGGTGTGATGACAGTTTGATGAGCTGACGGGATGAAGGAGGGGTGATGACAGTTTGATGAGCTGACAGGATGAAGAAGGGGTGATGAGCTGACAGGATGATGGAGGTGTGATGAGCTGACAGGTTGAAGGGGGTGTGATGACAGTTTGATGAGCTGACTGGATGAAGGAGGTGTGATGACAGTTTGATGAGCTGACGGGATGAAGGAGGGGTGATGACAGTTTGATGAGCTGACAGGATGAAGAAGGGGTGATGAGCTGACAGGATGATGGAGGTGTGATGAGCTGACAGGTTGAAGGGGGTGTGATGACAGTTTGATGAGCTGACTGGATGAAGGGGGTGTGATGACAGTGTGATGAGCTGACAGGATGAAAACGGTTTGATGACAGTTTGATGAGCTGACAGGATGAAGGAGGTTGATTGACAGTTTGATGAGCTATCAGGATGAAGGAGGTGTGATGACAGTTTGATGAGCTGACAAGATGAAGGAGGTGAGATGACAGTTTGATGATCTGACAGGATGAAGGAGGTGTGATGACAGTTTGATGAGTTGACAGGATGAAGGAGGTGAGATGACAGTTTGATGAGCTGACAAGATGAAGGAGGTGAGATGACAGTTTGATGATCTGACAGGATGAAGGAGGGGTGATGACAGTTTGATGAGCTGACGGGATGAAGGAGGGGTGATGACAGTTTGATGAGCTGACGGGATGAAGGAGGTGTGATGACAGTGTGATGAGCTGACAGGATGAAGAAGGCGTGATGACAGTGCTAGAGCTGACAGGATGAAGGGGGTGTGATGAGCTGACAGGAGGAAGGAGGTGTGATGAGCTGACAGGATGAAGAAGGCGTGATGACAGTGTGATGAGCTGACAGGATGAAGGCGAGGTGATGACAGTGTGATGAGCTGACAGGATGAAGTAGAGGTGATGACAGGATGAAGGAGGTTGTGATGACAGTTTGATGAGCTGACAGGATGAAGGAGGGGTGATGACAGTTTCATGAGTTGACAGGATGAAGGAGGTGTGATGACAGTTTGATGAGCAGACAGGATGAAGGAGGTGTGATGACAGTTTGATGAGCTGACGGGATGAAGGAGGGGTGATTACAGTTTGATGAGCTGACAGGATGAAGGAGGTGTGATGACAGTGTGATGAGCTGACAGGATGAAGAAGGCGTGATGACAGTGTGATGATCTGACAGGATGAAGGCGGTGTGATGACAGTGTGATGAGCTGACAAGATGAAGGAGGTGTGATGACAGTTTGATGAGCTGACAGGATGAAGGAGGGGTGATTGACAGTTTGATGAGCTGACAGGATGAAGGAGGTGTGATGACAGTTTGATGAGCTGACAGGATGAAGTAGGGGTGATTGACAGTTTGATGAGCTGACAGGATGAAGGCGGTGTGATGACAGTGTGATGAGCTGACAAGATGAAGGAGGTGTTTTGACAGTTTGATGAGCTGACAGGATGAAGGCGGTGTGATGACAGTGTGATGAGCTGACAAGATGAAGGCGGTGTGATGACAGTGTGATGAGCTGACAAGATGAAGGAGGTGTGATGACAGTTTGATGAACTGACAGGATGAAGGAGGGGTGATTGACAGTTTGAAGAGCTGTCATGATGAAGGAGCTGTGATGAGCTGACAGGATGAAGGAGTTGTGATCACAGTTTGATGAGTTGACAGGATGAAGGAGGTGTAATGACAGTTTGATGAGCTGACAGGATGAAGTAGGTGTGATGACAGTTTGATGAGCTGACAGGATGAAGGAGGGGTGATGAGAGTTTAATGAGCTGACAGGATGAAGGAGGGGTGATGAGCTGACAGGATGAAGGAGGTATGATGAGCTGACAGGATGATGGTGTGATGACAGTGTGATGAGCTGACTGGATGAAGGTGGTGTGATGACAGTTTGATGAGCTGACTGGATGAAGAAGGTGTGATGACAGTGTGATGAGCTGACAGGATGAAGGAGGTGTGATGACAGGATGAAGGAGGTTGTGATGACAGTTTGATGAGCTGACAGGATGAAGGAGTGGTGATGACAGTTTGATGCGCTGAAAGGTGAGTTGACAGGATGAAGTAGGTGTGATAACAGTTTGATGAGCTGACAGGATGAAGGAGGTGTGATGACAGTTTGATGAGCTGACAGGATGAAGGAGGAGTGATGACAGTTTGATGAGCTGACAGGATGATGGAGGTGTGATGAGCTGACAGGTTGAAGGCGGTGTGATGACAGTTTGATGAGCTGACAGGATGAAGGAGGTGTGATGACAGTTTGATGAGCTGACAGGATGAAGGAGGAGTGATGACAGTTTGATGAGCTGACAGGATGAAGGAGGGGTGATTGACAGTTTGATGAGCTGACAGGTTGAAGGAGGGGTGATTGACAGTTTGATGAGCTGACAAGATGAAGGAGGGGTGATTGACAGGATGAAGGAGGTGTGATGAGCTGGCAGGATGAAGGGGGTGTGATGACAGTTTGATGAGCTGACAGGATGAAGGAGGGGTGATAAGCTGACAGGATGGAGGTGTGATGAGCTGACAGGATGATGGAGGTGTTATGAGCTGACTGGATGAAGAAGTTGTGATGACAGTGTGATGAGCTGACTGGATGAAGAAGTTGTGATGACAGTGTGATGAGCTGACAGGATGAAGGCGGTGTGATGACAGTTTGATGAGCTGACAGGATGAAGGAGGTGTGATGACAGTTTGATGAGCTGATGGGATGAAGGAGGGGTGATGACAGTTTGATGAGCTGACGGGATGAAGGAGGGGTGATGACAGTTTGATGAGCTGACAGGATGAAGGAGGGGTGATGACAGTTTGATGAGCTGACAGGTGAGTTGACAGGATGAAGGAGGTGTGATGACAGTTTGATGAGCTGACAGGATGAAGGAGGTGTGATGACAGTTTGATGAGCTTACAGGATGAAGGAAGTAGTGATGACAGTTTGATGAGCTGACAGGATGATGGAGGTGTGATGAGCTGACAGGTTGAAGGCGGTGTGATGACAGTTTAATGAGCTGACAGGATGAAGGAGGGGTGGTTGACAGTTTGATGAGCTGACAGGATGAAGGAGGGGTGATTGACAGTTTGATGAGCTGACATGATGAAGGAGGTGTGATGACAGTTTGAAGAGCTGTCATGATGAAGGAGCTGTGATGAGCTGACAGGATGAAGGAGTTGTGATCACAGTTTGATGAGTTGACAGGATGAAGGAGGTGTAATGACAGTTTGATGAGCTGACAGGATGAAGGAGGTGTGATGACAGTTTGATGAGCTGACAGGATGAAGGAGGGGTGATGAGAGTTTAATGAGCTGACAGGATGAAGGAGGGGTGATGAGCTGACAGGATGAAGGAGGTATGATGAGCTGACAGGATGATGGTGTGATGACAGTGTGATGAGCTGTCAGGATGAAGGATGTGTGATGACAGTTTGAGGCGCTGACAGGTGAGTTGACAGGATGAAGGAGGCATGATAACAGTTTGATGAGCTGACAGGATGAAGGGGGTGTGATGAGCTGACAGGATGAAAGGGGTGTGATGACTGTTTGATGAGCTGACAGGATGAAGGAGGTGTGATGAGCTGACTGGATGAAGAAGGCGTGATGACAGGATGAAGGAGGTTGTGATGACAGTTTGATGAGCTGACAGGATGAAGGAGTGGTGATGACAGTTTGATGCGCTGAAAGGTGAGTTGACAGGATGAAGTAGGTGTGATAACAGTTTGATGAGCTGACAGGATGAAGGAGGTGTGATGACAGTTTGATGAGCTGACAGGATGAAGGAGGAGTGATGACAGTTTGATGAGCTGACAGGATGATGGAGGTGTGATGAGCTGACAGGTTGAAGGCGGTGTGATGACAGTTTGATGAGCTGACAGGATGAAGGAGGTGTGATGACAGTTTGATGAGCTGACAGGATGAAGGAGGAGTGATGACAGTTTGATGAGCTGACAGGATGAAGGAGGGGTGATTGACAGTTTGATGAGCTGACAGGATGAAGAAGGTGTGATGACAGTTTGATGAGCTGACAGGATGATGGAGGTGTGATGAGCTGACAGGTTGAAGGAGGGGTGATTGACAGTTTGATGAGCTGACAAGATGAAGGAGGGGTGATTGACAGGATGAAGGAGGTGTGATGAGCTGGCAGGATGAAGGGGGTGTGATGACAGTTTGATGAGCTGACAGGATGAAGGAGGGGTGATGAGCTGACAGGATGGAGGTGTGATGAGCTGACAGGATGATGGAGGTGTTATGAGCTGACTGGATGAAGAAGTTGTGATGACAGTGTGATGAGCTGACTGGATGAAGAAGTTGTGATGACAGTGTGATGAGCTGACAGGATGAAGGCGGTGTGATGACAGTTTGATGAGCTGACAGGATGAAGGAGGTGTGATGACAGTTTGATGAGCTGACGGGATGAAGGAGGGGTGATGACAGTTTGATGAGCTGACGGGATGAAGGAGGGGTGATGACAGTTTGATGAGCTGACAGGATGAAGGAGGGGTGATGACAGTTTGATGAGCTGACAGGTGAGTTGACAGGATGAAGGAGGTGTGATGACAGTTTGATGAGCTGACAGGATGAAGGAGGTGTGATGACAGTTTGATGAGCTTACAGGATGAAGGAAGTAGTGATGACAGTTTGATGAGCTGACAGGATGATGGAGGTGTGATGAGCTGACAGGTTGAAGGCGGTGTGATGACAGTTTAATGAGCTGACAGGATGAAGGAGGGGTGGTTGACAGTTTGATGAGCTGACAGGATGAAGGAGGGGTGATTGACAGTTTGATGAGCTGACATGATGGAGGTGTGATGACAGTTTGAAGAGCTGTCATGATGAAGGAGCTGTGATGAGCTGACAGGATGAAGGAGTTGTGATCACAGTTTGATGAGTTGACAGGATGAAGGAGGTGTAATGACAGTTTGATGAGCTGACAGGATGAAGTAGGTGTGATGACAGTTTGATGAGCTGACAGGATGAAGGAGGGGTGATGAGAGTTTAATGAGCTGACAGGATGAAGGAGGGGTGATGAGCTGACAGGATGAAGGAGGTATGATGAGCTGACAGGATGATGGTGTGATGACAGTGTGATGAGCTGTCAGGATGAAGGATGTGTGATGACAGTTTGAGGCGCTGACAGGTGAGTTGACAGGATGAAGGAGGCATGATAACAGTTTGATGAGCTGACAGGATGAAGGAGGTGTGATGACAGTTTGATGAGCTGACAGGATGAAGGAGGGGTGATTGACAGTTTGATGAGCTGACAGGATGAAGAAGGTGTGATGACAGTTTGATGAGCTGACAGGATGATGGAGGTGTGATGAGCTGACAGGTTGAAGGAGGGGTGATTGACAGTTTGATGAGCTGACAAGATGAAGGAGGGGTGATTGACAGGATGAAGGAGGTGTGATGACAGTTTGATGAGCTGACAGGATGAAGGAGGTGTGATGAGCTGGCAGGATGAAGGGGGTGTGATGACAGTTTGATGAGCTGACAGGATGAAGGAGGGGTGATGAGCTGACAGGATGGAGGTGTGATGAGCTGACAGGATGATGGAGGGGTGATGACATTTTGATGCGCTGACAGGTGAGTTGACAGGATGAAGGAGGTGTGATGACAGTTGATGAGCTGACAGGATGAAGGAGGTGTGATGACAGTTTGATGAGCTTACAGGATGAAGGAAGTAGTGATGACAGTTTGATGAGCTGACAGGATGATGGAGGTGTGATGAGCTGACAGGTTGAAGGAGGTGTGATGACAGTTTGATGAGCTGACAGGATGAAGGAGGGGTGATGACATTTTGATGCGCTGACAGGTGAGTTGACAGGATGAAGGAGGTGTGATGACAGTTTGATGAGCTGACAGGATGAAGGAGGTGTGATGACAGTTTGATGAGCTTACAGGATGAAGGAAGTAGTGATGACAGTTTGATGAGCTGACAGGATGATGGAGGTGTGATGAGCTGACAGGTTGAAGGCGGTGTGATGACAGTTTGATGAGCTGACAGGATGAAGGAGGTGTGATGACAGTTTGATGAGCTGACAGGATGAAGGAGGAGTGATGACAGTTTGAACAGCTGACAGGATGAAGGAGGGGTGATTGACAGTTTGATGAGCTGACAGGATGAAGAAGGTGTGATGACAGTTTGAGGAGCTGACAGGATGATGGAGGTGTGATGAGCTGACAGGTTGAAGGAGGAGTGATGACAGTTTGATGAGCTGACAGGATGAAGCAGGGGTGATTGGCAGTTTGATGAGCTGACAGGATGAAGGAGATGTGATTGACAGTTTGATGAGTTGACAGGATGAAGGAGGTGTGATGACAGTTTGATGAGCTGACAGGATGAAGGAGGTGTGATGACAGTTTAATGAGCTGACAGGATGAAGGAGGTGTGATGACAGTTTGATGAGCTGACAGGATGATGGAGGTGTGATGAGCTGACAGGTTGAAGGCGGTGTGATGACAGTTTGATGAGCTGACAGGATGAAGGAGGTGTGATGAGCTGACTGGATGAAGAAGGCGTGATGACAGTGTGATGAGCTAACAGGATGAAGGAGGTGTGATGACAGGATGAAGGATGTTGTGATGACAGTTTGATGAGCTGACAGGATGAAGGAGGTGTGATGACAGTTTGATGAGCTGACAGGATGATGGAGGTGTGATGAGCTGACAGGTTGAAGGCGGTGTGATGACAGTTTGATGAGCTGACAGGATGAAGGAGGTGTGATGAGCTGACTGGATGAAGAAGGCGTGATGACAGTGTGATGAGCTAACAGGATGAAGGAGGTGTGATGACAGGATGAAGGAGGTTGTGATGACAGTTTGATGAGCTGACAGGATGAAGGAGTGGTGATGACAGTTTGATGCGCTGAAAGGTGAGTTGACAGGATGAAGTAGGTGTGATAACAGTTTGATGAGCTGACAGGATGAAGGAGGAGTGATGACAGTTTGATGAGCTGACAGGATGATGGAGGTGTGATGAGCTGACAGGTTGAAGGCGGTGTGATGACAGTTTGATGAGCTGACAGGATGAAGGAGGTGTGATGACAGTTTGATGAGCTGACAGGATGAAGGAGGAGTGATGACAGTTTGATGAGCTGACAGGATGATGGAGGTGTGATGAGCTGACAGGTTGAAGGCGGTGTGATGACAGTTTGATGAGCTGACAGGATGAAGGAGGTGTGATGACAGTTTGATGAGCTGACAGGATGAAGGAGGAGTGATGACAGTTTGATGAGCTGACAGGATGAAGGAGGGGTGATTGACAGTTTGATGAGCTGACAGGATGAAGAAGGTGTGATGACAGTTTGATGAGCTGACAGGATGATGGAGGTGTGATGAGCTGACAGGTTGAAGGAGGGGTGATTGACAGTTTGATGAGCTGACAGGATGAAGGAGGGGTGATTGACAGGATGAAGGAGGTGTGATGAGCTGGCAGGATGAAGGGGGTGTGATGACAGTTTGATGAGCTGACAGGATGAAGGAGGTGTGATGACAGTTTGATGAGCTGACAGGATGAAGGAGGTGTGATGACAGTTTGATGAGCTGACGGGATGAAGGAGGGGTGATGACAGTTTGATGAGCTGACGGGATGAAGGAGGGGTGATGACAGTTTGATGAGCTGACAGGATGAAGGAGGGGTGATGACATTTTGATGCGCTGACAGGTGAGTTGACAGGATGAAGGAGGTGTGATGACAGTTTGATGAGCTGACAGGATGAAGGAGGTGTGATGACAGTTTGATGAGCTTACAGGATGAAGGAAGTAGTGATGACAGTTTGATGAGCTGACAGGATGATGGAGGTGTGATGAGCTGACAGGTTGAAGGCGGTGTGATGACAGTTTGATGAGCTGACAGGATGAAGGAGGTGTGATGACAGTTTGATGAGCTGACAGGATGAAGGAGGTGTGATGACAGTTTGAGGAGCTGACAGGATGATGGAGGTGTGATGAGCTGACAGGTTGCCTTCAACACTCCTCCTTAGGAGTGATGACAGTTTGATGAGCTGACAGGATGAAGCAGGGGTGATTGGCAGTTTGATGAGCTGACAGGATGAAGGAGATGTGATTGACAGTTTGATGAGTTGACAGGATGAAGGAGGTGTGATGACAGTTTGATGAGCTGACAGGATGAAGGAGATGTGATTGACAGTTTGATGAGTTGACAGGATGAAGGAGGTGTGATGACAGTTTGATGAGCTGACAGGATGAAGGAGGTGTGATGGCAGTTTGATGAGCTGACGGGATGAAGGAGGGGTGATGACAGTTTGATGAGCTGACAGGTGAGTTGACAGGATGAAGGAGGTGTGATGACAGTTTGATGAGCTGACAGGATGATGGAGGTGTGATGAGCTGACAGGTTGAAGGCGGTGTGATGACAGTTTGATGAGCTGACAGGATGAAGGAGGTGTGATGACAGTTTGATGAGCTGACAGGATGAAGGAGGAGTGATGACAGTTTGATGAGCTGACAGGATGAAGGAGGGGTGATTGACAGTTTGATGAGCTGACAGGATGAAGAAGGTGTGATGACAGTTTGATGAGCTGACAGGATGATGGAGGTGTGATGAGCTGACAGGTTGAAGGAGGGGTGATTGACAGTTTGATGAGCTGACAGGATGAAGGAGGGGTGATTGACAGGATGAAGGAGGTGTGATGAGCTGGCAGGATGAAGGGGTGTGATGACAGTTTGATGAGCTGACAGGATGAAGGAGGTGTGATGACAGTTTGATGAGCTGACAGGATGAAGGAGGTGTGATGACAGTTTGATGAGCTGACGGGATGAAGGAGGGGTGATGACAGTTTGATGAGCTGACGGGATGAAGGAGGGGTGATGACAGTTTGATGAGCTGACAGGATGAAGGAGGGGTGATGACATTTTGATGCGCTGACAGGTGAGTTGACAGGATGAAGGAGGTGTGATGACAGTTTGATGAGCTGACAGGATGAAGGAGGTGTGATGACAGTTTGATGAGCTTACAGGATGAAGGAAGTAGTGATGACAGTTTGATGAGCTGACAGGATGATGGAGGTGTGATGAGCTGACAGGTTGAAGGCGGTGTGATGACAGTTTGATGAGCTGACAGGATGAAGGAGGTGTGATGACAGTTTGATGAGCTGACAGGATGAAGGAGGTGTGATGACAGTTTGAGGAGCTGACAGGATGATGGAGGTGTGATGAGCTGACAGGTTGCCTTCAACACTCCTCCTTAGGAGTGATGACAGTTTGATGAGCTGACAGGATGAAGCAGGGGTGATTGGCAGTTTGATGAGCTGACAGGATGAAGGAGATGTGATTGACAGTTTGATGAGTTGACAGGATGAAGGAGGTGTGATGACAGTTTGATGAGCTGACAGGATGAAGGAGATGTGATTGACAGTTTGATGAGTTGACAGGATGAAGGAGGTGTGATGACAGTTTGATGAGCTGACAGGATGAAGGAGGTGTGATGGCAGTTTGATGAGCTGACGGGATGAAGGAGGGGTGATGACAGTTTGATGAGCTGACAGGTGAGTTGACAGGATGAAGGAGGTGTGATGACAGTTTGATGAGCTGACAGGATGATGGAGGTGTGATGAGCTGACAGGTTGAAGGCGGTGTGATGACAGTTTGATGAGCTGACAGGATGAAGGAGGTGTGATGAGCTGACTGGATGAAGAAGGCGTGATGACAGTGTGATGAGCTGACAGGATGAAGGAGGTGTGATGACAGGATGAAGGAGGTTGTGATGACAGTTTGATGAGCTGACAGGATGAAGGAGTGGTGATGACAGTTTGATGCGCTGAAAGGTGAGTTGACAGGATGAAGTAGGTGTGATAACAGTTTGATGAGCTGACAGGATGAAGGAGGTGTGATGACAGTTTGATGAGCTGACAGGATGAAGGAGGAGTGATGACAGTTTGATGAGCTGACAGGATGATGGAGGTGTGATGAGCTGACAGGTTGAAGGCGGTGTGATGACAGTTTGATGAGCTGACAGGATGAAGGAGGTGTGATGACAGTTTGATGAGCTGACAGGATGAAGGAGGAGTGATGACAGTTTGATGAGCTGACAGGATGAAGGAGGGGTGATTGACAGTTTGATGAGCTGACAGGATGAAGAAGGTGTGATGACAGTTTGATGAGCTGACAGGATGATGGAGGTGTGATGAGCTGACAGGTTGAAGGAGGGGTGATTGACAGTTTGATGAGCTGACAGGATGAAGGAGGGGTGATTGACAGGATGAAGGAGGTGTGATGACAGTTTGATGAGCTGACAGGATGAAGGAGGTGTGATGAGCTGGCAGGATGAAGGGGGTGTGATGACAGTTTGATGAGCTGACAGGATGAAGGAGGTGTGATGAGCTGGCAGGATGAAGGGGGTGTGATGACAGATTGATGAGCTGACAGGATGATGGAGGTGTTATGAGCTGACTGGATGAAGAAGTTGTGATGACAGTGTGATGAGCTGACAGGATGAAGGAGGTGTGATGAGCTGACAGGCTGAAGGGGGTGTGATGACAGTTTGATGAGCTGACTGGATGAAGAAGTTGTGATGACAGTGTGATGAGCTGACAGGATGAAGGCGGTGTGATGACAGTTTGATGAGCTGACAGGATGAAGGAGGTGTGATGACAGTTTGATGAGCTGACGGGATGAAGGAGGGGTGATGACAGTTTGATGAGCTGACGGGATGAAGGAGGGGTGATGACAGTTTGATGAGCTGACAGGATGAAGGAGGGGTGATGACATTTTGATGCGCTGACAGGTGAGTTGACAGGATGAAGGAGGTGTGATGACAGTTTGATGAGCTGACAGGATGAAGGAGGTGTGATGACAGTTTGATGAGCTTACAGGATGAAGGAAGTAGTGATGACAGTTTGATGAGCTGACAGGATGATGGAGGTGTGATGAGCTGACAGGTTGAAGGCGGTGTGATTACAGTTTGATGAGCTGACAGGATGAAGGAGGAGTGATGACAGTTTGATGAGCTGACAGGATGAAGGAGGGGTGATTGACAGTTTGATGAGCTGACAGGATGAAGGAGGGGTGATTGACAGTTTGATGAGCTGACAGGATGAAGAAGGTGTGATGACAGTTTGAGGAGCTGACAGGATGATGGAGGTGTGATGAGCTGACAGGTTGAAGGAGGAGTGATGACAGTTTGATGAGCTGACAGGATGAAGCAGGGGTGATTGGCAGTTTGATGAGCTGACAGGATGAAGGAGATGTGATTGACAGTTTGATGAGTTGACAGGATGAAGGAGGTGTGATGACAGTTTGATGAGCTGACAGGATGAAGGAGGTGTGATGGCAGTTTGATGAGCTGACAGGATGAAGGAGGTGTGATGGCAGTTTGATGAGCTGACGGGATGAAGGAGGGGTGATGACAGTTTGATGAGCTGACAGGTGAGTTGACAGGATGAAGGAGGTGTGATGACAGTTTGATGAGCTGACAGGACGAAGGAGGTGTGATGAGCTGACAGGATGATGGAGGTGTTATGAGCTGACTGGATGAAGAAGTTGTGATGACAGTGTGATGAGCTGACAGGATGAAGGCGGTGTGATGACAGTTTGATGAGCTGACAGGATGAAGGAGGTGTGATGACAGTTTGATGAGCTGACGGGATGAAGGAGGGGTGATGACAGTTTGATGAGCTGACAGGATGAAGGAGGGGTGATGAGCTGACAGGATGATGGAGGTGTGATGAGCTGACAGGTTGAAGGGGGTGTGATGACAGTTTGATGAGCTGACGGGATGAAGGAGGGGTGATGACAGTTTGATGAGCTGACAGGATGAAGGAGGGGTGATGAGCTGACAGGATGAAGGAGGTGTGATGACAATATGATGAGCTGACAGGATGAATAAGGCGTGATGACAGTGTGATGAGCTGACAGGATGAAGGCGATGTGATGACAGTGTGATGAGCTGACAGGATGAAGTAGAGGTGATGACAGTTTGATGAGCTGACAGGATGAAGGAGGTGTGATGAGCTGACAGGATGAACACGGTTTGATGACAGTTTGATGAGCTGACAGGATGAAGGAAGTTGATTGACAGTTTGATGAGCTATCAGGATGAAGGAGGTGTGATGACAGTTTGATGAGCTGACAAGATGAAGGAGGTGAGATGACAGTTTGATGATCTGACAGGATGAAGGAGGTGTGATGACAGTTTGATGAGTTGACAGGATGAAGGAGCTGTGATGACAGTTTGATGAGCTGACAGGATGAAGGAGATGTGATGACAGTTTAATGCGCTGACATGATGAAGGAGGGATGATGACAGTTTAATGAGCTGACAGGATGAAGGAGGTGTGATGACAGTTTGATGAGCTGACGGGATGAAGGAGGGGTGATGAGCTGACAGGATGAAGAAGGCGTGATGACAGTGTGATGAGCTGACAGGATGAAGGAGGGGTGATGAGCTGACAGGAGGAAGGAGGTGTGATGAGCTGACAGGATGAAGAAGGCGTGATGACAGTGTGATGAGCTGACAGGATGAAGGTGGTGTGATGACAGTGTGATGAGCTGACAGGATGAAGTAGAGGTGATGACAGTTTGATGAGCTGACGGGATGAAGGAGGGGAGATGACAGTTTGATGAGCTGACAGGATGAAGGAGGGGTGATGAACTGACAGGATGATGGAGGTGTGATGAGCTGACAGGTTGAAGGGGGTGTGATGACAGTTTGATGAGCTGACTGGATGAAGGAGGTGTGATGACAGTTTGATGAGCTGACGGGATGAAGGAGGGGTGATGACAGCTTGATGAGCTGACAGGATGAAGGAGGGGTGATGAGCTGACAGGATGAAGGAGGTGTGATGACAATATGATGAGCTGACAGGATGAAGGCGATGTGATGACAGTTTGATGAGCTGACAGGATGAAGGCGATGTGATGACAGTTTGATGAGCTGACAGGATGAAGTAGAGGTGATGACAGTTTGATGAGCTGACAGGATGAATAAGGCGTGATGACAATATGATGAGCTGACAGGATGAAGGCGATGTGATGACAGTTTGATGAGCTGACAGGATGAAGTAGAGGTGATGACAGTTTGATGAGCTGACAGGATGAAGGAGGTGTGATGATAGTTTGATGAGCTGACAGGATGAAGGAGGGGTGATGACAATATGATGAGCTGACAGGATGAAGGCGATGTGATGACAGTTTGATGAGCTGACAGGATGAAGTAGAGGTGATGACAGTTTGATGAGCTGACAGGATGAAGGAGGTGTGATGATAGTTTGATGAGCTGACAGGATGAAGGAGGGGTGATGATAGTTTGATGAGCTATCAGGATGAAGGAGGTGTGATGACAGTTTGATGAGCTGACATGATGAAGGAGGGGTGATGAGCTGACAGGATGAAAACGGTTTGATGACAGTTTGATGAGCTGACAGGATGAAGGAGGTGTGATGACAGTTTGATGAGCTATCAGGATGAAGTAGGTGTGATGAGCTGACAGGATGAAGGAGGGGTGATGACAGTTAGATGAGCTGATAGGACGAAGGAGGTTGTGGTGACAGTTTGATGAGCTGACAGGATGCATATCAACAGCCGAACTCTTGTTGATACATAAGTTAATGTTTACCTTCTATTGTTGTTGTTCTTTATTGTTGTTGATGATTGTTGTTGTTTATCTCCCTCCACAGCATACCAACTGAGAGTGTGTCAGCCTCCTCCAGCTGTTGCCAATGCAGATATCCTCACAGAACATGACGAGTTTGAAATAGGTCTGTCACCTTTTATACATGTGTTTGTTTGGTTGGTGAGTTGGCTGTATATTTCTCTGTATTCATTAATTTATTTATATCAAAGTGGCGCAGTGCAAGCTGTGTTGCTACAGATGCTGGTTTAACACCTGTGCCGCCCTCGACTGGGGAGACCCCTGTAGGTTTTTGGTTTCTCTCCCTCTAAAAACGTAAATAAATCATTCTAAATAACAAACTGGCTTTATTTACAAATGAGTAACAATGTCTCAGCCCATGTTCAAGACTGGGGTTTTTTCTCGCTCATTTTACGTTATTTGAAAACAACATCATCTCCAAAATATTTAAGGGGCATTGCACTAATAACAGCGCTCAGGAAACGTTCCCGCTGTTCTGTTCTTAGTGCCAGTCTGCACGTTCAAACGAAAACAATGGAACTAATAATGGCATCTTTACGCTTTCGTTAATAAAATAATGATCAAAATACTCTTTCAAAATGCCGATGTTTATTTAGTTATGGATCCATAACGAATTACTATGGGAATAAATATCACTGATTTACAGAAATTTTGGAACAAAATTGTCTCATGAAGGTAAACAACTTGTTGCTTACTGGAAAATACTCGTTCAAATACACACGGTCACGTTGTACAGCGTCATCATGGCTTTTAGTAGGGCTGTATTTTTATAAATATTATTTTGGCCTTTATTCAGATTACAATCGCTCACTGTCGTTTTTGAATTTTTTTTTTACAAAATAATCTCCAGAATCTCGTTATTGTCAAGCTCCAAGCCCTTGGTTCTCTATGGTGTTTGGGTCAGAGCGTGACTCGGGGGGTGTTCTAGTCATTCTATTTCTAAGTTGGTGAGTTGTATGTTTCCCAATTAGAGGCAGCTGGTAATCGTTGCCTCTAATTGGGGATCATATTTCGGAAGCCCTTTCTCACAGCTTTGTGGGATATTGTGTTTGTTGCACCACGTAGTCATGGTTTCATTGCTTTAAAAAAATATATTTTGTTGAAAAGTTTCACTTTAAATAAACATGTGGAACTCAAATCATGCTGCGCCTTGGTCCGTCCATTTCAACAATCGTGAAATTGCTGTGGACATCTATTTCATCACTGTTTTGCGCTGCTCTGAGACAAGCATGGAGAAACTAAAATATTCAATGACATATCTGTTCACTGAATTTCAGCAAGTGATGTCTGATAAATAATCAACTTAGGTTTCTCCAGAAATGTTTGTTTAATTATTTTTTTAATTTTTAAAATTTAACTAGACAAGTCAGTTAAGAACAAATTCTTATTTTCAATGACGGCCTAGAAACAGTGGGTTAACTGCCTGTTCAGCGGCAGTACGACACATTTTTACCTTGTCAGCTCGGGGATTCGATTTTGCAACCTTTCGGTTACTAGTCCAACGCTCTAACCACTAGGCTACCCTGCCACCCCAAATAATGTATTCTAAATAGCAAACTGGCTTTATTTACAAATTTGTGAGAATGTCTCACCCCATGTTCAAGAACTGCCTTTGTCTCGCTCACTCGAGGTTAAATGAAAACGAAATCTCCAAAAACGACAAATAAATCAATGTTAATCCCACTTTGTAACACAATAAAATGTGAAGAAATCCACTCTCTCTGAATACTTTTTCAAGGCCCTGTTTCCTTCCAAGATACGATGATATTGTTGTATCAACGGTACCCCAGCTCTTCATCAGAGTGTCCATCTTGATAACTCCTTGACGTCTACAGTATTGTCGTCAGTCAGACTTGGGTTCAAATAGTATTTGATTTATTTCAAAAAACTTTAGCTGTGCTTGGTTGAGCTGGCCTGGCATCTGATTACATCAAGCCAGGCGTGGTGGTGTTTAGGGATGTCTATGCCTCCTTTCTGAAAGACTGTGTGTGTGTGTGCGTGCGTGTGTGTGTATGTGTGTGGTTCCTCCAGGGGACATTATCCGGTACCAGT
This sequence comes from Oncorhynchus masou masou, assembly GCF_036934945.1. Lineage (NCBI taxonomy): Eukaryota > Metazoa > Chordata > Actinopteri > Salmoniformes > Salmonidae > Oncorhynchus > Oncorhynchus masou. The sequence continues at coordinate 92,672,753 of NC_088240.1, forward strand.
GCCTGCCAGGGTTCACCCTGTTGGGCTCAGAGATCCTGACGTGCAGACTGGGGGAGAGGCTCCAGATGGACGGCCCTCCACCTCTCTGCCAAGGTTAGCATCGGCTGCATCTGTAATGGCGTCCCCTATGTAGAACACAGCTTTTGACCAGGGGTCATAGATCTGGAGAGCTTCTAAACTGAAAGCATCACTCAAATCACATAAAATCAAATGTATTTATATAGCCCTTCGTACATCAGCCAATATCTCAAAGTGCTGTACAGAAACCCAGCCTTAAACCCCCAAACAGCAAGCAATGCAGGTGTAGAAGCACGGTGGCTAGGAAAAACTCCCTAGAAAGGCCAAAACCTAAGGAGGAAACCTAGAGAGGAACCAGGCTATGAGGGGTGGCCAGTTCTCTTCTGGCTGTGCCGGGTGGATATTATAACAGAACATGGCCAAGATGTTCAAATGTTCATAAATGACCAGCATGGTCCAATGAGGCTCTGTCACACCCACAGCCCCAGTCACACCAACAGTCACACCCACAGCCCCAGCCCCAGTCACAGCCCCAGTCACACCAACAGTCACACCCACAGCCCCAGCCCCAGTCACAGCCCCAGCCCCAGTCACAACCCCAGTCACAGCCCCAGTCACAGCCCCAGCCCCAGCCCCAGCCCCAGCCCCAGCCCCAGTCACAGCTCCAGTCACAGCCCCAGTCACAGCCCCAGTCACAGCCCCAGCCCCAGTCACAGCCACAGTCACAGCCCCAGCCACAGTCACAACCCCAGTCACAGCCCCAGTCACAGCCCCAGCCCCAGTCACAACCACAGCCCCAGCCCCAGTCACAGCCCCAGCCCCAGTCACAGCCCCAGTCACAGCCCCAGTCACAGCCCCAGTCACAGCCCCAGCCCCAGTCACAGCCCCAGCCACAGCCCCAGTCACAGCCCCAGTCACAGCCCCAGTCCCAGCCCCAGTCCCAGCCCCAGTCACAGCCCCAGTCACAGCCCCAGTCACAGCCCCAGTCACAGCCCCAGTCCCAGCCCCAGTCACAACCACAGCCCCAGCCCCAGTCACAGCCCCAGCCCCAGTCACAGCCCCAGTCACAGCCCCAGTCACAGCCCCAGTCACAGCCCCAGCCCCAGTCACAGCCCCAGCCACAGCCCCAGTCACAGCCCCAGTCCCAGCCCCAGTCCCAGCCCCAGTCCCAGCCCCAGTCACAGCCCCAGTCACAGCCCCAGTCACAGCCCCAGTCACAGCCCCAGTCCCAGCCCCAGTCACAGCCCCAGTCACAGTCACAGTCACAGCCCCAGTCACAGCCCCAGTCACAGCCCCAGTCACAGCCCCAGCCCCAGTAACAGCCCCAGTCACAGCCCCAGTCCCAGCCCCAGTCACAGCCCCAGTCACAGCCCCAGTCACAGCCCCAGTCACAGCCCCAGCCCCAGTCACAGCCCCAGTCACAGCCCCAGTCCCAGCCCCAGTCACAGCCCCAGTCCCAGTCCCAGCCCCAGCCCCAGTCACAGTCACAGCCCCAGTCACAGCCCCAGTCACAGCCCCAGTCACAGCCCCAGCCCCAGTCACAGCCCCAGCCCCAGTCACAGCCCCAGCCCCAGTCACAGTCCCAGCCCCAGTCACAGCCCCAGTCACAGCCCCAGTCACAGCCCCAGCCCCAGTCACAGCCCCAGTCACAGCCCCAGTCACAGCCCCAGTCACAGCCCCAGCCCCAGTCACAGCCCCAGTCACAGCCCCAGTCACAGCCCCAGTCACAGCCCCAGTTACAGTCACAGCCCCAGTCACAGCCCCAGCCCCAGTCACAGCCCCAGTCCCAGCCCCAGCCCCAGTCCCAGCCCCAGTCACAGCCCCAGTCACAGCCCCAGTCACAGCCCCAGTCACAGTCCCAGTCACAGTCCCAGTCACAGCCCCAGTCACAGCCCCAGTCACAGCCCCAGCCCCAGTCACAGCCCCAGCCCCAGTCACAGCCCCAGTCACAGCCCCAGTCACAGCCCCAGCCCCAGTCACAGCCCCAGTCCCAGTCACAGCCCCAGCCCCAGTCACAGCCCCAGTCACAGTCCCAGTCCCAGCCCCAGTCACAGCCCCAGTCACAGCCCCAGCCCCAGTCACAGCCCCAGCCCCAGTCACAGCCCCAGTCCCAGCCCCAGTCACAGCCCCAGTCACAGCCCCAGTCACAGCCCCAGTCACAGTCCCAGTCACAGTCCCAGTCACAGCCCCAGTCACAGCCCCAGCCCCAGCCCCAGTCACAGCCCCAGTCACAGCCCCAGTCACAGCCCCAGTCACAGCCCCAGTCACAGCCCCAGTCCCAGCCCCAGTCACAGCCCCAGTCACAGTCACAGCCCCAGTCACAGCCCCAGTCACAGCCCCAGTCACAGCCCCAGCCCCAGTAACAGCCCCAGTCACAGCCCCAGTCCCAGCCCCAGTCACAGCCCCAGTCACAGCCCCAGTCACAGCCCCAGCCCCAGTCACAGCCCCAGTCACAGCCCCAGTCCCAGCCCCAGTCACAGCCCCAGTCCCAGTCCCAGCCCCAGCCCCAGTCACAGTCACAGCCCCAGTCACAGCCCCAGTCACAGCCCCAGTCACAGCCCCAGCCCCAGTCACAGCCCCAGCCCCAGTCACAGCCCCAGCCCCAGTCACAGTCCCAGCCCCAGTCACAGCCCCAGTCACAGCCCCAGTCACAGCCCCAGCCCCAGTCACAGCCCCAGTCACAGCCCCAGTCACAGCCCCAGTCACAGCCCCAGCCCCAGTCACAGCCCCAGTCACAGCCCCAGTCACAGCCCCAGTCACAGCCCCAGTTACAGTCACAGCCCCAGTCACAGCCCCAGCCCCAGTCACAGCCCAAGTCCCAGCCCCAGCCCCAGTCCCAGCCCCAGTCACAGCCCCAGTCACAGCCCCAGTCACAGCCCCAGTCACAGTCCCAGTCACAGTCCCAGTCACAGCCCCAGTCACAGCCCCAGTCACAGCCCCAGCCCCAGTCACAGCCCCAGCCCCAGTCACAGCCCCAGTCACAGCCCCAGTCACAGCCCCAGCCCCAGTCACAGCCCCAGTCACAGCCCCAGTCACAGTCCCAGTCCCAGCCCCAGTCACAGCCCCAGTCACAGCCCCAGCCCCAGTCACAGCCCCAGCCCCAGTCACAGCCCCAGTCCCAGCCCCAGTCACAGCCCCAGTCACAGCCCCAGTCACAGCCCCAGTCACAGGCCCAGTCACAGCCCCAGTCACAGCCCCAGTCACAGCCCCAGCCCCAGTCACAGCCCCAGTCACAGCCCCAGTCACAGCCCCAGTCACAGCCCCAGCCCCAGTCACAGCCCCAGTCACAGTCCCAGCCCCAGTCCCAGTCACAGCCCCAGTCCCAGCCCCAGCCCCAGTCACAGCCCCAGCCCCAGTCACAGCCCCAGCCCCAGCCCCAGCCCCAGCCCCAGCCCCAGCCCCAGTCACAGCCCCAGCCCCAGTCACAGCCCCAGCCCCAGCCCCAGCCCCAGTCACAGCCCCAGCCCCAGTCACAGCCCCAGCCCCAGTCACAGCCCCAGCCCCAGTCACAGCCCCAGCCCCAGCCCCAGTCACAGTCCCAGTCCCAGTTACAGTCACAGCCCCAGTCACAGCCCCAGTCACAGCCCCAGCCCCAGTCACAGCCCCAGTCCCAGTCCCAGTTACAGTCACAGCCCCAGTCCCAGCCCCAGTCCCAGCCCCAGTCACAGCCCCAGTCACAGCCCCAGCCCCAGTCACAGCCCCATCCCCAGCCCCAGCCCCAGTCACAGCCCCAGTCCCAGTCCCAGTTACAGTCACAGCCCCTGCCCCAGTCACAGCCCCAGCCCCAGTCACAGCCCCAGTCACAGTTACAGTCACAGCCCCAGTCACAGCCCCAGTCACAGCCCCAGCCCCAGTTACAGTCACAGCCCCAGTCACAGCCCCAGTCACAGCCCCAGCCCCAGTTACAGTCACAGCCCCAGTCACAGCCCCAGTCACAGCCCCAGCCCCAGTTACAGTCACAGCCCCAGCCCCAGTTACAGTCACAGCCCCAGTCACAGCCCCAGTCACAGCCCCAGCCCCAGTTACAGTCACAGCCCCAGTCACAGCCCCAGTCACAGCCCCAGTCACAGTCCCAGTCACAGTCACAACCCCAGTCACAGCCCCAGCCCCAGTTACAGTCACAGCCCCAGTCACAGCCCCAGTCACAGCCCCAGCCCCAGTTACAGTCACAGCCCCAGTCACAGCCCCAGTCACAGCCCCAGCCCCAGTTACAGTCACAGCCCCAGTCACAGCCCCAGTCACAGCCCCAGCCCCAGCCCCAGTCACAGCCCCAGCCCCAGTCACAGCCCCAGCCCCAGTCACAGCCCCAGTCACAACCCCAGTCACAGTCCCAGTCACAGCCCCAGTCACAACCCCAGTCACAACCCCAGTCACAGTCCCAGTCACAGTCACAGTCCCAGTCACAGCCCCAGTCACAACCCCAGTCACAACCCCAGTCACAGTCCCAGTCACAGTCACAACCCCAGTCACAGTCCCAGTCACAACCCCAGTCACAGTCCCAGTCACAGCCCCAGTCACAGCCCCAGCCCCAGTCACAGTCACAGTCCCAGTCACAACCCTAGTCACAACCCCAGTCACAGTCCCAGTCACAGTCACAACCCCAGTCACAGTCCCAGTCACAACCCCAGTCACAGTCCCAGTCACAACCCCAGTCACAACCCCAGTCACAGTCCCAGTCACAGTCACAACCCCAGTCACAGTCCCAGTCACAACCCCAGTCACAACCCCAGTCACAGTCCCAGTCACAGTCACAACCCCAGTCACAGTCCCAGTCACAGCCCCAGCCCCAGTCACATCCCCAGCCCCAGTCACAGCCCCAGCCCCAGTCACAGCCCCAGTCACAACCCCAGTCACAGTCCCAGTCACAGCCCCAGGCCCAGTCACAGCCCCAGCCCCAGTCACAGCCCCAGCCCCAGTCACAGCCCCAGTCACAGCCCCAGCCCCAGTCACAGCCCCAGTCACAGCCCCAGTCACAGTCCCAGTCACAGTCACAACCCCAGTCACAGCCCCAGTCACAGCCCCAGCCCCAGTCACAGCCCCAGCCCCAGTCACAGCCCCAGTCACAGCCCCAGTCACAGCCCCAGTCACAGCCCCAGCCCCAGCCCCAGTCACAGTCACAGCCCCAGCCCCAGTCACAGCCCCAGTCACAGCCCCAGCCCCAGTCACAGCCCCAGCCCCAGTCACAGCCCCAGTCACAGCCCCAGCCCCAGTCACAGCCCCAGTCACAGCCCCAGTCACAGCCCCAGCCCCAGTCACAGCCCCAGCCCCAGTCACAGCCCCAGCCCCAGTCACAGCCCCAGCCCCAGTCACAGCCCCAGTCACAGCCCCAGCCCCAGTCACAGCCCCAGCCCCAGTCACAGCCCCAGCACCAGCCCCAGTCACAGCCCCAGTCACAGCCCCAGTCACAGCCCCAGCCCCAGTCACAGCCCCAGTCACAGCCCCAGTCACAGCCCCAGCCCCAGTCACAGCCCCAGCCCCAGTCACAGCCCCAGCCCCAGTCACAGCCCCAGTCACAGCCCCAGTCACAGCCCCAGTCACAGCCCCAGCCCCAGTCACAGCCACAGCCCCAGTCACAGCCCCAGCCCCAGTCACAGCCCCAGCCCCAGTCACAGCCCCAGCCCCAGCCCCAGCCCCAGTCACAGCCCCAGCCCCAGTCACAGCCCCAGTCACAGCCCCAGCCCCAGCCCCAGTCACAGCCCCAGTCACAGTCACAGCCCCAGCCCCAGTCACAGCCCCAGTCACAGCCCCAGCCCCAGTCACAGCCCCAGCCCCAGTCACAGCCCCAGTCACAGCCCCAGCCCCAGCCCCAGTCACAGCTCCAGTCACAACCCCAGTCACAGTCCCAGTCACAGCCCCAGTCACAACCCCAGTCACAACCCCAGTCACAGTCCCAGTCACAGTCACAGTCCCAGTCACAGCCCCAGTCACAACCCCAGTCACAACCCCAGTCACAGTCCCAGTCACAGTCACAACCCCAGTCACAGTCCCAGTCACAACCCCAGTCACAGTCCCAGTCACAGCCCCAGTCACAGCCCCAGCCCCAGTCACAGTCACAGTCACAACCCTAGTCACAACCCCAGTCACAGTCCCAGTCACAGTCACAACCCCAGTCACAGTCCCAGTCACAACCCCAGTCACAGTCCCAGTCACAACCCCAGTCACAACCCCAGTCACAGTCCCAGTCACAGTCACAACCCCAGTCACAGTCCCAGTCACAACCCCAGTCACAACCCCAGTCACAGTCCCAGTCACAGTCACAACCCCAGTCACAGTCCCAGTCACAGCCCCAGCCCCAGTCACATCCCCAGCCCCAGTCACAGCCCCAGCCCCAGTCACAGCCCCAGTCACAACCCCAGTCACAGTCCCAGTCACAGCCCCAGCCCCAGTCACAGCCCCAGCCCCAGTCACAGCCCCAGCCCCAGTCACAGCCCCAGTCACAGCCCCAGCCCCAGTCACAGCCCCAGTCACAGTCCCAGTCACAGTCCCAGTCACAGCCCCAGTCACAGCCCCAGCCCCAGTCACAGCCCCAGCCCCAGCCCCAGTCACAGCCCCAGTCACAGCCCCAGTCACAGTCCCAGTCACAGCCCCAGTCACAGCCCCAGCCCCAGTCACAGCCCCAGCCCCAGTCACAGCCCCAGCCCCAGTCACAGCCCCAGTCACAGCCCCAGCCCCAGTCACAGCCCCAGCCCCAGTCACAGCCCCAGCCCCAGCCCCAGTCACAGCCCCAGTCACAGCCCCAGTCACAGCCCCAGCCCCAGTCACAGCCCCAGTCACAGCCCCAGTCACAGCCCCAGCCCCAGTCACAGTCACAGCCCCAGTCACAGCCCCAGCCCCAGTCACAGCCCCAGTCACAGCCCCAGTCACAGCCCCAGTCACAGCCCCAGTCACAGCCCCAGCCCCAGTCACAGCCACAGCCCCAGTCACAGCCCCAGCCCCAGTCACAGCCCCAGCCCCAGTCACAGCCCCAGTCACAGCCCCAGCCCCAGTCACAGCCCCAGCCCCAGTCACAGCCCCAGTCACAGCCCCAGTCACAGCCCCAGTCACAGCCCCAGCCCCAGTCACAGCCCCAGTCACAGCCCCAGCCCCAGTCACAGCCCCAGCCCCAGTCACAGCCCCAGCCCCAGCCCCAGTCACAGCCCCAGTCACAGCCCCAGTCACAGCCCCAGCCCCAGTCACAGCCACAGCCCCAGTCACAGCCCCAGCCCCAGTCACAGCCCCAGCCCCAGTCACAGCCCCAGTCACAGCCCCAGCCCCAGTCACAGCCCCAGCCCCAGTCACAGCCCCAGTCACAGCCCCAGCCCCAGTCACAGCCCCAGCCCCAGTCACAGTCCCAGCCCCAGCCCCAGTCACAGCCCCAGCCCCAGTCACAGCCCCAGTCACAGCCCCAGCCCCAGTCACAGCCCCAGCCCCAGTCACAGCCCCAGTCACAGCCCCAGTCACAGCCCCAGCCCCAGCCCCAGCCCCAGCCCCAGTCACAGCCCCAGCCCCAGTCACAGCCCCAGTCACAGCCCCAGTCACAGCCCCAGTCACAGCCCCAGTCACAGCCCCAGTCACAGCCCCAGTCACAGTCACAGCCCCAGTCACAGCCCCAGTCACAGTCACAGCCCCAGTCACAGCCCCAGCCCCAGTCACAGCCCCAGTCACAGCCCCAGTCACAGCCCCAGTCACAGCCCCAGCCCCAGCCACAGTCACAGCCCCAGCCCCAGTCACAGCCCCAGCCCCAGTCACAGCCCCAGTCACAGCCCCAGTCACTGCCCCAGCCCCAGCCACAGCCACAGTCACAGCCCCAGTCACAGCCCCAGTCACAGCCCCAGTCACAGCCCCAGCCCCAGCCCCAGTCACAGCCCCAGCCCCAGCCCCAGCCCCAGTCACAGCCCCAGCCCCAGTCACAGCCCCAGCCCCAGTCACAGCCCCAGTCCCAGCCCCAGTCACAGCCCCAGTCACAGCCCCAGCCCCAGTCCCAGTCCCAGTCACAGCCCCAGTCACAGCCCCAGCCCCAGTCAGAGCCCCAGTCCCAGCCACAGCCCCAGCCACAGCCCCAGCCCCAGTTACAGCCCCAGCCCCAGTCCCAGCCCCAGTCACAGCCCCAGTCACAGCCCCAGTCACTGCCCCAGCCCCAGCCACAGCCACAGTCACAGCCCCAGCCCCAGCCCCAGTCACAGCCCCAGTCACAGCCCCAGTCACTGCCCCAGCCACAGCCACAGTCACAGCCCCAGTCCCAGTCACAGCCCCAGCCACAGCCCCAGTCACAGCCCCAGCCCCAGGGCTCACATCACTCTGTCATCTCTGTCATCTCTGTCCTCTAACATCACTCTGTCATCTAACATCACTGTCATCTAACATCACTCTGTCCTCTAACATCACTCGATCCTCTAACATCACTCTGTCCTCTAACATCACCCTGTCATCTCACTTCACTCTGTCATCTCACTTCACTCTGACCTCTCACTTCACTCTGACCTCTCACTTCACTATGTCCTCTCACTTCACTCTGTCACTCTCTGTCCTCTTTCCACCCGCAGTACAATGTCCTGCTAACGAGGTCCGTTTCGACTCCACGGGGGTGATCCTGAGTCCCGGCTACCCAGACAGTTACCACAACCTCCAGACGTGTTCCTGGCTCATCAACGTAGAGAAGGGCTACAACGTCACCCTCCACTTCCAGCTCTTCCAGACAGAGAAGGAGTTTGACATCCTGGAGATATTTGACGGTGGGACATTTATCAACGTCACTTTGAGTATTGCAGTTAATCCTCTCTCTTCACATCTCTCATCGCCGGATAATTTGCAAAAATGACCATAGATTTGATCTGTCATGTAAAGGCTTTAGATAATGAATCCCTCAGCCATTAATTGTGCGTTTTTAAACTCAGACCTTACTCCAAGCAACCTTCCAAGCCTGCTTCCAAGCACCCTTTCAAGCATCCTTCCAAGCCCCCTTCCAAGCACCCTTCCAAGTCCCCTTCCAAGCACCCTTCCAAGCACCCTTCCAAGCACCCTTCCAAGCACCCTTCCAAGCCCCCTTCCAAGCATCCTTCCAAGCACCCTTCCAAGCATCCTTCCAAGCCCCCTTCCAAGCACCCTTCCAAGCCCCCTTCCAAGCACCCTTCCAAGCCCCCTTCCAAGCATCCTTCCAAGCCCCCGTCCAAGCCCCCGTCCAAGCCCCCGTCCAAGCACCCTTTCAAGCATCCTTCCAAGCCCCCTTCCAAGCACCCTTTCAAGCATCCTTCCAAGCCCCCTTCCAAGCAGCCTTCCAAGCACCCTTTCAAGCATCCTTCCAAGCCCCCTTCCAAGCCCCCTTCCAAGCCCCCTTCCAAGCACCCTTCCAAGCACCCATCCAAGCACCCTTCCAAGCACCCTTCCAAGCACCCTTCCAAGCCCCCTTCCAAGCACCCATCCAAGCACCCTTCCAAGCCCCCTTCCAAGCCCCCTTCCAAGCCCCCTTCCAAGCCCCCTTCAAAGCCCCCTTCCAAGCACCCTTCCAAGCACCCTTCCAAGCACCCTTCCAAGCACCCTTGTTCTAATCCTAAATGCCAGATTACTTTACCTAAGTAAACTATCACTTTCAACCAGGGGATGCAACTTTCACTGTGGATGGGGGGGCCATGTCCACCCCCCCCCATATTCAGAAATGTGTCCCTTCCAGTTTTATCATTGAAACCAAACAAGGCATCAGTTTGCTTTAGGACCATACGGACGCTTCTGATAGGTTGTTTGGAGTGTTTACCCGACAAAACATACAATAATAACTAATGATAATAATAATACATTTATCATGTCCCCCCCACCCCCCACTTCTAAAACCAAAGTTGCACCTCTGCTTGACAACCAATGTTCCCTCTAATTGTTTGGGGCACTGAGCCAATTTTAGGGTCTTGTGAGTGGAAACTTGAAAGTCGTGAGAATGTTGTGCAACAATTTCACATGGAAATAGCTTTTGATATCTATAATATAGCCCACAGTAACCTACATGCGGTGTTCAGTGCCAGTCTACAATGTATGAGATGTGTTTACATTGTGAAGGACGTGGACATTAATTCATGAGTTTATGTATTAGTCTGTAAGACCATGGGCTAAATAGGTGAATGTAAATTGCATTGTATTGTGTTATGTGATGCAAGTAACCACTTAGAAATATATATATATAGATATATATATATATTAGCACCATACAGGGAATTAGACACTGTACCCCTCTGACTATTGGTTTATTTGCCCATTCAAGCCTGTCTCAAAATACAATACTGTCCCTTTAATTTTATTTTACCTGACTGCGTTTTCACCCACAGCAGGTAATGTAGCCGACACGTTTTGTGTTCCGGTAGGGAAGCAGTAACTCCCCATTGTTGACCTATACATCTCTATAACTGGGCTAACAACTCGCTAAATAACAAAGACTATCTACATACGGGCCACACGCCGCTCTGACCTGAGAAGCGCAGACACTCGCCCGGTGATTGAAAGACCTCTCCCCGATATCCTTCTCGTCCGTTGCTCTCTGGCTCTGCCTACAACTAAATCACAGACTCAATCTTGCAAAGTTAAATCTGGTTTGGTTTGTTGCATTGGAAATGGGCTGATATAATGCTGGTTCATAAAATAAAAAATAAAAAAGTTGATCTACAATATATAGTGTAAACTAATTGGGCGAACTCAGCGACGTTGGATCTCTGTGCCGCCTGGCTTTGCTTCTGCGCATCAGTCCTGCAGGAGGGCGCACCGCCGGGCAAGCGGGACGTTTAGAGGGAACATTATTTACGGAGATTGTCAAATTGAGTCAACCCTACTTTATTGAGGTCTGAGTCAAAGCAATATGGCTATTTGCTAGTGTAATTGACTACTTAAAGATGAATAAACCCAGCCACTGCAAGGTCGGACGAATACAACGAATCACGCTTTGAATTCCAATAGAGGAGCTAACCAGCCACCAAGTGTGGTTACACAGTACATGTTATACAGTACATGTTATACAGTACATGTTATACAGTACATGTTTTACAGTACATGTTATACAGTACATGTTATACAGTACATGTTTTACAGTACATGTTATACAGTACATGTTTTACAGTACATGTTATACAGTACATGTTTTACAGTACATGTTATACAGTACATGTTTTACAGTACATGTTATACAGTACATGTTTTACAGTACATGTTATACAGTACATGTTTTACAGTACATGTTATACAGTACATGTTTTACAGTACATGTTTTACAGTACATGTTATACAGTACATGTTTTACAGTACATGTTTTACAGTACATGTTATACAGTACATGTTTTACAGTACATGTTATACAGTACATGTTATACAGTACATGTTATACAGTACATGTTTTACAGTACATGTTATACAGTACATGTTATACAGTACATGTTTTACAGTACATGTTTTACAGTACATGTTTTACAGTACATGTTATACAGTACATGTTATACAGTACATGTTATACAGTACATGTTTTACAGTACATGTTTTACAGTACATGTTTTACAGTACATGTTTTACAGTACATGTTTTACAGTACATGTTTTACAGTACATGTTATACAGTACATGTTATACAGTACATGTTTTACAGTACATGTTATACAGTACATGTTATACAGTACATGTTATACAGTACATGTTATACAGTACATGTTATACAGTACACACATGGAGGGAATGTTCCACCTATTAACTATCCGACCGTGTGCTTTTCTGTGTTTGCGGAGCCAGAACATTCACCTGAAACAGCATTACCATCTCTCTGTGTCTCTGTCCTAACATGTCCTAACAGGTCCTAACATCTCTCTGTGTCTCTGTCCTAACAGGTCCTAACAGGTCCTAACATCTCTCTGTGTCTCTGTCCTAACAGGTCCTAACATCTCTCTGTGTCTCTGTCCTATCAGGTCCTAACAGGTCCTAACATCTCTCTGTGTCTCTGTCCTAACAGGTCCTAACATCTCTCTGTGTCTCTGTCCTAACATGTCCTAACATCTCTCTGTGTCTCTGTCCTAACAGGTCCTAACATCTCTCTGTGTCTCTGTCCTATCAGGTCCTAACAGGTCCTAACATCTCTCTGTGTCTCTGTCCTAACAGGTCCTAACAGGTCCTAACATCTCTCTGTGTCTCTGTCCTAACAGGTCCTAACATCTCTCTTTGTCTCTGTCCTATCAGGTCATAACATCTCTCTGTGTCTCTGTCCTAACAGGTCCTAACAGGTCATAACATCTCTCTGTGTCTCTGTCCTAACAGGTCCTAACATCTCTCTGTGTCTCTGTCCTATCAGGTCCTAACAGGTCCTAACATCTCTCTGTGTCTCTGTCCTAACAGGTCCTAACATCTCTCTGTCCTAAACATGTCCTAACATCTCTCTGTGTCTCTGTCCTAACAGGTCCTAACATCTCTCTGTGTCTCTGTCCTAACAGGTCCTAACATCTCTCTGTGTCTCTGTCCTAACAGGCCCTAACATCTCTCTGTCCTAACAGGTCCTAACATCTCTCTGTGTCTCTGTCCTAACAGGCCCTAACATCTCTCTGTCCTAACAGGTCCTAACATCTCTCTGTGTCTCTGTCCTATCAGGTCCTAACAGGTCCTAACATCTCTCTGTGTCTCTGTCCTAACAGGTCCTAACATCTCTCTGTGTCTCTGTCCTAACAGGTCCTAACATCTCTCTGTGTCTCTGTCCTATCAGGTCCTAACATCTCTCTGTGTCTCTGTCCTATCAGGTCCTAACAGGTCCTAACATCTCTCTGTGTCTCTGTCCTAACAGGTCCTAACATCTCTCTGTCCTAAACATGTCCTAACATCTCTCTGTGTCTCTGTCCTAACAGGTCCTAACATCTCTCTGTGTCTCTCTCCTAACAGGTCCTACCATCTCTCTGTGTCTCTGTCCTAACAGGCCCTAACATCTCTCTGTGTCTCTGTCCTAACATGTCCTAACATCTCTCTGTGTCTCTGGCCTAACAGGTCCTAACATCTATCTGTGTCTCTGTCCTAACAGGTCCTAACAGGTCATAACATCTCTCTGTGTCTCTGTCATAACAGGTCCTAACATCTCTCTGTCCTAACAGGTCCTAACATCTCTCTGTGTCTCTGTCCTAACAGGTCCTAACATCTCTCTGTGTCTCTGTCCTAACAGGTCCTAACAGGCCCTAACATCTCTCTGTGTCTCTGTCCTAACAGGTCCTAACATCTCTCTGTCCTAACAGGTCCTAACATCTCTCTGTGTCTCTGTCCTAACAGGTCCTAACATCTCTCTGTGTCTCTGTCCTATCAGGTCCTAACATCTCTCTGTGTCTCTGTCCTATCAGGTCCTAACAGGTCCTAACATCTCTCTGTGTCTCTGTCCTATCAGGTCCTAACATCTCTCTGTGTCTCTGTCCTAACAGGTCCTAACAGGTCCTAACATCTCTCTGTCCTAACAGGTCCTAACATCTCTCTGTGTCTCTGTCCTAACAGGTCCTAATAGGTCCTAACATCTCTCTGTCCTAACAGGTCCTAACAGGTCCTAAAATCTCTCTGTCCTAACATGTCCTAACATCTCTCCGTGTCTCTGTCCTAACAGGTCCTAACATCTCTCTGTGTCTCTGTCCTATCAGGTCCTAACAGGTCCTAACATCTCTCTGTGTCTCTGTCCTAACAGGTCCTAACATCTCTCTGTGTCTCTGTCCTATCAGGTCCTAACAGGTCCTAACATCTCTCTGTGTCTCTGTCCTATCAGGTCCTAACAGGTCATAAAATCTCTCTGTGTCTCTGTCCTATCAGGTCCTAACAGGTCATAACATCTCTCTGTGTCTCTGTCCTATCAGGTCCTAACAGGTCCTAACATCTCTCTGTGTCTCTGTCCTATCAGGTCCTAACAGGTCCTAACATCTCTCTGTGTCTCTGTCCTATCAGGTCCTAACAGGTCCTAACATCTCTCTGTGTCTCTGTCCTAACAGGTCCTAACATCTCTCTGTGTCTCTGTCCTATCAGGTCCTAACAGGTCCTAACATCTCTCTGTGTCTCTGTCCTATCAGGTCCTAACAGGTCCTAACATCTCTCTGTGTCTCTGTCCTAACAGGTCCTAACAGGTCCTAACATCTCTCTGTGTCTCTGTCCTATCAGGTCCTAACATCTCTCTGTGTCTCTGTCCTAACAGGTCCTAACATCTCTCTGTGTCTCTGTCCTAACAGGTCCTAACATCTCTCTGTGTCTCTGTCCTATCAGGTCCTACCATATCTCTGTGTCTCTGTCCTAACAGGTCATAACATCTCTCTGTGTCTCTGTCCTAACAGGTCCTAACATCTCTCTGTGTCTCTGTCCTAACAGGTCATAACATCTCTCTGTGTCTCTGTCCTAACAGGTCCTAACATCTCTCTGTGTCTCTGTCCTAACAGGTCCTAACATCTCTCTGTCCTAACAGGTCCTAACAGGTCCTAACATCTCTCTGTCCTAACAGGTCCTAACATCTACAGCCAGAGCCTGGCGTCACTCAGCGGTGACATCACCACGCCCTTTAACCTCACGACCTCTGGTCATCAGTTGCTTCTGCGCTGGTCGTCTGACCACGGCACCAACAGGAAGGGCTTCTACGTCAGATATGTGGGTGAGTATCAAAGTATGTATCCTGTTACTAAAGACTCTCCTTCACCCAGCACGTCTTCATCCACCCCTCTATACTACACAACCAATAGGAGTCATTAACCTCATGGTACAGGGCCACCCCTCTATACTACACAACCAATAGGAGTCATTAACCTCATGGTACAGGGCCACCCCTCTATACTACACAACCAATAGGAGTCATTAACCTCATGGTACAGGGCCCCTACCAGAAATAGACTGCCCATTGTATGTATCCTGTTACTAAAGACTCTCCTTCACCCAGCACGTCTTCATCCACCCCTCTATACTACACAGCCAATAGGAGTCATTAACCTCATGGTACAGGGCCACCCCTCTATACTACACAACCAATAGGAGTCATTAACCTCATGGTACAGGGCCACCCCTCTATACTACACAACCAATAGGAGTCATTAACCTCATGGTACAGGGCCACCCCTCTATACTACACAACCAATAGGAGTCATTAACCTCATGGTACAGGGCCACCCCTCTATACTACACAACCAATAGGAGTCATTAACCGCATGGTACAGGGCCACCCCTCTATACTACACAACCAATAGGAGTCATTAACGTGATGGTACAGGTCCACCCCTCTATACTACACAACCAATAGGAGTCATTAACCTCATGGTACAGGGCCACCCCTCTATACTACACAACCAATAGGAGTCATTAACCTCATGGTACAGGGCCACCCCTCTATACTACACAACCAATAGGAGTCATTAACCTCATGGTACAGGGCCACCCCTCTATACTACACAACCAATAGGAGTCATTAACGTCATGGTACAGGGCCCCCCTCTATACTACACAACCAATAGGAGTCATTAACCGCATGGTACAGGGCCACCCCTCTATACTACACAACCAATAGGAGTCATTAACGTCATGGTACAGGGCCCCCCTCTATACTACACAACCAATAGGAGTCATTAACCGCATGGTACAGGGCCACCCCTCTATACTACACAACCAATAGGAGTCATTAACCTCATGGTACAGGGCCACCCCTCTATACTACACAACCAATAGGAGTCATTAACCGCATGGTACAGGGCCACCCCTCTATACTACACAACCAATAGGAGTCATTAACCTCATGGTACAGGTGCACCCCTCTATACTACACAACCAATAGGAGTCATTAACCTCATGGTACAGGGCCACCCCTCTATACTACACAACCAATAGGAGTCATTAACCTCATGGTACAGGGCCACCCCTCTATACTACACAATCAATAGGAGTCATTAACCGCATGGTACAGGGCCACCCCTCTATACTACACAACCAATAGGAGTCATTAACCTCATGGTACAGGGCCACCCCTCTATACTACACAACCAATAGGAGTCATTAACCTCATGGTACAGGGCCACCCCTCTATACTACACAACCAATTGGAGTCATTAACCTCATGGTACAGGGCCACCCCTCTATTCTACACAACCAATAGGAGTCATTAACCTCATGGTACAGGGCCACCCCTCTATACTACACAACCAATAGGAGTCATTAACCTCATGGTATAGGGCCACCCCTCTATACTACACAACCAATAGGAGTCATTAACCTCATGGTACAGGGCCACCCCTCTATACTTCACAACCAATAGGAGTCATTAACCTCATGGTACAGGGCCACCCCTCTATACTACACAACCAATAGGAGTCATTAACCTCATGGTACAGGGCCACCCCTCTATACTACACAACCAATAGGAGTCATTAACCTCATGGTACAGGGCCACCCCTCTATACTACACAACCAATAGGAGTCATTAACCTCATGGTACAGGGCCACCCCTCTATAGTACACAACCAATAGGAGTCATTAACGTCATGGTACAGGGCCACCCCTCTATACTACACAACCAATAGGAGTCATTAACCTCATGGTACAGGGCCACCCCTCTATACTACACAACCAATAGGAGTCATTAACCTCATGGTACAGGGCCACCCCTCTATACTACACAACCAATAGGAGTCATTAACCCCATGGTACAGGGCCACCCCTCTATACTACACAACCAATAGGAGTCATTAACGTCATGGTACAGGGCCACCCCTCTATACTACACAACCAATAGGAGTCATTAACCTCATGGTACAGGGCCACCCCTCTATACTACACAACCAATAGGAGTCATTAACCTCATGGTACAGGGCCACCCCACTACACAACCAATAGGAGTCATTAACGTCATGGTACAGGGCCACCCCTCTATACTTCACAACCAATAGGAGTCATTAACCTCATGGTACAGGGCCACCCCTCTATACTACACAACCAATAGGAGTCATTAACCTCATGGTACAAGGCCACCCCTCTATACTACACAACCAATAGGAGTCATTAACCTCATGGTACAGGGCCACCCATCTATACTACACAACCAATAGGAGTCATTAACGTCATGGTACAGGGCCACCCCTCTATACTACACAACCAATAGGAGTCATTAACCTCATGGTACAGGGCCACCCCTCTATACTACACAACCAATAGGAGTCATTAACCTCATGGTACAGGGCCACCCCTCTATACTACACAACCAATAGGAGTCATTAACCCCATGGTACAGGGCCACCCCTCTATACTACACAACCAATAGGAGTCATTAATGTCATGGTACAGGGCCACCCCTCTATACTACACAACCAATAGGAGTCATTAACCTCATGGTACAGGGCCACCCCTCTATACTACACAACCAATAGGAGTCATTAACCTCATGGTACAGGGCCACCCCTCTATACTACACAACCAATAGGAGTCATTAATGTCATGGTACAGGGCCACCCCTCTATACTACACAACCAATAGGAGTCATTAACCTCATAGTACAGGGCCACCCCTCTATACTACACAACCAATAGGAGTCATTAACCTCATGGTACAGGGCCACCCCTCTATACTACACAACCAATAGGAGTCATTAACCTCATGGTACAGGGCCACCCCACTATACTACACAACCAATAGGAGTCATTAACGTCATGGTACAGGGCCACCCCTCTATACTTCACAACCAATAGGAGTCATTAACCTCATGGTACAGGGCCACCCCTCTATACTCCACAACCAATAGGAGTCATTAACCCCATGGTACAGGGCCACCCCTCTATACTACACAACCAATAGGAGTCATTAACGTCATGGTATAGGGCCACCCCTCTATACTACACAACCAATAGGAGTCATTAACGTCATGGTACAGGGCCACCCCTCTATACTACACAACCAATAGGAGTCATTAACCTCATGGTACAGCGCCACCCCACTACACAACCAATAGGAGTCATTAACGTCATGGTACAGGGCCACCCCTCTATACTTCACAACCAATAGGAGTCATTAACCTCATGGTACAGGGCCACCCCTCTATACTCCACAACCAATAGGAGTCATTAACCCCATGGTACAGGGCCACCCCTCTATACTACACAACCAATAGGAGTCATTAACGTCATGGTATAGGGCCACCCCTCTATACTACACAACCAATAGGAGTCATTAACGTCATGGTACAGGGCCACCCCTCTATACTACACAACCAATAGGAGTCATTAACCTCATGGTACAGGGCCACCCCTCTATACTACACAACCAATAGGAGTCATTAACCGCATGGTACAGGGCCACCCCTCTATACTACACAACCAATAGGAGTCATTAACGTGATGGTACAGGTCCACCCCTCTATACTACACAACCAATAGGAGTCATTAACCTCATGGTACAGGGCCACCCCTCTATACTACACAACCAATAGGAGTCATTAACCTCATGGTACAGGGCCACCCCTCTATACTACACAACCAATAGGAGTCATTAACCTCATGGTACAGGGCCACCCCTCTATACTACACAACCAATAGGAGTCATTAACGTCATGGTACAGGGCCCCCCTCTATACTACACAACCAATAGGAGTCATTAACCGCATGGTACAGGGCCACCCCTCTATACTACACAACCAATAGGAGTCATTAACGTCATGGTACAGGGCCCCCCTCTATACTACACAACCAATAGGAGTCATTAACCGCATGGTACAGGGCCACCCCTCTATACTACACAACCAATAGGAGTCATTAACCTCATGGTACAGGGCCACCCCTCTATACTACACAACCAATAGGAGTCATTAACCGCATGGTACAGGGCCACCCCTCTATACTACACAACCAATAGGAGTCATTAACCTCATGGTACAGGTGCACCCCTCTATACTACACAACCAATAGGAGTCATTAACCTCATGGTACAGGGCCACCCCTCTATACTACACAACCAATAGGAGTCATTAACCTCATGGTACAGGGCCACCCCTCTATACTACACAATCAATAGGAGTCATTAACCGCATGGTACAGGGCCACCCCTCTATACTACACAACCAATAGGAGTCATTAACCTCATGGTACAGGGCCACCCCTCTATACTACACAACCAATAGGAGTCATTAACCTCATGGTACAGGGCCACCCCTCTATACTACACAACCAATTGGAGTCATTAACCTCATGGTACAGGGCCACCCCTCTATTCTACACAACCAATAGGAGTCATTAACCTCATGGTACAGGGCCACCCCTCTATACTACACAACCAATAGGAGTCATTAACCTCATGGTATAGGGCCACCCCTCTATACTACACAACCAATAGGAGTCATTAACCTCATGGTACAGGGCCACCCCTCTATACTTCACAACCAATAGGAGTCATTAACCTCATGGTACAGGGCCACCCCTCTATACTACACAACCAATAGGAGTCATTAACCTCATGGTACAGGGCCACCCCTCTATACTACACAACCAATAGGAGTCATTAACCTCATGGTACAGGGCCACCCCTCTATACTACACAACCAATAGGAGTCATTAACCTCATGGTACAGGGCCACCCCTCTATAGTACACAACCAATAGGAGTCATTAACGTCATGGTACAGGGCCACCCCTCTATACTACACAACCAATAGGAGTCATTAACCTCATGGTACAGGGCCACCCCTCTATACTACACAACCAATAGGAGTCATTAACCTCATGGTACAGGGCCACCCCTCTATACTACACAACCAATAGGAGTCATTAACCCCATGGTACAGGGCCACCCCTCTATACTACACAACCAATAGGAGTCATTAACGTCATGGTACAGGGCCACCCCTCTATACTACACAACCAATAGGAGTCATTAACCTCATGGTACAGGGCCACCCCTCTATACTACACAACCAATAGGAGTCATTAACCTCATGGTACAGGGCCACCCCACTACACAACCAATAGGAGTCATTAACGTCATGGTACAGGGCCACCCCTCTATACTTCACAACCAATAGGAGTCATTAACCTCATGGTACAGGGCCACCCCTCTATACTACACAACCAATAGGAGTCATTAACCTCATGGTACAAGGCCACCCCTCTATACTACACAACCAATAGGAGTCATTAACCTCATGGTACAGGGCCACCCATCTATACTACACAACCAATAGGAGTCATTAACGTCATGGTACAGGGCCACCCCTCTATACTACACAACCAATAGGAGTCATTAACCTCATGGTACAGGGCCACCCCTCTATACTACACAACCAATAGGAGTCATTAACCTCATGGTACAGGGCCACCCCTCTATACTACACAACCAATAGGAGTCATTAACCCCATGGTACAGGGCCACCCCTCTATACTACACAACCAATAGGAGTCATTAATGTCATGGTACAGGGCCACCCCTCTATACTACACAACCAATAGGAGTCATTAACCTCATGGTACAGGGCCACCCCTCTATACTACACAACCAATAGGAGTCATTAACCTCATGGTACAGGGCCACCCCTCTATACTACACAACCAATAGGAGTCATTAATGTCATGGTACAGGGCCACCCCTCTATACTACACAACCAATAGGAGTCATTAACCTCATAGTACAGGGCCACCCCTCTATACTACACAACCAATAGGAGTCATTAACCTCATGGTACAGGGCCACCCCTCTATACTACACAACCAATAGGAGTCATTAACCTCATGGTACAGGGCCACCCCACTATACTACACAACCAATAGGAGTCATTAACGTCATGGTACAGGGCCACCCCTCTATACTTCACAACCAATAGGAGTCATTAACCTCATGGTACAGGGCCACCCCTCTATACTCCACAACCAATAGGAGTCATTAACCCCATGGTACAGGGCCACCCCTCTATACTACACAACCAATAGGAGTCATTAACGTCATGGTATAGGGCCACCCCTCTATACTACACAACCAATAGGAGTCATTAACGTCATGGTACAGGGCCACCCCTCTATACTACACAACCAATAGGAGTCATTAACCTCATGGTACAGGGCCACCCCACTACACAACCAATAGGAGTCATTAACGTCATGGTACAGGGCCACCCCTCTATACTTCACAACCAATAGGAGTCATTAACCTCATGGTACAGGGCCACCCCTCTATACTACACAACCAATAGGAGTCATTAACCTCATGGTACAAGGCCACCCCTCTATACTACACAACCAATAGGAGTCATTAACCTCATGGTACAGGGCCACCCATCTATACTACACAACCAATAGGAGTCATTAACGTCATGGTACAGGGCCACCCCTCTATACTACACAACCAATAGGAGTCATTAACCTCATGGTACAGGGCCACCCCTCTATACTACACAACCAATAGGAGTCATTAACCTCATGGTACAGGGCCACCCCTCTATACTACACAACCAATAGGAGTCATTAACCCCATGGTACAGGGCCACCCCTCTATACTACACAACCAATAGGAGTCATTAATGTCATGGTACAGGGCCACCCCTCTATACTACACAACCAATAGGAGTCATTAACCTCATGGTACAGGGCCACCCCTCTATACTACACAACCAATAGGAGTCATTAACCTCATGGTACAGGGCCAACCCTCTATACTACACAACCAATAGGAGTCATTAACGTCATGGTACAGGGCCACCCCGCTATACTACACAACCAATAGGAGTCATTAACCTCATAGTACAGGGCCACCCCTCTATACTACACAACCAATAGGAGTCATTAACCTCATGGTACAGGGCCACCCCTCTATACTACACAACCAATAGGAGTCATTAACCTCATGGTACAGGGCCACCCCACTATACTACACAACCAATAGGAGTCATTAACGTCATGGTACAGGGCCACCCCTCTATACTTCACAACCAATAGGAGTCATTAACCTCATGGTACAGGGCCACCCCTCTATACTCCACAACCAATAGGAGTCATTAACCCCATGGTACAGGGCCACCCCTCTATACTACACAACCAATAGGAGTCATTAACGTCATGGTATAGGGCCACCCCTCTATACTACACAACCAATAGGAGTCATTAACCTCATGGTACAGGGCCACCCCTCTATACTACACAACCAATAGGAGTCATTAACCTCATGGTACAGGGCCACCCCACTATACTACACAACCAATAGGAGTCATTAACGTCATAGTACAGGGCCACCCCTCTATACTTCACAACCAATAGGAGTCATTAACCTCACGGTACAGGGCCACCCCTCTATACTACACAACCAATAGGAGTCATTAACCTCATGGTACAGGGCCACCCCTCTATACTACACAACCAATAGGAGTCATTAACCGCATGGTACAGGGCCACCCCTCTATACTACACAACCAATAGGAGTCATTAACGTCATGGTACAGGGCCACCCCTCTATACTACACAACCAATAGGAGTCATTAACCTCATGGTACAGGGCCACCCCTCTATACTACACAACCAATAGGAGTCATTAACCTCATGGTACAGGGCCACCCCTCTATTCTACACAACCAATAGGAGACATTAACCTCATGGTACAGGGCCACCCCTCTATACTACACAACCAATAGGAGTCATTAACCTCATGGTACAGGGCCACCCCTCTATACTACACAACCAATAGGAGTCATTAACCTCATGGTACAGGGCCACCCCTCTATACTACACAACCAATAGGAGTCATTAACCTCATGGTAAAGGGCCACCCCACTACACAACCAATAGGAGTCATTAACGTCATGGTACAGGGCCACCCCTCTATACTTCACAACCAATAGGAGTCATTAACCTCATGGTACAGGGCCACCCCTCTATACTACACAACCAATAGGAGTCATTAACCTCATGGTACAGGGCCACCCCTCTATACTACACAACCAATAGGAGTCATTAACCTCATTGTACAGGGCCACCCCTCTATACTATACAACCAATAGGAGTCATTAACCTCATGGTACAGGGCCACCCCTCTATACTACACAACCAATAGGAGTCATTAACGTCATGGTACAGGGCCACCCCTCTATACTACACAACCAATAGGAGTCATTAACCTCATGGTACAGGGCCACCCCTCTATACTACACAACCAATAGGAGTCATTAACCTCATGGTACAGGGCCACCCCACTACACAACCAATAGGAGTCATTAACGTCATGGTACAGGGCCACCCCTCTATACTTCACAACCAATAGGAGTCATTAACCTCATGGTACAGGGCCACCCCTCTATACTACACAACCAATAGGAGTCATTAACCTCATGGTACAAGGCCACCCCTCTATACTACACAACCAATAGGAGTCATTAACCTCATGGTACAGGGCCACCCCTCTATACTACACAACCAATAGGAGTCATTAACGTCATGGTACAGGGCCACCCCTCTATACTACACAACCAATAGGAGTCATTAACCTCGTGGTACAGGGCCACCCCTCTATACTACACAACCAATAGGAGTCATTAACCTCATGGTATAGGGCCACCCCTCTATACTACACAACCAATAGGAGTCATTAACCTCATGGTACAGGGCCACCCCTCTATACTACACAACCAATAGGAGTCATTAACGTCATGGTACAGGGCCACCCCTCTATACTACACAACCAATAGGAGTCATTAACCTCGTGGTACAGGGCCACCCCTCTATACTACACAACCAATAGGAGTCATTAACCTCATGGTACAGGGCCACCCCTCTATACTCCACAACCAATAGGAGTCATTAACCCCATGGTACAGGGCCACCCCTCTATACTACACAACCAATAGGAGTCATTAACGTCATGGTATAGGGCCACCCCTCTATACTACACAACCAATAGGAGTCATTAACCTCATGGTACAGGGCCACCCCTCTATACTTCACAACCAATAGGAGTCATTAACCTCATGGTACAGGGCCACCCCTCTATACTACACAACCAATAGGAGTCATTAACCTCATGGTACAGGGCCACCCCTCTATACTACACAACCAATAGGAGTCATTAACCGCATGGTACAGGGCCACCCCTCTATACTACACAACCAATAGGAGTCATTAACGTCATGGTACAGGGCCACCCCTCTATACTACACAACCAATAGGAGTCATTAACGTCATGATACAGGGCCACCTCTCTATACTACACAACCAATAGGAGTCATTAACCTCATGGTACAGGGCCACCCCTCTATACTACACAACCAATAGGAGTCATTAACGTCATGGTACAGGGCCACCCCTCTATACTACACAACCAATAGGAGTCATTAACCTCATGGTACAGGGCCACCCCTCTATACTACACAACCAATAGGAGTCATTAACCTCATGGTACAGGGCCACCCCTCTATACTACACAACCAATAGGAGTCATTAACGTCATGGTACAGGGCCACCCCTCTATACTACACAACCAATAGGAGTCATTAACCTCATAGTACAGGGCCACCCCTCTATACTACACAACCAATAGGAGTCATTAACCTCATGGTACAGGGCCACCCCTCTATACTACACAACCAATAGGAGTCATTAACCTCATGGTACAGGGCCACCCCACTATACTACACAACCAATAGGAGTCATTAACGTCATGGTACAGGGCCACCCCTCTATACTTCACAACCAATAGGAGTCATTAACCTCATGGTACAGGGCCACCCCTCTATACTACACAACCAATAGGAGTCATTAACCTCATGGTACAGGGCCACCCCTCTATACTACACAACCAATAGGAGTCATTAACCTCATGGTACAGGGCCACCCCTCTATACTACACAACCAATAGGAGTCATTAACCTCATGGTACAGGGCCACCTCTCTATACTACACAACCAATAGGAGTCATTAACCTCATGGTACAGGGCCACGCCTCTATACTACACAACCAATAGGAGTCATTAACCTCATGGTACAGGGCCACCTCTCTATACTACACAACCAATAGGAGTCATTAACCTCATGGTACAGGGCCACCCCTCTATACTACACAACCAATAGGAGTCATTAACCTCATGGTACAGGGCCCCTACCAGAAATAGACTGCCCATTGTATGTATCCTGTTACTAAAGACTCTCCTTCACCCAGCACGTCTTCATCCACCCCTCTATACTACACAACCAATAGGAGTCATTAACCTCATGGTACAGGGCCACCCCTCTATACTACACAACCAATAGGAGTCATTAACCTCATGGTACAGGGCCCCTACCAGAAATAGACTGCCCATTGTATGTATCCTGTTACTAAAGACTCTCCTTCACCCAGCACGTCTTCATCCACCCCTCTACAGGGCCACCCTTCTATACTACACAACCAATAGTAGTCATTAACGTCATGGTACAGGGCCACCCTTCTATACTACACAACCAATAGTAGTCATTAACCTCATGGTACAGGGCCCCTACCATAAGTAGACTGGCCATAGGGCAGTTCTGGCCAATTTTATTTATTTATTTATTTTATTTCACCTTTATTTAACCAGGTGGGCAAGTTGAGAACAAGTTCTCATTTACAATTGTGACCTGGCTAAGATAAAGCAAAGCAGTTCGACACGTACAACAACACTGAGTTACACATGGAGTAAAACAAACATACAGTCAATAATACAGTATAAACAAGTCTATATACGATGTGAGCAAATGAGGTGAGATAAGGGAGGTAAAGGCAAAAAAGGCCATGGTGGCGAAGTAAATAGAAGATATATATTCCCAGTCCATCCCTGGCCACTTTAATACTGAAACACTAGCCACTTGAATACTGAAACACTAGCCACTTTAATACTGAAACACTAGCCACTTTAATACTGAAACACTAGCCACTTTAATACTGAAACACTAGCCACTTGAATACTGAAACACTAGCCACTTGAATACTGAAACACTAGCCACTTTAATACTGAAACACTAGCCACTTTAATACTGAAACACTGGCCACTTTAATACTGAAACACTAGCCACTTGAATACTGAAACACTAGCCACTTGAATACTGAAACACTAGCCACTTTAATACTGAAACACTAGCCACTTTAATACTGAAACACTGGCCACTTTAATACTGAAACACTAGCCACTTTAATACTGAAACACTAGCCACTTGAATACTGAAACACTAGCCACTTTAATACTGAAACACTAGCCACTTTAATACTGAAACACTGGCCACTTTAATACTGAAACACTGGCCACTTTAATACCGAAACACTAGCCACTTTAAATAATGAAACACTGGCCACTTTAATACCGAAACACTAGCCACTTTAATAATGAAACACTGGCCACTTTAATACTGAAACACTGGCCACTTTAATAATGAAACACTGGCCACTTTAATACTGAAACACTAGCCACTTTAATAATGAAACACTAGCCACTTTAATACTGAAACACTAGCCACTTTAATAATGAATCACTAGCCACTTTAATAATGAAACACTAGCCACTTTAATACTGAAACACTAGCCACTTTAATACTGAAACACTAGCCACTTTAATACTGAAACACTAGCCACTTTAATACTGAAACACTAGCCACTTTAATAATGAAACACTGGCCACTTTAATAATGAAACACTAGCCACTTTAATAATGAAACACTGGCCACTTTAATACTGAAACACTGGCCACTTTAATAATGAAACACTGGCCACTTTAATACTGAAACACTAGCCACTTTAATAATGAAACACTAGCCACTTTAATACTGAAACACTAGCCACTTTAATAATGAATCACTAGCCACTTTAATAATGAAACACTAGCCACTTTAATACTGAAACACTAGCCACTTTAATACTGAAACACTAGCCACTTTAATACTGAAACACTAGCCACTTTAATACTGAAACACTAGCCACTTTAATAATGAAACACTGGCCACTTTAATAATGAAACACTAGCCACTTTAATACTGAAACACTAGCCACTTTAATACTGAAACACTGGCCACTTTAATACTGAAACACTGGCCACTTTAATACTGAAACACTGGCCACTTTAATACTGAAACACTAGCCACTTTAATACTGAAACACTAGCCACTTTAATACTGAAACACTAGCCACTTTAATACTGAAACACTGGCCACTTTAATACTGAAACACTAGCCACTTTAATACTGAAACACTGGCCACTTTAATACTGAAACACTAGCCACTTTAATACTGAAACACTAGACACTTTAATACTGAAACACTAGACACTTTAATACTGAAACACTAGCCACTTTAATAATGAAACACTGGCCACTTTAATACTGAAACACTAGCCACTTTATTAATGAAACACTGGCCACTTTAATACTGAAACACTAGCCACTTTAATACTGAAACACTGGCCACGTTAATACTGAAACACTAGCCACTTTAATAATGAAACACTAGCCACTTTAATAATGAAACACTAGCCACTTTAATACTGAAACACTAGCCACTTTAATACTGAAACACTAGCCACTTTAATACTGAAACACTAGCCACTTTAATAATGAAACACTAGCCACTTTAATAATGAAACACTGGCCACTTTAATACTGAAACACTAGCCACTTTATTAATGAAACACTGGCCACTTTAATACTGAAACACTAGCCACTTTAATACTGAAACACTGGCCACTTTAATAATGAAACACTAGCCACTTTAATAATGAAACACTAGCCACTTTAATAATGAAACACTAGCCACTTTAATACTGAAACACTAGCCACTTTAATAATGAAACACTGGCCACTTTAATACTGACACACTAGCCACTTTATTAATGAAACACTGGCCACTTTAATACTGAAACACTAGCCACTTTAATACTGAAACACTGGCCACTTTAATAATGAAACACTGGCCACTTTAATACTGACACACTAGCCACTTTATTAATGAAACACTAGCCACTTTAATAATGAAACACTAGCCACTTTAATACTGAAACATTAGCCACTTGAGAGAGAGAGAGAGAGAGAGAGAGACAGAGAGAGAGAGAGAGAGAGAGAGAGAGACTGCTGCAACTAATTTAAACACCACATCAGGGTGAGTTGGGACCTCTGAATAGGGTATCATGTGGAACGCGGCCTGAGATTTGCTCTAGTTGTAGACAGACGGAGTTTGTTGAGACGCATTCAATTCCTCTCTGCAGGTTGTAGCCTCTGATTGGCTGCTGTGTGTTTACATGGAGTCTGTTTGGTGTTCTTGTTCGAGTGTGAAATGATGGGTAAAAACAGCCCCGTCCAAACAAATAACTGTCGCTGGTATCAGGATGTGCCTATGGGCCACTGATGATTTGCGTAAACTTAAAAATAAAAACAATTGAATCTTGTGGTTCATGTTTTAAAGTGACTGCTCAGCTCAGTGGGTACAGTGTTGACATCCACCATGTTGTAGAGACCTGACTCTCCTCCTCAGTCTACAGCAGTAATGTCCACCATGTTGTAGAGACCTGACTCTCCTCCTCAGTCTACAGCAGTAATGTCCACCATGTTGTAGAGACCTGACTCTCCTCAGTCTACAGCAGTAACGTCCACCATGTTGTAGAGACCTGACTCTCCTCAGTCTACAGCAGTAATGTCCACCATGTTGTAGAGACCTGACTCTCCTCAGTCTACAGCAGTAATGTCCACCATGTTGTAGAGACCTGACTCTCCTCAGTCTACAGCAGTAATGTCCACTATGTTGTAGAGATGTGACTCTCCATCTCTCTCATTATCTCATAAATATAATGTATTTTTAATATGTTTCTGTAAATAACAATTTAACATCAAAGTCAAGCAAACTTTAGTAATTGCTATATACCTCCTCTCCTCTCCCCTCCTCTCTTCTCCTCTCCCTCTCCCTCTCCCTCTCTTCTCCTCTCCTCTCCCTCTGCCCCTCCCCCTCTCCCTCTCCCTCTGCCCCTCCCCCACTCCCTCTCCCTCTCCTCTCCTCTCCCTCTCCCTCTGCCCCTCCCCCACTCCCTCTCCCTCTCCTCTCCTCTCCTCTCCTCTCCTCTCCTCTCCCCTCCCCTCCTCTCCTCTCCCTCTCCCTCTGCCCTTCCCCCTCTCCCCTCCCCCTCCTCTCCTCTCCTCTCCCCTCCCCTCCTCCTCTCCCTCTCCCTCTCCCTCTCCCTCTCCCTCTCCCTCTCCCTCTCCCTCTCCTCTCCCTCTCCCCTCCCCTCCCTCTCCTCTCCTCTCCTCTCCCTCTCCCCTCCTCCTCTCCTCTCCTCTCCTCTCCTCTCCTCTCCCTCTGCCCCTCCCCCTCTCCCTCTCTCTCTCCTCTCCCTCTCCTCTCCCTCTCTCCTCTCCTCTCCTCTCCTCTCCCCTCCCCCTCCTCTCCTCTCCCCTCTCCTCTCCTCTCCTCTCCTCTCCCTCTGCCCTTCCCCCTCTCCCCTCCCCTCCTCTCCTCTCCTCTCCTCTCCCCTCCTCTCCTCTCCTCTCCCTCTCCCTCTCCCTCTCCCTCTCCCTCTCCCTCTCCTCTCCTCTCCCTCTCCCTCTCCCTCTCCCTCTCCCTCTCCCTCTCCCTCTCCCTCTCCTCTCCCTCTCCTCTCCTCTCCTCTCCTCTCCTCTCCCCTCCCCTCCTCCTCTCCTCTCCTCTCCTCTCCCTCTGCCCTTCCCCCTCTCCTCTCCTCTCCCTCTCCCCTCCTCTCCTCTCCTCTCCCTCTCCCTCTCCCTCTCCCTCTCCTCTCCTCTCCTCTCCCTCTCCCTCTCCATCTCCCTCTCCTCTCCTCTCCCTCTCCTCTCCTCTCCTCTCCCCCTCCCCTCCCCTCCCCTCCCCCCTCTCCTCTCCCTCTCCCTCTCCCTCTCCCTCTCCTCTCCCCTCCTCTCCTCTCCTCTCCCCTCCCCTCCTCTCCTCTCCCTCTGCCCCTCCCCCCCTCCTCTCCTCTCCCTCTGCCCCTCCCCCTCCCCCCCCTCCCTCCCTCTGCCCCTCCCCCTCTCCCTCTCCCTCTCCTCTCCTCTCCTCTCCTATCCTCTCCTCTCCTCTCCTCTCCTCTCCCCTCCCCTCCTCTCCTCTCCTCTCCTCTCCTCTCCTCTCCTCTCCCTCTGCCCCTCCCCCTCTCCTCTCCTCTCCTCTCCCTCTGCCCCTCCCCCTCTCCCTCTCCCCCTGCCCCTCTCCTCTCCTCTCCCTCCCTCTCCCTCCTCTCCCCCCTCCCCTCCTCTCCTCTCCCTCTGCCCCTCCCCCTCTCCTCTCCCTCTGCCCCTCTCCCCCTCTCCTCTCCTCTCTCTCCCCTCTGCCCCTCCCCCTCTCCTCTCCCTCTGCCCCTCCCCCCCTCTCCCTCTCCTCTCCTCTCCTCTCCTCTCCTCTCCCTCTCCCTCTCCTCTCTCTCTCCTCTCCCTCTCCTCTCCTCTCCTCTCCTCTCCTCTCCCCTCCCCTCCTCTCCTCTCCTCTCCCTCTGCCCCTCCCCACTCTCCTCTCCTCTCCTCAGCGATGTACTGCAGTACTCCAGACTCCCCCCAGCAGGGTTTTGTAGTGAGCCAGACAGGAGGTCATCTCAACAGTGTGGTGCGTTGGGGCTGTGACCGGGGCTACCGGCTTATTGGAAAGGCCACAGCTGTCTGTAAGAAGACGGCCTTTGGGTATTATACCTGGGACTCAACGGTACCTGCATGTCAAGGTAAGAGCTCTGAGCACTGTGTCTACTGGGTGGGTGGCTGTGTGGTTGTCTGGCTAGCTGGGTGGTTGGCTGGCTGGCTTGCTGGCTGGGTGGGTGTTTGGCTGGCTGGCTGGGTGGCTGGCTGGCTGGCTTCCTGGCTGGCTGGGTGGCTGGCTTCCTGGCTGGCTGGGTGGCTGGCTGGCTGGCTTCCTGGCTGGCTGGTTTCCTGGGTGGCTGGCTTGCTGGGTGGCTGGCTGGCTTGCTGGGTGGCTGGCTGGCTTCCTGGGTGGCTGGCTGGGTGGCTGGCTGGCTTCCTGGGTCGCTGGCTGGCTTGCTGGGTGGCTGGCTGGCTTCCTGGCTGGCTGGCTGGCAGACATTTATTTATTTGTCTAGTCTGTGTTCCAAAGGGCACCCTGTTCTCTATAGTGTGCACTACTTTTGACCAGAGCCCTGTGGGTAGAGCCCTGTGGGTAGAGCCCTGTGGGTGGAGCCCTGTGGGTGGAGCCCTGTGGGTAGAGACCTGTGGGTAGAGACCTGTGGATAGAGTCTTGTGGGGAGAGTAGCTAGTCTGACGGTCTCACTTCAGATCCCATCACAGAGAGTAGCTAGTCTGACAGTCTCTCTTCAGCTCTTATCACAGAGAGTAGCTAGTCTGACGGTCTCACTTCAGATCCCATCACAGAGAGAAACTAGTCTGACAGTCTCTCTTCAGCTCCTATCACAGAGAGTAGCTAGTCTGACGGTCTCTCTTCAGCTCCTATCACAGAGAGTAGCTAGTCTGACGGTCTCTCTTCAGCCCCTATCACAGAGAGTAGCTAGTCTGACAGTCTCTCTTCAGCCCCTATCACAGAGAGTAGCTAGTCTGACGGTCTCTCTTCAGCCCCTATCACAGAGAGTAGCTAGTCTGACAGTCTCTCTTCAGCCCCTATCACAGAGAGTAGCTAGTCTGACGGTCTCTCTTCAGCCCCTATCACAGAGAGTAGCTAGTCTGACGGTCTCTCTTCAGCCCCTATCACAGAGAGTAGCTAGTCTGACAGTCTCTCTAGAGCTCCTATCACAGAGAGTAGCTAGTCTGACGGTCTCTCTTCAGCTCCTATCACAGAGAGTAGCTAGTCTGATGGTCTCTCTTGCGCCCCTATCACAGAGAGTAGCTAGTCTGACGGTCTCTCTTCAGCCCCTATCACAGAGAGTAGCTAGTCTGACGGTCTCTCTTCAGCCCCTATCACAGAGAGTAGCTAGTCTGACGGTCTCTCTTCAGCCCCTATCACAGAGAGTAGCTAGTCTGACAGTCTCTCTTCAGCTCCTATCACAGAGAGTAGCTAGTCTGACGGTCTCTCTTCAGCCCCTATCACAGAGAGTAGCTAGTCTGACGGTCTCTCTTCAGCCCCTATCACAGAGAGTAGCTAGTCTGACGGTCTCTCTTCAGCCCCTATCACAGAGAGTAGCTAGTCTGACGGTCTCTCTTCAGCCCCTATCACAGAGAGTAGCTAGTCTGACGGTCTCTCTTCAGCTCCTATCACAGAGAGTAGCTAGTCTGACGGTCTCTCTTCAGCCCCTATCACAGAGAGTAGCTAGTCTGACAGTCTCTCTTCAGCCCCTATCACAGAGAGTAGCTAGTCTGACGGTCTCTCTTCAGCTCCTATCACAGAGAGTAGCTAGTCTGACAGTCTCTCTTCAGCCCCTATCACAGAGAGTAGCTAGTCTGACGGTCTCTCTTCAGCTCCTATCACAGAGAGTAGCTAGTCTGACAGTCTCTCTTCAGCTCCTATCACAGAGAGTAGCTAGTCTGACAGTCTCTCTTCAGCCCCTATCACAGAGAGTAGCTAGTCTGACAGTCTCTCTTCAGCCCCTATCACAGAGAGTAGCTAGTCTGACGGTCTCTCTTCAGCCCCTATCACAGAGAGTAGCTAGTCTGACGGTCTCTCTTCAGCCCCTATCACAGAGAGTAGCTTAGTCTGACGGTCTCTCTTCAGCCCCTATCACAGAGAGTAGCTAGTCTGACAGTCTCTCTTCAGCTCCTATCACAGAGAGTAGCTAGTCTGACGGTCTCTCTTCAGCCCCTATCACAGAGAGTAGCTAGTCTGACGGTCTCTCTTCAGCCCCTATCACAGAGAGTAGCTAGTCTGACGGTCTCTCTTCAGCCCCTATCACAGAGAGTAGCTAGTCTGACGGTCTCTCTTCAGCTCCTATCACAGAGAGTAGCTAGTCTGACGGTCTCTCTTCAGCCCCTATCACAGAGAGTAGCTAGTCTGACGGTCTCTCTTCAGCTCCTATCACAGAGAGTAGCTAGTCTGACAGTCTCTCTTCAGCCCCTATCACAGAGAGTAGCTAGTCTGACGGTCTCTCTTCAGCCCCTATCACAGAGAGTAGCTAGTCTGACGGTCTCTCTTCAGCTCCTATCACAGAGAGTAGCTAGTCTGACAGTCTCTCTTCAGCTCCTATCACAGAGAGTAGCTAGTCTGACGGTCTCTCTTCAGCCACCATCACAGAGAGTAGCTAGTCTGACGGTCTCTCTTCAGCCCCTATCACAGAGAGTAGCTAGTCTGACGGTCTCTCTTCAGCCCCTATCACAGAGAGTAGCTAGTCTGACGGTCTCTCTTCAGCCCCTATCACAGAGAGTAGCTAGTCTGACGGTCTCTCTTCAGCCCCATGTCAGTAGCTGAACTTCTGATTGAGGAGAATGTTCTGCCGAGCAGAAACAGAGCAGAAATCAATGTTCTTTTGTTCTGTCAATTCCACCACCTGATGACTCTGGCTAGCTAACTTCCTTCCTGATTACCATGCTGTCTGTGTCAGTGGATGCCTCCCAAAATGGCACCCTTATTCCCTAAATAGTGCACGACTTCCTATGGGCCCCGGTCAAAAGTAGTGCACTAAATAGGGAATAGGGTGCCATTTGTCACACGGGACTCTTTTTCTGTGTTGGGTTCCGTAAACAGCGTTGTTGTGTTCCGTTCACCTAATTGGGTTCTTTGTTACCCTGGGAACCACACATTGTAGAAGGTGTCATGTCATTCTGTTCTGCTCTGTTCTGAAACAATGTATCGTTAACACCACTGTCTGTTCAACTAGCACAGACAGGTCCATTATGCCGAAGCTGTGATTATATAGTAATACTGCAAGTTCGTGGAGCGCAACCTGTGAAATAATTGACAATACAATACTAATCTAGTCACCCACAACCACAATGAGCTCCTTAAGGTGGTAACTGGAAAGGAACACATCGTTGATGGTTGTCTTTCTCTTATTGCTCCTAAGGTGCAGGTGTCTTTAAGTAGTGTGTTGTATTTTTAAGTAGTGTGTTGTATTTAAGTAGTGTGTTTTATTTAAGTAGTGTGTTGTATTTAAGTAGTGTGTTGTATTTAAGTAATGTGTTGTATTTAAGTAGTGTGTTGTATTTTTAAGTAGTGTGTTGTATTTAAGTAGTGTGTTTTATTTAAGTAGTGTGTTGTATTTAAGTAGTGTGTTTTATTTAAGTAGTGTGTTTTATTTAAGTAGTGTGTAATCATTGCTGATGCTTGTGGTGATCAAACAATTTACCAAGTTGGCATCAATGAAGTTCTATTATATTCTACTATATTATACTCTACTCTATTATACTATATTCTACTCTACTCTACTATATTCAACTCTACTCTATTCTACTATATTCTACTCTACTCTCCTCTACTTTATTCTACTATGTTCTATTCTATTCTACTATATTCTACTCTACTCTGTTCTACTCTACTCTGCTCTACTCTATTCTACTATGTTCTATTCTATTCTACTATATTCTACACTACTCTGTTCTACTCTACTATATTATACTCTACTCTATTCTACTCTA
This sequence comes from Oncorhynchus masou masou, assembly GCF_036934945.1. Classification (NCBI taxonomy): domain Eukaryota; kingdom Metazoa; phylum Chordata; class Actinopteri; order Salmoniformes; family Salmonidae; genus Oncorhynchus; species Oncorhynchus masou. The sequence goes on from NC_088240.1 coordinate 92,707,154, forward strand.
CTCTACTATATTATACTCTACTCTATTATACTTTACTCTACTCTATTCTACTCTGCTATACTATATTATACTATACTTTACTCTACTCTATTCTACTATGTTCTACTCTACTATACTCTACTCTACTCTATTCTAAATATACTCTACTCTAATGTACTCTATTCTACTCTATTCTAAATGTACTCTACTCTATTCTACTCTATTCTATTCTACTCTACTCTATTCTACTATATTATATTCAACTCTACTCTATTCTATTCTACTCTATTCTAAATCTACTATATTCTACTCTACTCTAATGAACTCTATTCTATTCTACTCTATTCTACTCTACTCTATTCTACTATATTCTACTCTACTCTACTCTATTCTACTATATTCTACTCCACTCTATTCTATTTGACTCTATTCTAAATCTACTCTATTCTACTCTACTCTAATGTACTCTATTCTACTCTATTCTACTCTACTATATTCTACTCTACTCTATTCTACTCTATTCTAATCTACTCTATTCTATTCCACTCTATTCTATTCTATTCTACTCTATTCTATTCTATTCTACTCTATTCTATTCTATTCTATTCTACTCTATTCTACTCTATTCTACTATATTCTACTCTATTCTATTCTACTCTACTCTACTATATTCTACTCTATTCTATTCTACTCTATTCTACTCTACTCTACTCTATTCTATTCTACTCTACTCTACTCTATTCTACTCTACTCTTGTAACGGTTCTCGTCTGGTGAAGGAGAAGCGGACCAAAATGCAGTGTGGTATTTTTGACACATGTTTAATGATGAATGAAAAAACGAACTATACAAAAACAACAAACGGAACGTGAAAACCTATACAGCCTATCTGGTGACAACAAACACAGAGACAGGAACAATCACCCACCAAATACTCAAAGAATATGGCTGCCTAAATATGGTTCCCAATCAGAGACAACGATAATCACCTGACTCTGATTGAGAACCGCCTCAGGCAGCCATAGACTATGCTGTACACCCCCAAGACAAAACACACCACAAAAAACCCATGTCACACCCTGGCCTAGCCAAATAAATGCAGACAAACACAACATACTTCGACCAGGGCGTGACAACTCTATTCTACTCTAATCTACTCTACTCTATTGTATTCTACTCTATTCTATTCTACTATATTCTACTCTGCTATATTTGACTATATTCTGCTATTTAAACAACTCTGTGGGAGGACATAATGAAATGTATCAAATCAAATCAAATTTTATTTGTCACATACACATGGTTAGCAGATGTTAATGCGAGTGTAGCGAAATGCTTGTGCTTCTAGTTCCGACAATGCAGTAATAACCAACAAGTAATCTAACTAACAATTCCTAAACTACTGTCTTATACACAGTGTAAGGGGATAAAGAATATGTACATAAGGATATATGAATGAGTGATGGTACAGAGCAGCATAGGCAAGATACAGTAGATATCGAGTACAGTATATACATAAGAGATGAGTATGTAAACAAAGTGGCATAGTTAAAGTGGCTAGTGATACATGTATTACATAAGGATGCAGTCGATGATATAGAGTACAGTATATACGTATGCATATGAGATGAATAATGTAGGGTAAGTAACATTATATAAGGTAGCATTGTTTAAAGTGGCTAGTGATATATTTACATCATTTCCCATTATTAAAGTGGCTGGAGTTGAGTCAGTGTCAGTGTGTTGGCAGCAGCCACTCAATGTTAGTGGTGGCTGTTTAACAGTCTGATGGCCTTGAGATAGAAGCTGTTTTTCAGTCTCTCGGTCCCAGCTTTGATGCACCTGTACTGACCTCGTCTTCTGGATGATAGTGGGGTGAACAGGCAGTGGCTCGGGTGGGTGTTGTCCTTGATGATCTTTATGGCCTTCCTGTAACATCGGGTGGTGTAGGTGTCCTGGAAGGCAGGTAGTTTGCCCCCCGTGATGCGTTGTGCAGACCTCACTACCCTCTGGAGAGCCTTACGGTTGAGGGCGGAGCAGTTGCCGTACCAGGCGGTGATACAGCCCGACAGGATGCTCTCGATTATGCATCTGTAGAAGTTTGTGAGTGCTTTTGGTGACAAGCCGAATTTCTTCAGCCTCCTGAGGTTGAAGAGGCGCTGCTGCGCCTTCTTCACGATGCTGTCTGTGTGAATGGACCAATTCAGTTTGTCTGTGATGTGTATGCCGAGGAACTTAAAACTTGCTACTCTCTCCACTACTGTTCCATCGATGTGGATAGGGGGGTGTTCCCTCTACTGTTTCCTGAAGTCCACAATCATCTCCTTAGTTTTGTTGACGTTGAGTGTGAGGTTATTTTCCTGACACCACACTCCGAGGGCCCTCAACTCCTCCCTGTAGGCCGTCTCGTCGTTGTTGGTAATCAAGCCTACCACTGTTGTGTCGTCCGCAAACTTGATGATTGAGTTGGAGGCATGCGTGGCCACGCAGTCGTGGGTGAACAGGGAGTACAGGAGAGGGCTCAGAACGCACCCTTGTGGGGCCCCAGTGTTGAGGATCAGCGGGGAGGAGATGTTGTTACCTACCCTCAACACCTGGGGGGCGGCCCGTCAGGAAGTCCAGTACCCAGTTGCACAGGGCGGGGTCGAGACCCAGGGTACTATGGTGTTGAATGCCAAGCTGTAGTCGATGAACAGCATTCTCACATAGGTATTCCTCTTGTCCAGATGGGTTAGGGCAGTGTGCAGTGTGGTTGAGATTGCATCGTCTGTGGACCTATTTGGGCGGTAAGCAAATTGGAGTGGGTCTAGGGTGTCAGGTAGGGTGGAGGTGATATGGTCCTTGACTAGTCTCTCAAAGCACTTCATGATGACGGAAGTGAGTGCTACGGGGCGGTAGTCGTTTAGCTCAGTTATCTTAGCTTTCTTGGGAACAGGAACAATGGTGGCCCTCTTGAAGCATGTGGGAACAGCAGACTGGTATAGGGATTGATTGAATATGTCCGTAAACACACCAGCCAGCTGGTCTGCGCATGCTCTGAGGGCGCGGCTGGGGATGCCGTCTGGGCCTGCAGCCTTGAGAGGGTTAACACGTTTAAATGTTTTACTCACCTCGGCTGCAGTGAAGGAGAGACCGCATGTTTCCGTTGCAGGCCGTGTCAGTGGCACTGTATTGTCCTCAAAGCGGGCAAAAAAGTTATTTAGTCTGCCTGGGAGCAAGACATCCTGGTCCGTGACTGGGCTGGATTTCTTCCTGTAGTCCGTGATTGACTGTAGACCCTGCCACATGCCTCTTGTGTCTGAGCCGTTGAATTGAGATTCTACTTTGTCTCTGTACTGACGCTTAGCTTGTTTGATAGCCTTACGGAGGGAATAGCTGCACTGTTTGTATTCAGTCATGTTACCAGACACCTTGCCCTGATTGAGAGAAAGGAACAAGAGAGTAACTTATACATTTCCTATCTGTAGGTGCATGTAATGGTGATGGTCCATGTTGTTTCTGATACCTCCAGGTGTCCTAAAACAGAATCAAAAAGCTACATGCAGCATGTTGTTTCTATCTAAAACAGTTTTAATGGTAAATATCACAGACAATAGACTATTAGGGGTTCAACAACACTGTGTAATCAGGTGGAACGTGGGAGGAACAAAATACCTTGTACTTTATTTCTCAACTATAGGTGAATGCAATGGTAGTGTAACCTACATCATACTCATTAATTAATCTATAGGTGAATATAGTGGTAGTGTAGCCTAAATCATACTCATTAATTAATCTATAGGTGAATATAAGGGTAATGTAGCCTAAATCATACTCATTAATTAATCTGTAGGTGAATATAATGATAGTGTAACCTAAATCATAACCATTAATTAATCTATAGGTGAATATAAGGGTAGTGTAACCTAAATCATAACCATTAATTAATCTGTAGGTGAATATAATGATAGTGTAACCTAAATCATAACCATGAATGAATCTATAGGTGAATATAATGGTAGTGTAGCCTAAATCATAATCATTAATTAATCTATAGGTGAATGCAATGGTAGTGTAACCTAAATCATAATCATTAATTAATCTATAGGTGAAAATAAGTGTAGTGTAACCTAAATGATGAATTTTCTCTGCTATGAAACAGTTGTAGTGTATATCAATGGAACCATATGGACAACTACATGATATCACTGCATACATGATATCACCGCATACATGATATCACTACGTACATGATATCACTACATACATGATATCACTACATACATGATATCACTGCATACATGATATCACCGCATACATGATATCACTACGTACATGATATCACTACATACATGATATCACTACGTACATGATATCACTACATACATGATATCACTACATACATGATATCACTGCATACATGATATCACTGCATACATGATATCACCGCATACATGATATCACTACATACATGATATCACTACATACATGATATCACTACATACATGATATCACTACATACATGATATCACTGCATACATGATATCACTGCATACATGATATCACTACATACATGATATCACTGCATACATGATATCACTACATACATGATATCACTGCATACATGATATCACTGCATACATGATATCACTACATACATGATATCACTGCATACATGATATCACTGCATACATGATATCACTGCATACATGATATCACTACATACATGATATCACTACATACATGATATCACTGCATACATGATATCACTACATACATGATATCACTGCATACATGATATCACTGCATACATGATATCACTGCATACATGATATCACCACATAAACGATATCACCACATACATGATATCACGACATACATGATATCACGACATACATGATATCACGACATACATGATATCACCGCATACATGATATCACCGCATACATGATATCACCGCATACATGATATCACCGCATACATGATATCACCACATACATGATATCACTACATACATGACTTGATACCAGAATGAGGGGATTATTCATGAACGGTATTATCTCTGTGAAATACAAAAAACAATATTTTCTCTAAATCGTTATCTCTAACGGCATGGTGTTTTAGAAAGATAGAGCTGCAGGAAATTACACCCCGTAAGTACTTGTTAATTAGCTCTTCAAGAACCGTCTATCCAAATAATTTCTATGTAATTCTCGACACAATTATTACCTAATCGTTGCCTAGCAACTAGTCATTATCTGGTAACTAACTATTAACTACCTAGTAACTACCTAGTAGCTAGTACTTGCCTATGAACGAGTATTGCCTAGTCACTATTAACTACCCAGTAACTTGTAACTACCTAATCAATATTAACTACCTAGTAACTAGTAATTACATTTAACTAGCAATTACAGAGTAACTATGAACTACCCAAAAGCTAGTAATTACCTAGTAACTATTATCTACAGATTAACTAGTAATTACTATTAACTACCTAGTAACCAGTAATTAGCTAGTAAGTTTTAACTAACTAGTAACTAATTAGCTAGTAACTTTTAATTACATAGTGACTACCTAGCAGCTGGCAATTGCCTAGCATCTATTAACTAGCTAGTTCAGGAATGAAGAAGGCTTTGTAGAAGAAAGTGCAACCAGTCACAGATGTAAATTACTAGGATGACAACTAATACCATTATTTAAAGGTGAGGTGATAGTAGTAGAATATACCTTTATTTAAAGGTGAGGTGATAGTAGTAGAATATACCTTTATTTAAAGGTGAGGTGATAGTAGTAGAATATACCTTTATTTAAAGGTGAGGTGATAGTAGTAGAATATACCTTTATTTCAAGGTGAGGTGATGGTAGTAGAATATACCATTATTTAAAGGTGAGGTGATGGTAGTAGAATATACCTTTATTTAAAGGTGAGGTGATATACCTTTATTTAAAGGTGAGGTGATAGTAGTAGAATATACCTTTATTTAAAGGTGAGGTGATAGTAGTAGAATATACCTTTATTTAAAGGTGAGGTGATATACCTTTATTTAAAGGTGAGGCAATAGAGTAGTAGAATATACCTTTGTTTATAGGTGAGGTGATAGAGTAGTAGAATATACCTATATTTTAAAGTGAGGTGATAGTAGTAGAATATACCTTTATTTAAAGGTGAGGTGAAAGTAGTAGAATATACCTTTGTTTAAAGGTGAGGCAATAGAGTAGTAGAATATACCTTTATTTAAAGGTGAGGTGATAGTAGTAGAATATACCTTTATTTAAAGGTGAGGTGATGGTAGTAGAATATACCTTTATTTAAAGGTGAGGTGATATACCTTTATTTAAAGGTGAGGTGATAGTAGTAGAATATACCTTTATTTAAAGGTGAGGTGATAGTAGTAGAATATACCTTTATTTAAAGGTGAGGTAATAGAGTAGTAGAATATACCTTTGTTTATAGGTGAGGTGATAGAGTAGTAGAATATACCTATATTTTAAAGTGAGGTGATAGTAGTAGAATATACCTTTATTTAAAGGTGAGGTGAAAGTAGTAGAATATACCGTTGTTTAAAGGTGAGGCAATAGAGTAGTAGAATATACCTTTATTTAAAGGTGAGGTGATAGTAGTAGAATATACCTTTATTTAAAGGTGAGGCAATAGAGTAGTAGAATATACCTTTATTTAAAGTGAGGCAATAGAAGAGTAGAATATACCTTTATTTAAAGTGAGGCCGTCACGTTCATCGTATGAAGGAGACCAAGGCGCAGCATGGTATGCCTACATTCTCTTTATTAAAATAATGAACACTGAACAAACTAACAAAATAACAAATGAAACGTGAAGCTATACAATATAGTGCTGACAGGCAACTACACATAGGCAAGATCCCACACCAGAAAGTGGGAAAAAGGCCTGCCTATATATGATCCCCAATCAGAGACAACGTTAAACAGCTGAATCTGATTGGGAACCATATCAGGCCAAAACAGACATAAAAAAACCCTAGACATACAAAACTCTAGACATACAAAAACCCTAGACATAAAAAACCCTAGACATACAAAAACTCTAGACATACAAAAACCCTAGACATACAAAAACCCTAGACATACAAAACCCTAGACATACAAAACCCCTAGACATACAAAACCCCTAGACATACAAAACCACTAGACATACAAAACCCCTAGACATACAAAACCCCTAGACATACAAAACCCCTAGACATACAAAAACCCTACACACAAAACCCCCTAGAGTACCCAACCTAGTCACACCCTGACTTAAACCAGAATGTATAGAAAACCGAGATATCTAAGGTCAGGGCGTGACAGAGGCGATAGTAGTAGGATATACCTTTATCGGTTGTTTTATTTTCTCTTGGTCGGCTCCCAGTTGAAAATCAGGGTGATTAAAGTACTTGTACTACCGTCCAAATCCTTCCATCATGGCTTCGGCTCCCAGACTTTGGCTCCCAGACTTTGGCTCCCAGACGCCGTTCTAATTGGTCCTGATAATCTCTGTCAAACACTGTTGATTTGCCAAACACAGGTCTCCTCTTCACTGGCTTCAGTGTGTCAGAGAAAGCAGAAGAAGGAAGAGATGCGTCTTATATATTCTCTGTTCTCTTCCTTTCTTTGCTCTTCTTATACTCTTGTGATTCTTCCTTTCTCTGCTCTTCTTACTCTTGTTATTCTTCCTTTCTCTGTTCTGTCCTCGCTCTCTCCTCCTTTCTCTCCCAGTCTTCTGTTCTCTCCTCCCACTCTTCTATTCTCTCTCCCCCTCTTCTGTTCTCTCCTCCCACTCTTCTGTTCTCTCCTCCCACTCTTCTGTTCTCTTCCTCTCCTCTCCTCCCCTCTTCTGTTCTCACCTCCCTTCTTCTGTTCTCTTCTCCTCTCTTATGTTCTCACCTCGCCTCCTCTGTTCTCTCCTCCCACTCTTCTGTTCTCTCCCCCTCTCCTCTCCTCCCCTCTTCTGTTCTATCTCCCCCTCTTCTGTTCTCTCCTCCCACTCTTCTGTTCTATCTCCCCCTCTTCTGTTCTCTCTCCCCCTCTTCTGTTCTCTCTCCCCCTCTTCTGTCCTCTCTCCCCATCTTCTGTTCTCTCCCGCTCTCATCTCCTCCCCTCTTCTGTTCTCACCTCCCCTCTTCTGTTCTCTCTCCCCCTCTTCTGTTCTCTCCCCCTCTCCTCTCCTCCCCTCTTCTGTTCTATCTCCCCCTCTTCTGTTCTCTCCTCCCACTCTTCTGTTCTATCTCCCCCTCTTCTGTTCTCTCTCCCCCTCTTCTGTTCTCTATCCCCCTCTTCTGTTCTCTCCCCCTCTCCTCTCCTCCCCTCTTCTGTTCTATCTCCCCCTCTTCTGTTCTCTCTCCCTCTCTTCTGTTCTCTCGCCCCCTCTTCTGTTCTCTCCCGCTCTCATCTCCTCCCCTCTTCTGTTCTCTCCTCCCACTCTTCTGTTCTCTCCTCCCACTCTTCTGTTCTATCTCCCCCTCTTCTGTTCTCTCTCCCCCTCTTCTGTTCCATCTCCCCCTCTTCTGTTCTCTCCCGCTCTCATCTCCTCCCCTCTTCTGTTCTCACCTCCCCTCTTCTGTTCTCTCTCCCCCTCTTCTGTTCTCTCCCCCTCTCCTCTCCTCCCCTCTTCTGTTCTCTCCTCCCACTCTTCTGTTCTATTTCCCCCTCTTCTGTTCTCTCTCCCCCTCTTCTGTTGTCTCCTCCCCTCTTCTGTTCTCTTGCCTCTCCTCTCCTCTCCTCTCCCCTCACCTCCCCTCACCTCACCTCTCCTCTCCTCTCCCCCTCTCCCCCTCTCCTCTCCTCTCCTTTCCTCTCTTCTCCCCCTCTCCTCTCCTCTCCTCTCCTCCAGATCCAGTCTTATGTAACAATCCGCCTGTAGCTGTCAGTGAATCAGACATAATTGCTGTTTTTAGGTCCCTGATTAGTAAGAGCATCATTCTAGCGTCGCTTGTGGCTGTTAATCATACCATTTAGATGTATTGATATGTTAGAAATGTAGTTAATTTACTTTCTTTGTACTTTCATTTGCTCATATTGTGTCCCTCTAATTCAGGGGTTCTCAGAGTGGGTTCCACGGATGTATTACTGAGGGTCCACAGCCAGATCTCAATAGAGTGGCTTGGGAAAGTATTCACCCCCTTGGCATTTTTCCTCTGTTGTTGCCTTACAACCTGGAATTAAAATTGACATTAAATTTGGCAGTTCATATCATTTGATTTACACAACACGCCTACCACATTGAAGATGCAAAATATTAAGACAAAAAAATTATTCTATTCACCTCCCAAAGTCAGTACTTTGTATAGACACCTTGTGCAGCCATTAAGGCTGCAGGTCTCAAGGGGTATGCCTCTATAAGCTTGGCACATCAAGCCACTGGGATTTCTGCCCAATTTTCAAGGCAAAACTGGTCCAGCTCCTTCAAGTTGGATGGGTTCTGCTGGTGTACAGCAATGTTTAAGTCATACCAATTGGACTGAGGTCTGGGCTTTGACTAGGCCATTCCAAGTCATTTAAATGTTTCCCCTTAAACCATTCAAGGGTTGCTTTAGCAGTATGTTTAGGGTCATTGTCCTGCTGGAAGGTGAACCTCCGTCCCAGTCTCAAATCTCTGGAAGACTGAAACAGGTTTCGCTCAAGAATTTCCCTGTATTTAGCGCCATCCATCAATCCTTCAATTCTGACCAGTTTCCCAGTCCCTGCCGATGAAAAACATCCTCACAGCATGATGCTGCCACCAACATGCTTCACTGTGGGGATGGTGTTCTCGGGGTGATGAGAGGTGTTGGGTTTGCGCCAGACATAGTGCTTTCTTTGATGGCCAAAAAGCTCCATTTTAGTCTCATCTGACCAGAGTACCTTCATCCATATGTTGGGGGAGTCTCCCACATGCCTTTTGGTGAACACCAAGCGTGTTTGCTTATTCTTTTGCTATAGCAATGGCTTTTTTTCTGGCCACTCTTCCGTAAAGCCCAACTCTGTGGAGTGTACGGCTTAATGTGGTCCTATGGACAGGTATTCCAATCTCCGCTGTGGAGCTTTGCAGCTCCTTCAGGTTTATCTTTGGTCTCTTTGTTGCCTCTCTGATTAATGCCCTCCTTGCCTGGTTCGTGAGTTTTGGTGGGAGGCCCTCCCTTGGCAGGTTTGTTGTGCTACTTTATTCTTTCCATGTTTTAATAATGGATTTACGTGGGATGTTCAAAGTTTCAGATCTTTTTTTGATAACCCTGATCTGTACTTCTCCACAACTTAGTCCCTGGCCTATTTGGAGAGCTCCTTGGTCTTCATGGTGCTGCTTGCTTGGTGGTGCCCGTTGCTTAGTGGTGTTGCAGACTCTGGGGCCTTTCAGAAGAGGTGTATATTTACTGTCATGTGACACTTAGATTGCACACAGGTTGACTTTATTTAACTAACTATGTGACTTCTGAAGGTAATTGGTTGCACCAGATCATGTTTATCGACTTCATCGACTTTTTTTAAACTTTTTTTTACATTTAACTTCACCAATTTAAACTATTTTGTGTATGTCCATTACATTAAATCCATTATATCCACAATCCATTGCATTACATTAAATCCAATATATCCACAATCCATTGCATTACATTAAATCCAATATATCCACAATCCATTGCATTACATTAAATCCAATATATCCACAATCCATTGCATGACATTAAATCCATTATATCCACAATCCATTGCATTACATTAAATCCAAATAAAAATATATTTAAATTACGTGTTGTAATGCAACTGTTATGAAGCAGATATGAGTAAAAAATGTATTTACTCAAAATACAAATAAATACAACGCAATAATGTGAGCCCACAATAATGTACCATATTACAAACAATTACTCACAACCAAACATGGTGGAACAGAGGTTTAAATAATGAACAAGTAATTGGGGAATTGAAACCAGGCGTGTAAGACAAAACAAATGGAAAATGAAAAGTGGATCAGTTCTGCCCACACATTTCCTATAGGATTGAGGTCAGGGCTTTGTGATGACCACTCCAATATCTTGACTTTGTTGTCCTTAAGCCATTTTGCCACAACTTTGGAAGTAGGCTTGGGGTCATTGTCCATTTGGAAGACCCGTTTGCGACCAAGCTTTAACTTCCTGACTGATGTCTTGAGATGTTGCTTCAATATATCCACATAATTTTCCTACCTCATGATGCCATTTATTTTGTGAAGTGCACCAGACCCTCCTGCAGCAAAGCACCCCCACAACATGATGCTGCCACCCCCGTGCTTCACGGTTGGGATGGTGTGCTTCACGGTTGGGATGGTGTTATTCGGCTTGCAAACCTCCCCCTTTTTCCTCCCAACATAACAATGGTCATTATGGCCAAACAGTTCTATTTTTGTTTCATCAGACCAGAGGACATTTCTCAAAAAGTACGATCTTTGTCCCCATGTGCAGTAGCAAACCGTAGTCTGGCTTTTTGTATGGCGGTTTTGGAGCAGTGGCTTCTTCCTTGCTGAGTGGCCTTTCAGCAAAGAAAGCCTGATGTATCTGGGAGTTTAGATGTGTGGAGCCTGAGATACCTGGGAGTTTAGATGTGTTGAGTCTGGGGTATCTGGGAGTTTAGATGTGTTGAGTCTGAGATACTACTCTATGATAATACATTAACATGGCTATAACCCTAATGTCACGGTAGATGGGTCCCCAGATCCTCTAAAGGTTATACAGACACACCATCGAGAGCATCCTGACCGGTTGCATCACCGCCTGGTATGGCAACTGCTCGGCATCTGACTGCAAGGCGCTACATTTAGTAAATGTTTTCTTGAAACTGCATTGTTGGTTAAAGGGCTTGTGTTACGTGGTGCGCTGAGAGTCAGGAAGCAAGTTCAGAGAGAGTTTTAATACAACAGACAGACAGGAAACTGAAACAGCACACAGACAGGAAACAGAAACAGCACACAGACAGACAGGAAACTGAAACAGCACACAGACAGACAGGAAACTGAAACAGCACACAGTCAGACAGGAAACTGAAACAGCACACAGACAGGAAACAGAAACAGCACACAGACCGACAGGAAACTCAAACAGCACACAGACAGACAGGAAACTGAAACAGCACACAGACAGACAGGAAACTGAAACAGCACACAGACAGACAGGAAACTGAAACAGCACACAGACAGGAAACAGAAACAGCACACAGACAGACAGACAGGAAACTGAAACAGCACACAGACAGACAGGAAACTCAAACAGCACACAGACAGACAGGAAACATGAAACAGCACACAGACAGACAGGAAACTGAAACAGCACACAGACAGACAGGAAACTGAAACAGCACACAGACAGACAGGAAACTGAAACAGCACACAGACAGACAGGAAACTGAAACAGCACAAAGACAGACAGGAAACTCAAACAGCACACAGACAGGAAACTGAAACAGCACACAGACAGACAGGAAACTCAAACAGCACACAGACAGACAGGAAACTCAAAGAGCACACAGACAGACAGGAAACTGAAACAGCAGACAGACAGACAGGAAACTGAAACTGAAACAATGACGCCTGGGGAAGGAACCAAAGGGAGAGACATATATAGGGAAGGAACCAAAGGGAGAGACATATATACGGAAGGAACCAAAGGGAGAGACATATATAGGGAAGGAACCACAGGGAGTGACATATATAGGGAAGGAAACACAGGGAGTGACATATATAGGGAAAGAACCAAAGGGAGAGACATATATAGGGAAAGAACCAAAGGGAGAGACATATATAGGGAAGGAACCACAGGGAGTGACATATATACGGAATGAAACAAAGGGAGAGACATATATAGGGAAGGAACCACAGGGAGAGACATATATAGGGAAGGAACCACAGGGAGTGACATATATACGGAATGAACCAAAGGGAGATACATATATAGGGAATGAAACAAAGGGAGAGACATATATACGGAAGGAACCAAAGGGAGAGACATATATAGGGAAGGAACCACAGGGAGAGACATATATATAGGGAAGGAACCACAGGGAGAGACATATATATAGTGAAGGAAACACAGGGAGATACATATATAGGGAAGGAACCACAGGGAGTGACATATATAGTGAAGGAAACACAGGGAGTGACATATATAGGGAAGGAACCAAAGGAAGAGACATATATAGGGAAGGAACCAAAGGGAGAGACAAATATAGGGAAGGAACCAAAGGGAGAGACATATATAGGGAAGGAACCAAAGGGAGAGACAAATATAGGGAAGGAACCAAAGGGAGAGACATATATAGGGAAGGAACAAAAGGGAGAGACATATATAGGGAAGGAACCAAAGGGAGAGACATATATAGGGAAGGAACCAAAGGGAGAGACAAATATAGGGAAGGAACCAAAGGGAGAGACATATATAGGGAAGGAACAAAAGGGAGAGACATATATAGGGAAGGAACCAAAGGGAGAGACATATATAGGGAAGGAACCAAAGGGAGAGACAAATATAGGGAAGGAACCAAAGGGAGAGACATATATAGGGAAGGAACAAAAGGGAGAGACATATATAGGGAAGGAACCAAAGGGAGAGACATATATAGGGAATGAAACAAAGGGAGAGACATATATAGGGAAGGAACCACAGGGAGTGACATATATAGGGAAGGAAACACAGGGAGTGACATATATAGGGAAAGAACCAAAGGGAGAGACATATATAGGGAAAGAACCAAAGGGAGAGACATATATAGGGAAGGAACCAAAGGGAGAGACATATATAGGGAAGGAACCAAAGGGAGAGACATATATAGGGAAAGAACCAAAGGGAGAGACATATATAGGGAAGGAACCACAGGGAGAGACAAATATAGGGAAGGAACCAAAGGGAGAGACATATATAGGGAAAGAACCAAAGGGAGTGACATATATAGGGAAGGAACCAAAGGAAGAGACATATATAGGGAAGGAACCACAGGGAGTGACATATATAGGGAAGGAAACACAGGGAGTGACATATATAGGGAGGGAACCAAAGGGAGTGACATATATAGGGAAGGAACCAAAGGGAGAGACATATATAGGGAAGGAACCAAAGGAAGAGAGATATATATAGGGAAGGAACCAGAGGGAGTGACATATCTAGGTAAGGAACCACAGGGGGTGACATATATAGGGAAGGAACCAAAGGGAGAGACAAATATAGGGAAGGAACCAAAGGGAGAGACATATATAGGGAAGGAACCAAAGGGAGTGACATATATAGGGAAGGAACCAGAGGGAGTGACATATATAGGGAAGGAACCACAGGGGGTGACATATATAGGGAAGGAACCAAAGGGAGTGACATATATAGGGAAGGAACCAAAGGGAGGGACATATATAGGGAAGGAACCAAAGGGAGATACATATATATATGGAAGGAACCAAAGGGAGTGACATATATAGGGAAGGAACCAAAGGGAGAGACATATATAGGGAATGAACCAAAGGGAGAGACAAATATAGGGAAGGAAACAAAGGGAGAGACATATATAGGGAAGGAACCAAAGGGAGAGACATTGTAGGGAAGGAACCAAAGGGAAGGACATATATAGGGAAGGAACCAAAGGGAGTGACATATATAGGGAAGGAACCAAAGGGAGAGACATATATAGGGAAGGAACCAAAGGGAGGGACATATATAGGGAAGGAACCAAAGGGAGAGACATATATAGTGGGGCAAAAAAGTATTCAGTCAGCCACCAATTGTGCCACCAAAAGTTCTCCCACTTAAAAAGATGAGAGAGGCCTGTAATTTTCATCATAGGTACACTTCAACTATGACAGACAAAATGAGAAAAAAAAAATCCAGAAAATCATATAATAGGATTTTTAATGAATTTATTTGCAAATTATGGTGGAAAATAAGCTTGTAAGTAATAGTTTCATGGTATTCGTGTTGTATTCAGTGCGTGTGACAAAAAAAGGCTTTAAAAGGCTTTAAAACTACAAAGTTTTCTCTCTGCCTCATGACAAAGTGTGTAAAATTGCAGGATATTAGCTAGCAACAACAAAATCTCTCTACCACTATGGCAAAAATGTGTAGAATTGCAGGATATTAGCTAACAACAAAATCTCTCTGCCTCATGGCAAAATGTGTAGAATTGCAGGATATTAGCTAGCAACAACAACATATCTCTACCCCATGACAAAATGTGTAGAATTGCAGGATATTAGCTAGCAACAACAACATATCTCTACCCCATGGCAAAATGTGTAGAATTGCAGGATATTAGCTAGCAACAACAACATATCTCTACCCCATGGCAAAATGTGTAGAATTGCCGGATATTAGCTAGCAACAACAAAATCTCTCTGCCTCATGGCAAAATGTGTAGAATTGCAGGATATTAGCTAGCAACAACAACATATCTCTACCCCATGACAAAATGTGTAGAATTGCAGGATATTAGCTAGCAACAACAACATATCTCTACCCCATGGCAAAATGTGTAGAATTGCAGGATATTAGCTAGCAACAACAACATATCTCTACCCCATGGCAAAATGTGTAGAATTGCCGGATATTAGCTAGCAACAACAAAATCTCTCTGCCTCATGGCAAAATGTGTAGAATTGCAGGATATTAGCTAGCAACAACAACATATCTCTACCCCATGACAAAATGTGTAGAATTGCAGGATATTAGCTAGCAACAACAACATATCTCTACCCCATGGCAAAATGTGTAGAATTGCAGGATATTAGCTAGCAACAACAACATCTCTCTGCCTCATGGATGGCAAAATGTGTAGAATTGCCGGATATTAGCTAGCAACAACAAAATCTCTCTGCCTCATGGCAAAATGTGTAGAATTGCAGGATATTAGCTAGCAACAACAACATCTCTCTGCCTCATGGATGGCAAAATGTGTAGAATTGCAGGATATTAGCTAGCAACAACAACATATCTCTACCCCATGGCAAAATGTGTAGAATTGCCGGATATTAGCTAGCAACAACAAAATCTCTCTGCCTCATGGCAAAATGTGTAGAATTGCAGGATATTAGCTAGCAACAACAACATATCTCTACCCCATGACAAAATGTGTAGAATTGCAGGATATTAGCTAGCAACAACAACATATCTCTACCCCATGGCAAAATGTGTAGAATTGCAGGATATTAGCTAGCAACAACAACATCTCTCTGCCTCATGGATGGCAAAATGTGTAGAATTGCCGGATATTAGCTAGCAACAACAAAATCTCTCTGCCTCATGGCAAAATGTGTAGAATTGCAGGATATTAGCTAGCAACAACAACATCTCTCTGCCTCATGGATGGCAAAATGTGTAGAATTGCAGGATATTAGCTAGCAACAACAACATATCTCTACCCCATGACAAAATGTGTAGAATTGCAGGATATTAGCTAGCAACAACAACATATCTCTACCCCATGGCAAAATGTGTAGAATTGCAGGATATTAGCTAGCAACAACAAAATCTCTCAACATTTGTAGAATTGCAGATAAATTTGCTGGAAAACTGAAGAAAAGAAATGCTCTCTTCGATGCCATTAGACGGGCCTTTAAAATGTTCCTTCCTCAGTGCCCAGAAACATAGTGGGTCCAGCCAAACACTGCCAAGGTTATAGTAAAACTCTTCCTATGTTATTTTATCTCACTCAAGTTGTGTTCTGATTATTTAATAAAGGGGGGGTTACCCTGATGAATTTACTATCACAAAAGGTGTCCCCGCACCCAAGACGTTTGAGAACACCTGCTCTGAGACTGTCTTTATTCTTTGAAGTTTCACTAATGTTCTGTGGAGATGTGATGTTCTGGTGTGTCGGGCACCTCCGTGAAATGCTTTAAATAACTGAAGACTAACGAAACAAATAGGCATCAATACTGGCTGTCTGATTTGACAGGACATTTGTCTCAACGTAATGGCTTCGGTTTTACTGCTCTTAGCTCCATTTCACATGTTTATGACAGTAATCGGATTCACTGTACCAGTCAATTCTTGGGGCGGCAGGGTAGCTAGCCTCGTGGTTAGAGAGTTGGACTAGTAACTGGAAGGTTGCAAGTTCAAACCCCCGAGCTGACTAGGTACAAATCTGTTGTTCTGCCCCTGAACAGGGCTAGTTCACCCACTGTTCCTAGGCCGTCATTGAAAATAAGAATTTGTTCTTAACTGACTTGCCTAGTTAAATAAAGGTTAAAAAAAGGGGTAATCTTTCTCATATTTTTCTGTGAAATATATATATATATATACATGTGTGTGTGTGTATTGGCCTGTGTGTGGTGCAGGTGTGTTCCTCCCCCTAGCCGTGGCGTGTGGCGCGCAGATGCCTGCCTCATGTGTCACCCTGTGTGTGTGTTCCTCCCCCTAGCCGTGGCGTGTGGCGCGCAGATGCCTGCCTCATGTGTCACCCTGTGTGTGTGTTCCTCCCCCTAGCCGTGGCGTGTGGCGTGCAGATGCCTGCCTCATGTGTCACCCTGTGTGTGTGTTCCTTAGCCTTGGCGTGTGGCGTGCAGATGCCTCGTGTCACCCTGTGTGTCTGTTCCTCCCCCTAGCCGTGGCGTGTGGCGTGCAGATGCCTGCCTCATGTGTCACCCTGTGTGTGTGTTCCTTAGCCTTGGCGTGTGGCGTGCAGATGCCTCGTGTCACCCTGTGTGTCTGTTCCTCCCCCTAGCCGTGGCGTGTGGCGTGCAGATGCCTCGTGTCACCCTGTGTGTCTGTTCCTCCCCCTAGCCGTGGCGTGTGGCGTGCAGATGCCTGCCTCATGTGTCACCCTGTGTGTGTGTTCCTTAGCCTTGGCGTGTGGCGTGCAGATGCCTCGTGTCACCCTGTGTGTCTGTTCCTCCCCCTAGCCGTGGCGTGTGGCGTGCAGATGCCTGCCTCATGTGTCACCCTGTGTGTGTGTTCCTTAGCCTTGGCGTGTGGCGTGCAGATGCCTCGTGTCACCCTGTGTGTCTGTTCCTCCCCCTAGCCGTGGCGTGTGGCGTGCAGATGCCTCGTGTCACCCTGTGTGTCTGTTCCTCCCCCTAGCCGTGGCGTGTGGCGTGCCCACTGCGCCGCTGAATGGAGGCGTCCAGGCTGTTGATTACTCCGTGGCAGCACGTTTAACCTACTTCTGCAACAACGGCTTCAGGCTCTCCTCCAAGGATCTCACCGCCACCGTCTGCCAGCCTGACGGCACATGGAGCAACCACAACAAGATACCTCGCTGCCCAGGTAGGACAAGAGATGATATTAACACACACACTCATGGAGCAACCACAACAAGATACCTCGCTGCCCAGGTAGGACAAGAGATGATATTAACACACACACTCATGGAGCAACCACAACAAGATACCCCACTGCCAAGGTAGGACAAGAGATGATATTAACACACACACTCATGGAGCAACCACAACAAGATACCTCGCTGCCCAGGTAGGACAAGAGATGATATTAACACACACACTCATGGAGCAACCACAACAAGATACCTCGCTGCCCAGGTAGGACAAGAGATGATATTAACACACACACTCATGGAGCAGCCACAACAAGATACCCCACTGCCAAGGTAGGACAAGAGATGATATTAACACACACACTCATGGAGCAGCCACAACAAGATACCCCGCTGCCCAGGTAGGACAAGAGATGATATTAACACACACACTCATGGAGCAGCCACAACAAGATACCTCGCTGCCCAGGTAGGACAAGAGATGATATTAACACACACACTCATGGAGCAGCCACAACAAGATACCCCGCTGCCCAGGTAGGACAAGAGATGATATTAACACACACACTCATGGAGCAGCCACAACAAGATACCCCGCTGCCAAGGTAGGACAAGAGATGATATTAACACACACACTCATGGAGCAGCCACAACAAGATACCCCGCTGCCCAGGTAGGACAAGAGATGATATTAACACACACACTCATGGAGCAGCCACAACAAGATACCCCACTGCCAAGGTAGGACAAGAGATGATATTAACACACACACTCATGGAGCAGCCACAACAAGATACCCCACTGCCCAGGTAGGACAAGAGATGATATTAACACACACACTCATGGAGCAGCCACAACAAGATACCCCGCTGCCCAGGTAGGACAAGAGATGATATTAACACACACACTCATGGAGCAGCCACAACAAGATACCCCGCTGCCAAGGTAGGAAGGGAGATGATATTAACACACACACTCATGGAGCAGCCACAACAAGATACCCCGCTGCTCAGGTAGGACAAGAGATGATATTAACACACACACTCATGGAGCAGCCACAACAAGATACCTCGCTGCCCAGGTAGGACAAGAGATGATATTAACACACACACTCATGGAGCAACCACAACAAGATACCCCGCTGCTCAGGTAGGACAAGAGATGATATTAACACACACACTCATGGAGCAACCACAACAAGATACCCCGCTGCCCAGGTAGGACAAGAGATGATATTAACACACACACACTCATGGAGCAACCACAACAAGATACCCCGCTGCTCAGGTAGGACAAGAGATGATATTAACACACACACTCATGGAGCAGCCACAACAAGATACCCCGCTGCCCAGGTAGGACAAGAGATGATATTAACACACACACACTCATGGAGCAGCCACAACAAGATACCCCACTGCTCAGGTAGGACAAGAGATGATATTAACACACACACTCATGGAGCAGCCACAACAAGATACCCCGCTGCCCAGGTAGGACAAGAGATGATATTAACACACACACTCATGGAGCAGCCACAACAAGATACCCCGCTGCCCAGGTAGGACAAGAGATGATATTAACACACACACTCATGGAGCAGCCACAACAAGATACCTCGCTGCCCAGGTAGGACAAGAGATGATATTAACACACACACTCATGGAGCAGCCACAACAAGATACCCCGCTGCCCAGGTAGGACAAGAGATGATATTAACACACACACTCATGGAGCAGCCACAACAAGATACCCCGCTGCCCAGGTAGGAAGGGAGATGATATTAACACACACACTCATGGAGCAGCCACAACAAGATACCCCACTGCCCAGGTAGGAAGGGAGATGATATTAACACACACACTCATGGAGCAGCCACAACAAGATACCCCACTGCTCAGGTAGGAAGGGAGATGATATTAACACACACACTCATGGAGCAGCCACAACAAGATACCCCGCTGCCCAGGTAGGACAAGAGATGATATTAACACACACACTCATGGAGCAGCCACAACAAGATACCCCACTGCCCAGGTAGGACAAGAGATGATATTAACACACACACTCATGGAGCAGCCACAACAAGATACCCCACTGCTCAGGTAGGACAAGAGATGATATTAACACACACACTCATGGAGCAGCCACAACAAGATACCCCGCTGCCAAGGTAGGACAAGTGATGATATTAACACACACACTCATGGAGCAGCCACAACAAGATACCCCACTGCTCAGGTAGGACAAGAGATGATATTAACACACACACTCATGGAGCAGCCACAACAAGATACCCCGCTGCTCAGGTAGGACAAGAGATGATATTAACACACACACTCATGGAGCAGCCACAACAAGATACCCCGCTGCCCAGGTAGGACAAGAGATGATATTAACACACACTCATGGAGCAGCCACAACAAGATACCCCGAGGACAAGAGATGATATTAACACACACACTCATGGAGCAGCCACAACAAGATACCCCGCTGCCCAGGTAGGACAAGAGATGATTAACACACACACTCATGGAGCAGCACAACAAGATACTCAGGTAGGAGGGAGATGATATTAACAGGAGCAGCACAACAAGATACCCCACTGCTCAGGTAGGACAAGAGATGATATTAACACACACACTCATGGAGCAGCCACAACAAGATACCCCGCTGCCCAGGTAGGACAAGAGATGATATTAACACACACACTCATGGAGCAGCCACAACAAGATACCCCGCTGCCCAGGTAGGACAAGAGATGATATTAACACACACACTCATGGAGCAGCCACAACAAGATACCCCACTGCTCAGGTAGGACAAGAGATGATATTAACACACACACTCATGGAGCAGCCACAACAAGATACCCCGCTGCCCAGGTAGGACAAGAGATGATATTAACACACACACTCATGGAGCAGCCACAACAAGATACCTCGCTGCTCAGGTAGGACAAGAGATGATATTAACACACACACTCATGGAGCAGCCACAACAAGATACCCCGCTGCCCAGGTAGGACAAGAGATGATATTAACACACACACTCATGGAGCAGCCACAACAAGATACCCCGCTGCTCAGGTAGGACAAGAGATGATATTAACACACACACTCATGGAGCAGCCACAACAAGATACCCCGCTGCCAAGGTAGGACAAGTGATGATATTAACACACACACTCATGGGGCAGCCACAACAACATACCCCGCTGCCCAGGTAGGACAAGAGATGATATTAACACACACACTCATGGAGCAGCCACAACAAGATACCCCGCTGCCCAGGTAGGAAGGGAGATGATATTAACACACACACTCATGGAGCAGCCACAACAAGATACCCCGCTGCTCAGGTAGGACAAGAGATGATATTAACACACACACTCATGGAGCAGCCACAACAAGATACCCCGCTGCCCAGGTAGGACAAGAGATGATATTAACACACACACTCATGGAGCAGCCACAACAAGATACCCCACTGCTCAGGTAGGAAGGGAGATGATATTAACACACACACTCATGGAGCAGCCACAACAAGATACCCCGCTGCCCAGGTAGGACAAGAGATGATATTAACACACACACTCATGGAGCAGCCACAACAAGATACCCCACTGCCCAGGTAGGACAAGAGATGATATTAACACACACACTCATGGAGCAGCCACAACAAGATACCCCACTGCTCAGGTAGGACAAGAGATGATATTAACACACACACTCATGGAGCAGCCACAACAAGATACCCCGCTGCCAAGGTAGGACAAGTGATGATATTAACACACACACTCATGGAGCAGCCACAACAAGATACCCCACTGCTCAGGTAGGACAAGAGATGATATTAACACACACACTCATGGAGCAGCCACAACAAGATACCCCGCTGCTCAGGTAGGACAAGAGATGATATTAACACACACACTCATGGAGCAGCCACAACAAGATACCCCGCTGCCCAGGTATGACAAGAGATGATATTAACACACACTCATGGAGCAGCCACAACAAGATACCCCGCTGCCAAGGTAGGACAAGAGATGATATTAACACACACACTCATGGAGCAGCCACAACAAGATACCCCGCTGCCCAGGTAGGACAAGAGATGATATTAACACACACACTCATGGAGCAGCCACAACAAGATACCTCGCTGCCCAGGTAGGAAGGGAGATGATATTAACACACACACTCATGGAGCAGCCACAACAAGATACCCCACTGCTCAGGTAGGACAAGAGATGATATTAACACACACACTCATGGAGCAGCCACAACAAGATACCCCGCTGCCCAGGTAGGACAAGAGATGATATTAACACACACACTCATGGAGCAGCCACAACAAGATACCCCGCTGCCCAGGTAGGACAAGAGATGATATTAACACACACACTCATGGAGCAGCCACAACAAGATACCCCACTGCTCAGGTAGGACAAGAGATGATATTAACACACACACTCATGGAGCAGCCACAACAAGATACCCCGCTGCCCAGGTAGGACAAGAGATGATATTAACACACACACTCATGGAGCAGCCACAACAAGATACCTCGCTGCTCAGGTAGGACAAGAGATGATATTAACACACACACTCATGGAGCAGCCACAACAAGATACCCCGCTGCCCAGGTAGGACAAGAGATGATATTAACACACACACTCATGGAGCAGCCACAACAAGATACCCCGCTGCTCAGGTAGGACAAGAGATGATATTAACACACACACTCATGGAGCAGCCACAACAAGATACCCCGCTGCCAAGGTAGGACAAGTGATGATATTAACACACACACTCATGGGGCAGCCACAACAACATACCCCGCTGCCCAGGTAGGACAAGAGATGATATTAACACACACACTCATGGAGCAGCCACAACAAGATA
>NC_088240.1:92737736-92777736 GCF_036934945.1 Oncorhynchus masou masou
GAGACTCAATGCCTGGGTAGGGACTCCCACTCTAGCCTGGGTACCAGTCTGTTTGTGCCATCACGCCCACTACTCGCCACTCCTTGTCATGACAGCAGAGACTCATAGGTAGAGAGAGAGATGTACAGTATAGGGCACATTCACAGTGGTAGTGGGAGAGACAGGCTTGAAAGATATAGAGGATACGTAGATGATACATAGAGGATACATAGAGGATATATAGAGGATACATAGAGGATACATAGAGGATATATAGAGGATATATAGACGATACATAGAGGATACATAGAGGATATATAGAGGATACATAGAGGATACATAGAGGTTATATAGAGGATACATAGACTGCTTGCTTTCTCTTTTCTTGGATGTCTGACAGTACATAACTGTGTCTGAAGTGGACTCCATATCCCCTATACAAAGCACTATGTTTCACTAGAGTAGTGGACTCCATATCCCCTATACAAAGCACTACGTTTCACTAGAGTAGTGGACTCCATATTCCCTATACAAAGCACTACGTTTCACTAGAGTAGTGGACTCCATATCCCCTATACAAAGCACTAAGTTTCACTAGAGTAGTGGACTCCATATTCCCTATACAAAGCACTACGTTTCACTAGAGTAGTGGACTCCATATTCCCTATGCAAAGCACTACGTTTCACTAGAGTAGTGGACTCCATATTCCCTATACAAAGCACTACGTTTCACTAGAGTAGTGGACTCCATATTCCCTATACAAAGCACTACGTTTCACTAGAGTACTGGACTCCATATTCCCTATACAATACAAAGCACTACGTTTCACTAGAGTAGTGGACTCCATATCCCCTATACAAAGCACTACGTTTCACTAGAGTAGTGGACTCCATATCCCCTATACAAAGCACTACGTTTCACTAGAGTAGTGGACTCCATATTCCCTATACAAAGCACTACGTTTCACTAGAGTAGTGGACTCCATATTCCCTATGCAAAGCACTACGTTTCACTAGAGTAGTGGACTCCATATTCCCTATACAAAGCACTACGTTTCACTAGAGTAGTGGACTCCATATTCCCTATACAAAGCATTACGTTTCACTAGAGTAGTGGACTCCATATTCCCTATACAAAGCACTACGTTTCACTAGAGTAGTGGACTCCATATTCCCTATACAAAGCACTACGTTTCACTAGAGTAGTGGACTCCATATTCCCTATACAAAGCACTACGTTTCACTAGAGTAGTGGACTCCATATTCCCTATACAAGGCACTACGTTTCACTAGAGTAGTGGACTCCATATCCCCTATACAAAGCACTACGTTTCACTAGAGTAGTGGACTCCATATTCCCTATACAAAGCACTACGTTTCACTAGAGTAGTGGACTCCATATCCCCTATACAAAGCACTACGTTTCACTAGAGTAGTGGACTCCATATCCCCTATACAAAGCACTACGTTTCACTAGAGTAGTGGACTCCATATTCCCTATACAAAGCACTACGTTTCACTAGAGTAGTGGACTCCATATCCCCTATACAAAGCACTATGTTTCACTAGAGTAGTGGACTCCATATCCCCTATACAAAGCACTACGTTTCACTAGAGTAGTGGACTCCATATTCCCTATACAAAGCACTACGTTTCACTAGAGTAGTGGACTCCATATCCCCTATACAATACAAAGCACTATGTTTCACTAGAGTAGTGGACTCCATATTCCCTATACAAAGCACTACGTTTCACTAGAGTAGTGGACTCCATATCCCCTATACAAAGCACTATGTTTCACTAGAGTAGTGGACTCCATATCCCCTATACAAAGCACTACGTTTCACTAGAGTAGTGGACTCCATATTCCCTATACAAAGCATTACGTTTCACTAGAGTAGTGGACTCCATATTCCCTATACAAAGCACTACGTTTCACTAGAGTAGTGGACTCCATATTCCCTATACAAAGCACTACGTTTCACTAGAGTAGTGGACTCCATATTCCCTATACAAAGCACTACGTTTCACTAGAGTAGTGGACTCCATATCCCCTATACAAAGCACTACATTTCACTAGAGTAGTGGACTCCATATTCCCTATACAAAGCACTACGTTTCACTAGAGTAGTGGACTCCATATTCCCTATACAAAGCACTACGTTTCACTAGAGTAGTGGACTCCATATTCCCTATACAAAGCACTACGTTTCACTAGAGTAGTGGACTCCATATCCCCTATACAAAGCACTACGTTTCACTAGAGTAGTGGACTCCATATTCCCTATACAAAGCACTACGTTTCACTAGAGTAGTGGACTCCATATTCCCTATACAAAGCACTACGTTTCACTAGAGTAGTGGACTCCATATTCCCTATACAAAGCACTACGTTTCACTAGAGTAGTGGACTCCATATCCCCTATACAAAGCACTACGTTTCACTAGAGTAGTGGACTCCATATTCCCTATACAAAGCACTACGTTTCACTAGAGTAGTGGACTCCATATTCCCTATACAAAGCACTACGTTTCACTAGAGTAGTGGACTCCATATCCCCTTTACAAAGCACTACGTTTCACTAGAATAGTGGACTCCATATTCCCTTTACAAAGCACTACGTTTCACTAGAGTAGTGGACTCCATATCCCCTATACAAAGCACTATGTTTCACTAGAGTAGTGGACTCCATATTCCCTATACAAAGCACTACGTTTCACTAGAGTAGTGGACTCCATATCCCCTATACAAAGCACTACGTTTCACTAGAGTAGTGGACTCCATATCCCCTATACAAAGCACTACGTTTCACTAGAGTAGTGGACTCCATATCCCCTATACAAAGCACTACGTTTCACTAGAGTAGTGGACTCCATATTCCCTATACAAAGCACTACGTTTCACTAGAGTAGTGGACTCCATATCCCCTATACAAAGCACTACGTTTCACTAGAGTAGTGGACTCCATATCCCCTGTACAAAGCACTACGTTTCACTAGAGTAGTGGACTCCATATTCCCTATACAAAGCACTACGTTTCACTAGAGTAGTGGACTCCATATCCCCTATACAAAGCACTACGTTTCACTAGAGTAGTGGACTCCATATCCCCTGTACAAAGCACTATGTTTCACTAGAGTAGTGGACTCCATATTCCCTATACAAAGCACTACGTTTCACTAGAGTAGTGGACTCCATATCCCCTATACAAAGCACTACGTTTCACTAGAGTAGTGGACTCCATATCCCCTATACAAAGCACTACGTTTCACTAGAGTAGTGGACTCCATATCCCCTATACAAAGCACTACGTTTCACTAGAGTAGTGGACTCCATATTCCCTATACAAAGCACTACGTTTCACTAGAGTAGTGGACTCCATATCCCCTATACAAAGCACTACGTTTCACTAGAGTAGTGGACTCCATATCCCCTGTACAAAGCACTACGTTTCACTAGAGTAGTGGACTCCATATTCCCTATACAAAGCACTACGTTTCACTAGAGTAGTGGACTCCATATCCCCTATACAAAGCACTACGTTTCACTAGAGTAGTGGACTCCATATCCCCTGTACAAAGCACTACGTTTCACTAGAGTAGTGGACTCCATATTCCCTATACAAAGCACTACGTTTCACTAGAGTAGTGGACTCCATATTCCCTATACAAAGCACTACGTTTCACTAGAGTAGTGGACTCCATATCCCCTATACAAAGCACTACATTTCACTAGAGTAGTGGACTCCATATTCCCTATACAAAGCACTACGTTTCACTAGAGTAGTGGACTCCATATCCCCTATACAAAGCACTATGTTTCACTAGAGTAGTGGACTCCATATCCCCTATACAAAGCACTACGTTTCACTAGAGTAGTGGACTCCATATTCCCTATACAAAGCACTACGTTTCACTAGAGTAGTGGACTCCATATCCCCTATACAAAGCACTACGTTTCACTAGAGTAGTGGACTCCATATCCCCTATACAAAGCACTACGTTTCACTAGAGTAGTGGACTCCATATCCCCTATACAAAGCACTATGTTTCACTAGAGTAGTGGACTCCATATCCCCTATACAAAGCACTACGTTTCACTAGAGTAGTGGACTCCATATCCCCTATACAAAGCACTACGTTTCACTAGAGTAGTGGACTCCATATCCCCTATACAAAGCACTACGTTTCACTAGAGTAGTGGACTCCATATTCCCTATACAAAGCACTACGTTTCACTAGAGTAGTGGACTCCATATTCCCTATACAAAGCACTACGTTTCACTAGAGTAGTGGACTCCATATTCCCTATACAAAGCACTACGTTTCACTAGAGTAGTGGACTCCATATCCCCTATACAATACAAAGCACTATGTTTCACTAGAGTAGTGGACTCCATATTCCCTATACAAAGCACTACGTTTCACTAGAGTAGTGGACTCCATATTCCCTATACAAAGCACTACGTTTCACTAGAGTAGTGGACTCCATATCCCCTATACAAAGCACTACGTTTCACTAGAGTAGTGGACTCCATATTCCCTATACAAAGCACTACGTTTCACTAGAGTAGTGGACTCCATATCCCCTATACAAAGCACTACGTTTCACTAGAGTAGTGAACTCCATATCCCCTATACAAAGCACTACGTTTCACTAGAGTAGTGGACTCCATATTCCCTATACAAAGCACTACGTTTCACTAGAGTAGTGGACTCCATATTCCCTATACAAAGCACTACGTTTCACTAGAGTAGTGGACTCCATATTCCCTATACAAAGCACTACGTTTCACTAGAGTAGTGGACTCCATATTCCCTATACAAAGCACTACGTTTCACTAGAGTAGTGGACTCCATATTCCCTATACAAAGCACTATGTTTCACTAGAGTAGTGGACTCCATATTCCCTATACAAAGCACTACGTTTCACTAGAGTAGTGGACTCCATATTCCCTATACAAAGCACTATGTTTCACTAGAGTAGTGGACTCCATATCCCCTATACAAAGCACTACGTTTCACTAGAGTAGTGGACTCCATATCCCCTATACAAAGCACTACGTTTCACTAGAGTAGTGGACTCCATATCCCCTATACAAAGCACTACGTTTCACTAGAGTAGTGGACTCCATATCCCCTATACAAAGCACTACGTTTCACTAGAGTAGTGGACTCCATATTCCCTATACAAAGCACTACGTTTCACTAGAGTAGTGGACTCCATATCCCCTATACAAAGCACTACGTTTCACTAGAGTAGTGGACTCCATATCCCCTATACAAAGCACTATGTTTCACTAGAGTAGTGGACTCCATATCCCCTATACAAAGCACTACGTTTCACTAGAGTAGTGGACTCCATATTCCCTATACAAAGCACTACGTTTCACTAGAGTAGTGGACTCCATATCCCCTATACAAAGCACTACGTTTCACTAGAGTAGTGAACTCCATATCCCCTATACAAAGCACTACGTTTCACTAGAGTAGTGGACTCCATATTCCCTATACAAAGCACTACGTTTCACTAGAGTAGTGGACTCCATATTCCCTATACAAAGCACTAAGTTTCACTAGAGTAGTGGACTCCATATTCCCTATACAAAGCACTACGTTTCACTAGAGTAGTGGACTCCATATTCCCTATACAAAGCACTACGTTTCACTAGAGTAGTGGACTCCATATTCCCTATACAAAGCACTACGTTTCACTAGAGTAGTGGACTCCATATTCCCTATACAAAGCACTACGTTTCACTAGAGTAGTGGACTCCATATTCCCTATACAAAGCACTATGTTTCACTAGAGTAGTGGACTCCATATCCCCTATACAAAGCACTACGTTTCACTAGAGTAGTGGACTCCATATCCCCTATACAAAGCACTACGTTTCACTAGAGTAGTGGACTCCATATCCCCTATACAAAGCACTATGTTTCACTAGAGTAGTGGACTCCATATCCCCTATACAAAGCACTACGTTTCACTAGAGTAGTGGACTCCATATCCCCTATACAAAGCACTACGTTTCACTAGAGTAGTGGACTCCATATTCCCTATACAAAGCACTATGTTTCACTAGAGTAGTGGACTCCATATCCCCTATACAAAGCACTACGTTTCACTAGAGTAGTGGACTCCATATCCCCTATACAAAGCACTACGTTTCACTAGAGTAGTGGACTCCATATTCCCTATACAAAGCACTACGTTTCACTAGAGTAGTGGACTCCATATCCCCTATACAAAGCACTACGTTTCACTAGAGTAGTGGACTCCATATCCCCTATACAAAGCACTACGTTTCACTAGAGTAGTGGACTCCATATTCCCTATACAAAGCACTACGTTTCACTAGAGTAGTGGACTCCATATCCCCTATACAAAGCACTATGTTTCACTAGAGTAGTGGACTCCATATCCCCTATACAAAGCACTACGTTTCACTAGAGTAGTGGACTCCATATTCCCTATACAAAGCACTACGTTTCACTAGAGTAGTGGACTCCATATCCCCTATACAATACAAAGCACTATGTTTCACTAGAGTAGTGGACTCCATATCCCCTACACAAAGCACTATGTTTCACTAGAGTAGTGGACTCCATATCCCCTATACAAAGCACTACGTTTCACTAGAGTAGTGGACTCCATATTCCCTATACAAAGCACTACGTTTCACTAGAGTAGTGGACTCCATATCCCCTATACAATACAAAGCACTATGTTTCACTAGAGTAGTGGACTCCATATCCCCTATACAAAGCACTATGTTTCACTAGAGTAGTGGACTCCATATTCCCTATACAAAGCACTACGTTTCACTAGAGTAGTGGACTCCATATTCCCTATACAAAGCACTACGTTTCACTAGAGTAGTGGACTCCATATTCCCTATACAAAGCACTACGTTTCACTAGAGTAGTGGACTCCATATTCCCTATACAAAGCACTACGTTTCACTAGAGTAGTGGACTCCATATTCCCTATACAAAGCACTACGTTTCACTAGAGTAGTGGACTCCATATCCCCTATACAATACAAAGCACTATGTTTCACTAGAGTAGTGGACTCCATATCCCCTATACAAAGCACTATGTTTCACTAGAGTAGTGGACTCCATATCCCCTATACAAAGCACTATGTTTCACTAGAGTAGTGGACTCCATATCCCCTATACAAAGCACTACGTTTCACTAGAGTAGTGGACTCCATATTCCCTATACAAAGCACTACGTTTCACTAGAGTAGTGGACTCCATATCCCCTATACAAAGCACTACGTTTCACTAGAGTAGTGGACTCCATATCCCCTATACAAAGCACTACGTTTCACTAGAGTAGTGGACTCCATATCCCCTATACAAAGCACTACGTTTCACTAGAGTAGTGGACTCCATATTCCCTATACAAAGCACTACGTTTCACTAGAGTAGTGGACTCCATATCCCCTATACAAAGCACTACGTTTCACTAGAGTAGTGGACTCCATATCCCCTATACAAAGCACTACGTTTCACTAGAGTAGTGGACTCCATATTCCCTATACAAAGCACTACGTTTCACTAGAGTAGTGGACTCCATATTCCCTATACAAAGCACTACGTTTCACTAGAGTAGTGGACTCCATATCCCCTATACAAAGCACTACATTTCACTAGAGTAGTGGACTCCATATTCCCTATACAAAGCACTACGTTTCACTAGAGTAGTGGACTCCATATTCCCTATACAAAGCACTACGTTTCACTAGAGTAGTGGACTCCATATTCCCTATACAAAGCACTACGTTTCACTAGAGTAGTGGACTCCATATCCCCTATACAAAGCACTACGTTTCACTAGAGTAGTGGACTCCATATTCCCTATACAAAGCACTACGTTTCACTAGAGTAGTGGACTCCATATTCCCTATACAAAGCACTACGTTTCACTAGAGTAGTGGACTCCATATTCCCTATACAAAGCACTACGTTTCACTAGAGTAGTGGACTCCATATCCCCTATACAAAGCACTACGTTTCACTAGAGTAGTGGACTCCATATTCCCTATACAAAGCACTACGTTTCACTAGAGTAGTGGACTCCATATTCCCTATACAAAGCACTACGTTTCACTAGAGTAGTGGACTCCATATCCCCTATACAAAGCACTATGTTTCACTAGAGTAGTGGACTCCATATTCCCTATACAAAGCACTACGTTTCACTAGAGTAGTGGACTCCATATCCCCTATACAAAGCACTACGTTTCACTAGAGTAGTGGACTCCATATCCCCTATACAAAGCACTACGTTTCACTAGAGTAGTGGACTCCATATCCCCTATACAAAGCACTACGTTTCACTAGAGTAGTGGACTCCATATCCCCTATACAAAGCACTACGTTTCACTAGAGTAGTGGACTCCATATCCCCTATACAAAGCACTATGTTTCACTAGAGTAGTGGACTCCATATCCCCTATACAAAGCACTACGTTTCACTAGAGTAGTGGACTCCATATCCCCTATACAAAGCACTACGTTTCACTAGAGTAGTGGACTCCATATCCCCTATACAAAGCACTACGTTTCACTAGAGTAGTGGACTCCATATTACCTATACAAAGCACTACGTTTCACTAGAGTAGTGGACTCCATATTCCCTATACAAAGCACTACGTTTCACTAGAGTAGTGGACTCCATATTCCCTATACAAAGCACTACGTTTCACTAGAGTAGTGGACTCCATATCCCCTATACAATACAAAGCACTATGTTTCACTAGAGTAGTGGACTCCATATTCCCTATACAAAGCACTACGTTTCACTAGAGTAGTGGACTCCATATTCCCTATACAAAGCACTACGTTTCACTAGAGTAGTGGACTCCATATCCCCTATACAAAGCACTACGTTTCACTAGAGTAGTGGACTCCATATTCCCTATACAAAGCACTACGTTTCACTAGAGTAGTGGACTCCATATCCCCTATACAAAGCACTACGTTTCACTAGAGTAGTGAACTCCATATCCCCTATACAAAGCACTACGTTTCACTAGAGTAGTGGACTCCATATTCCCTATACAAAGCACTACGTTTCACTAGAGTAGTGGACTCCATATCCCCTATACAAAGCACTACGTTTCACTAGAGTAGTGGACTCCATATTCCCTATACAAAGCACTACGTTTCACTAGAGTAGTGGACTCCATATTCCCTATACAAAGCACTACGTTTCACTAGAGTAGTGGACTCCATATCCCCTTTACAAAGCACTACGTTTCACTAGAATAGTGGACTCCATATTCCCTTTACAAAGCACTACGTTTCACTAGAGTAGTGGACTCCATATCCCCTATACAAAGCACTATGTTTCACTAGAGTAGTGGACTCCATATTCCCTATACAAAGCACTACGTTTCACTAGAGTAGTGGACTCCATATCCCCTATACAAAGCACTACGTTTCACTAGAGTAGTGGACTCCATATCCCCTATACAAAGCACTACGTTTCACTAGAGTAGTGGACTCCATATCCCCTATACAAAGCACTACGTTTCACTAGAGTAGTGGACTCCATATCCCCTATACAAAGCACTACGTTTCACTAGAGTAGTGGACTCCATATCCCCTATACAAAGCACTATGTTTCACTAGAGTAGTGGACTCCATATCCCCTATACAAAGCACTACGTTTCACTAGAGTAGTGGACTCCATATCCCCTATACAAAGCACTACGTTTCACTAGAGTAGTGGACTCCATATCCCCTATACAAAGCACTACGTTTCACTAGAGTAGTGGACTCCATATTACCTATACAAAGCACTACGTTTCACTAGAGTAGTGGACTCCATATTCCCTATACAAAGCACTACGTTTCACTAGAGTAGTGGACTCCATATTCCCTATACAAAGCACTACGTTTCACTAGAGTAGTGGACTCCATATCCCCTATACAATACAAAGCACTATGTTTCACTAGAGTAGTGGACTCCATATTCCCTATACAAAGCACTACGTTTCACTAGAGTAGTGGACTCCATATTCCCTATACAAAGCACTACGTTTCACTAGAGTAGTGGACTCCATATCCCCTATACAAAGCACTACGTTTCACTAGAGTAGTGGACTCCATATTCCCTATACAAAGCACTACGTTTCACTAGAGTAGTGGACTCCATATCCCCTATACAAAGCACTACGTTTCACTAGAGTAGTGAACTCCATATCCCCTATACAAAGCACTACGTTTCACTAGAGTAGTGGACTCCATATTCCCTATACAAAGCACTACGTTTCACTAGAGTAGTGGACTCCATATTCCCTATACAAAGCACTACGTTTCACTAGAGTAGTGGACTCCATATTCCCTATACAAAGCACTACGTTTCACTAGAGTAGTGGACTCCATATTCCCTATACAAAGCACTACGTTTCACTAGAGTAGTGGACTCCATATTCCCTATACAAAGCACTATGTTTCACTAGAGTAGTGGACTCCATATTCCCTATACAAAGCACTACGTTTCACTAGAGTAGTGGACTCCATATTCCCTATACAAAGCACTATGTTTCACTAGAGTAGTGGACTCCATATCCCCTATACAAAGCACTACGTTTCACTAGAGTAGTGGACTCCATATCCCCTATACAAAGCACTACGTTTCACTAGAGTAGTGGACTCCATATCCCCTATACAAAGCACTATGTTTCACTAGAGTAGTGGACTCCATATCCCCTATACAAAGCACTACGTTTCACTAGAGTAGTGGACTCCATATTCCCTATACAAAGCACTACGTTTCACTAGAGTAGTGGACTCCATATCCCCTATACAAATCACTACGTTTCACTAGAGTAGTGGACTCCATATCCCCTATACAAAGCACTATGTTTCACTAGAGTAGTGGACTCCATATCCCCTATACAAAGCACTACGTTTCACTAGAGTAGTGGACTCCATATTCCCTATACAAAGCACTACGTTTCACTAGAGTAGTGGACTCCATATCCCCTATACAAAGCACTACGTTTCACTAGAGTAGTGAACTCCATATCCCCTATACAAAGCACTACGTTTCACTAGAGTAGTGGACTCCATATTCCCTATACAAAGCACTACGTTTCACTAGAGTAGTGGACTCCATATTCCCTATACAAAGCACTACGTTTCACTAGAGTAGTGGACTCCATATTCCCTATACAAAGCACTACGTTTCACTAGAGTAGTGGACTCCATATTCCCTATACAAAGCACTACGTTTCACTAGAGTAGTGGACTCCATATTCCCTATACAAAGCACTATGTTTCACTAGAGTAGTGGACTCCATATTCCCTATACAAAGCACTACGTTTCACTAGAGTAGTGGACTCCATATTCCCTATACAAAGCACTACGTTTCACTAGAGTAGTGGACTCCATATCCCCTATACAAAGCACTACGTTTCACTAGAGTAGTGGACTCCATATCCCCTATACAAAGCACTACGTTTCACTAGAGTAGTGGACTCCATATCCCCTATACAAAGCACTATGTTTCACTAGAGTAGTGGACTCCATATCCCCTATACAAAGCACTACGTTTCACTAGAGTAGTGGACTCCATATCCCCTATACAAAGCACTATGTTTCACTAGAGTAGTGGACTCCATATCCCCTATACAAAGCACTACGTTTCACTAGAGTAGTGGACTCCATATTCCCTATACAAAGCACTATGTTTCACTAGAGTAGTGGACTCCATATCCCCTATACAAAGCACTACGTTTCACTAGAGTAGTGGACTCCATATTCCCTATACAAAGCACTATGTTTCACTAGAGTAGTGGACTCCATATTCCCTATACAAAGCACTATGTTTCACTAGAGTAGTGGACTCCATATCCCCTATACAAAGCACTACGTTTCACTAGAGTAGTGGACTCCATATTCCCTATACAAAGCACTATGTTTCACTAGAGTAGTGGACTCCATATCCCCTACACAAAGCACTGCGTAAAAAACAGGACATTTCAGACTTGCCCCATGAGTTTAACTTTGCACGTCGTAGTAAATATGGTTGTAAAAAAAAGTGTCGATATGCTAAAAACATTTGATTGATTGATTGATTGCCCCTAACACCCCCCCCCCCCCTCCCTCCAGCTGGTCACTGCGGTATCCCGGAGCAGATTGTGAACGGTCAGGCGATAGGGGAGAACTTCGGATACAGAGACACCGTGGTCTACCAGTGTAACCCTGGCTTCAGACTCATAGGATCCTCGGTCCGCATCTGCCAGCAGGATCACCTCTGGTCCGGACAACTGCCGCTGTGTGTCTGTACGTATTCACTCTCTATCCTACTGGTCTGTACATGTTGTTATATAGACTGTACTGGTCTGTACATGTTGTTATGTCTACCCTACTGGTCTGTACATGTTGTTATATAGACTGTACTGGTCTGTACATGTTGTTATGTCTACCCTACTGGTCTGTACATGTTGTTATATAGACTGTACTGGTCTGTACATGTTGTTATGTCTATCCTACTGGTCTGTACATGTTGTTATATCTACCCTACTGGTCTGTACATGTTGGTATGTCTATCCTACTGGTCTGTACATGTTGTTATATCAACCCTACTGGTTGTTATATCTACCCTACTGGCCTGTACATGTTATTATATACCCTACTGGTCTGGACATGTTGTATCTACCCTACTGGTCTGGACATGTTGTATCTACCCTACTGGTCTGGACATGTTGTATCTACCCTACTGGTCTGTACATGTTGTTATGTCTATCCTACTGGTCTGTACATGTTGTTATATAGACCCTACTGGTCTGTACATGTTGTTATATCTACCCTACTGGTCTGTACATGTTGTTATATAAACCCTACTGGTCTGGACATGTTGTATCTATCCTACTGGTCTGTACATGTTGTTATATAAACCCTACTGGTCTGTACATGTTGTTATATCTACCCTATTGGTCTGTACATGTTGTTATATCTACCCTACTGGTTCTTATATCTACCCTACTGGTCTGTACATGTTGTTATATCGACCCTGCTGGTTGTTATATTTACCCTACTGGTCTGCACATGTTGCTATATAAACCCTACTGGTCTGTACATGTTGTTATATAGACCCTACTGGTCTGTACATGTTGTTATATCGACCCTACTAGTTGTTATATCTACGCTACTGGTCTGTACATGTTGTTATATCGACCCTACTAGTTGTTATAGCGACCCTACTGGTCTGTACATGTTGTTATATAGACCCTACTGGTCTGTACATGTTGTTATATTGACCCTACTAGTTGTTATATCTACCCTACTGGTCTGTACATGTTGTTATATAGACCCTACTGGTCTGTACATGTTGTTATATAGACACTACTGGTTTGTACATGTTGTTATATCTACCATACTGTTCTGTACATGTTGTTATATAGACCCTACTGGTCTGTACATGTTGTTATATTGACCCTACTAGTTGTTATATCTACCCTACTGGTCTGTACATGTTGTTATATAGACCCTACTGGTCTGTACATGTTGTTCTATCGACCCTACTAGTTGTTATATCTAGGCTACTGGTCTGTACATGTTGTTATATCTACCCTACTGGTCTGTACATGTTGTTATATCGAACCTACTGGTATGTACATGTTGTTATATTGACCCTACTGGTATGTACATGTTGTTATATAGACCCTACTGGTATGTACATGTTGTTATATGGACCCTACTGGTCTGTACATGTTGTTATATCGACCCTACTGGTATGTACATGTTGTTATATAGACCCTACTGGTCTGTACATGTTGTTATATAAACCCTACTGGTTGTTATATCTACCCTACTGGTCTGTACATGTTGTTATATACTCCCTATTGGTCTGTACATGTTGTTATATAAACCCTACTGGTCTGTACATGTTGTTATAGCGACCCTACTGATCTGTACATGTTGTTATATAGACCCTACTGGTTGTTATATCTACCCTACTGGTCTGTACATGTTGTTATATACACCCTACTGGCCTGTACATGTTGTTATATAAACCCTACTGGTCTGTACATGTTGTTATATAAACCCTTTTGGTCTGTACATGTTGTTATAGCAACCCTACTGGTCTGTACATGTTGTTATATACACCCTACTTGTCTGTACATGTTGTTATATACACCCTACTGGTCTGTACATGTTGTTATATACACCCTACTGGTTGTTATATCTACCCTACTGGTCTTTACATGTTGTTATATACACCCTACTGGCCTGTACATGTTGTTATATAAACCCTACTGGTCTGTACATGTTGTTATATAAACCCTTTTGGTCTGTACATGTTGTTATATCTACCCTACTGGTCTTTACATGTTGTTATATAGACCCTACTGGTCTGTACATGTTGTTATATACACCCTACTGGTCTGTACATGTTGTTATATCGAACCTACTGGTATGTACATGTTGTTATATTGACCCTACTGGTATGTACATGTTGTTATATAGACCCTACTGGTATGTACATGTTGTTATATGGACCCTACTGGTCTGTACATGTTGTTATATAAACCCTACTGGTCTGTACATGTTGTTATATAAACCCTACTGGTCTGTACATGTTGTTATATACACCCTACTGGTCTGTACATGTTGTTATATACACCCTACTGGTCTGTACATGTTATATAAACCCTACTGGTCTGTACATGTTGTTATATCTACCCTACTGGTCTGAACACGTTGTTATATAGACACTACTCGTCTGTACATGTTGTTATATCGACCCTACTGGTATGTACATGTTGTTATATCTACCCTACTGGTTGTTATATCGACCCTACAGGTCTGTACATGTTGTTATATAAACCCTACTGGTCTGTACATGTTGTTATATCTACCCTACTGGTTGTTATATCTACCCTACTGGTTGTTATATCGACCCTACTGGTCTGTACATGTTGTTATAGAAACCCTACTGGTCTGTACATGTTGTTATATCTACCCTACTGGTTGTTATATTGACCCTAATGGTTGTTATATCTACCCTACGGGGCTGTACATGTTGTTATATCGAGCCTACAGGTCTGTGTAGTTGTTAGGTTATTTTTTGGGGCCTCCACCATCATAGTCCCCCAACCCCACCCACCCAACATGACTCCAGCCCCAACCCCACCCACCCAACCTGACTCCACCTCCAACCCCACCCAGCCAACATGACTCCACCCCCACTTCCACCCAGCCAACATGACTCCACCCCGAACCCCACCCAGACAACATGACTCCACCCCCAACCTCCCAGTATAGTCCCCCAACCCCACCCAGCCAACATGACTCTACCCTCAACCTCCCATTATAGTCCCCCAACCCCTCCCAGCCAACATGACTCCACCCTCAACCTCACATTATTGCCCCCCAACCCCACCCAGCCAACATGACTCTACCCCCAACCCCACCCAGCCAACATGACTCCACCCCCAACCCCACCAAGCCAACATGACACCACCCCCAACCCCACCCAGACAACAGGACTCCACCCCTAACCCCAGCCAGACAACATGACTCCACCCCCAACCTCCCATTATTGTCCCCCAACCCCACCCAGCCAACATGACTCCACCCCTAAAACCACCCAGCCAACATGACTCCACCCCCACCCTCACCCAGACACCATGACTCCACCCCCATCCCCACCAGACAACATGACTCCACCCCCAACCTCCCATTATAGTCCCCCAACCCCGCCCAGCCAACATGACTCCACCCCCCAACCTCCCATTATAGTCCCCCAACCCCGCCCAGCCAACATGACTCCACCCCCAACCTCCCATTATTGTCCCCCAACCCCACCCAGTCAACATGATTCCACCCCCAACCTCCCATTATAGTCCCCCAACCCCGCCCAGCCAACATGACTCCACCCCCAACCCCGCCCAGCCAACATGACTCCACCCCCAACCCTGCCCAGCCAACATGACTCTAATGAAAAGGCACAGCAACAGTGCCAAAACCACAAGTAGACTTGATTACTTAACTTAATGCTTTGTATAAAATACGGATGCCCACAAGGGACATCCTGAATCTACTGATATTGATGTGGAGGTTTGTTTACAGTTAAATTGGAGTGTACAGTGAGCTTACTGCTGCTGTGTCAACAAGTCTCTCTAGTTGACTTACGGAGGTTTCTTCTTCACTACGAACATTATTCTAGTCTATTTTCTATAGTCATTTTCATCTTCATCAAAATATAGAACTTGATCTCTCTGGGTGTTCCAAGGTTAATAGAATGGCAATGGTATTGATGATGTGTTGAATATTCATCAGCTGTATTGAACTCCTGTCCCCCCTTTTACTGTGCTGCAGGCATAGAAATAGAATGACTAGAATGGGTGAACCCCCCTTTACTGTGCTGCAGGCATAGAAATAGAATGACTAGAATGGGTGACCCCCCCCTTTTACTGTGCTGCAGGCATAGAAATAGAATGACTAGAATGGGTGAACCCCCCCTTTTACTGTGCTGCAGGCATAGAAATAGAATGACAAGACTGGGGGAAACCCCCCTTTTACTGTGCTGCAGGCATAGAAATATAATGACTAGACTGGGTGAAACCACCCCCCCCCCCTTTACTGTGCTGCAGGCATAGAAATAGAATGACTAGAATGGGTGAACCCCTCCCCCCCTTTACTGTGCTGCAGGCATAGAAATAGAATGACAAGACTGGGGGAAACCCCCCCCCCCTTTACTGTGCTGCAGGCATAGAAATAGAATGACAAGACTGGGTGAACCCCCTCCCCCCTTTTACTGTGCTGCAGGCATAGAAATAGAATGACAAGACTGGGTGAACCCCCTCCCCCCCTTTACTGTGCTGCAGGCATAGAAATAGAATGACTAGACTGGGTGAAACCACCCCCCCCTTTTACTGTGCTGCAGGCATAGAAATAGAATGACAAGAATGGGTGACCCCCCCTTTACTGTGCTGCAGGCATAGAAATAGAATGACAAGAATGGGTGAACCCCCTCCCCCCTTTTTTTTGAACCAGGGGATATTCAATTGTTACCCTAAGGTGTCCGGAGTAATTATTCAAATTTTTTTTTTCTGTTCGAACTGAAAATCAATTGCAAACCCGACCTGGTGTCCCAGATCTAAAGCAGTCCTCTAATAGAGAATCGGAGTGGAACGGGCTGGGAGGTCCAGATTAGACCAAGGCAGGTTCACTAGAACACCGATGGGGACACTCAGTATGGCCCCGGCGTTTACATGTATTTATTTCCAGTCATTGTATTTTTCATGTGTGCAGCAATCACATGTGGCCATCCAGGCAGTCCCATCTACGGGAGGACTACAGGGGATGGATTCAACTACAACGACGTGGTCAGCTTCTTCTGTAACCAAGGTTACGTACTGGAGGGAGTGTCCAGAGCCCAGTGCCAGGCGAGTCGCCAGTGGAGTCAACAGCCCCCTACGTGTAGAGGTGGGTAGCAGGCAGTGGAGTCAACAGCCACCTTCATGTAGAGGTGGGGAGCAGGCAGTGGAGTCAACAGCCACCTTCATGTAGAGGTGGGGAGCAGGCGGTAGAGTCAACAGCCACCTACATGTAAAGGTGGGGAGCAGGCGGTAGAGTCAACAGCCACCTACATGTAGAGGTGGGGAGCAGGCGGTAGAGTCAACAGCCACCTACATGTAGAGGTGGGGAGCAGGCGGTAGAGTCAACAGCCACCTACGTGTAGAGGTGGGTAGCAGGCGGTGGAGTCAACAGCCACCTTAGTGTAGAGGTGGGGAGCAGGCGGTAGAGTCAACAGCCACCTTCGTGTAGAGGTGGGGAGCAGGCGGTAGAGTCAACAGCCACCTTCGTGTAGAGGTGCGGAGCAAGCAGTGGAGTCAACAGCCACCTACATGTAGAGGTGGGTAGCAGGCGGTGGAGTCAACAGCCACCTTAGTGTAGAGGTGGGGAGCAGGCGGTAGAGTCAACAGCCACCTTCGTGTAGAGGTGCGGAGCAAGCAGTGGAGTCAACAGCCACCTACGTGTAGAGGTGGGTAGCAGGCGGTGGAGTCAACAGCCACCTTAGTGTAGAGGTGGGGAGCAGGCGGTAGAGTCAACAGCCACCTTCGTGTAGAGGTGGGGAGCAGGCGGTAGAGTCAACAGCCACCTTCGTGTAGAGGTGCGGAGCAAGCAGTGGAGTCAACAGCCACCTACATGTAGAGGTGGGTAGCAGGCGGTGGAGTCAACAGCCACCTTAGTGTAGAGGTGGGGAGCAGGCGGTAGAGTCAACAGCCACCTTCGTGTAGAGGTGCGGAGCAAGCA
Source organism: Oncorhynchus masou masou (assembly GCF_036934945.1). NCBI lineage: Eukaryota > Metazoa > Chordata > Actinopteri > Salmoniformes > Salmonidae > Oncorhynchus > Oncorhynchus masou. Next base: position 92,756,009 of record NC_088240.1, read on the forward strand.
GTGGAGTCAACAGCCACCTACGTGTAGAGGTGGGTAGCAGGCGGTGGAGTCAACAGCCACCTTCGTGTAGAGGTGGGGAGCAGGCGGTAGAGTCAACAGCCTCCTTCGTGTAGAGGTGGGGAGTAGGCGGTAGAGTCAACAGCCACCTTCGTGTAGAGGTGGGGAGCAGGCGGTAGAGTCAACAGCCACCTTCGTGTAGAGGTGGGGAGTAGGCGGTAGAGTCAACAGCCACCTACATGTAGAGGTGGGTAGCAGGCGGTGGAGTCAACAGCCACCTTCATGTAGAGGTGGGTAGAGGGCAGTGGAGTCAACAGCCACCTTCATGTAGAGGTGGGGAGCAAGCAGTGGAGTCAACAGCCACCTACATGTTGAGGTGGGTAGCAGGCAGTGGGTACAGACACACACACACCCACACACCCACACACCCACACACACACACACACACACACACACACACACACACACACACACACACACACACACACACACGTGTGGACGCATACACACATACACACACGCATGCATGCACGCACACACACACTCAAATCATATGTTATTTGTCACATGCTTACTACTTACGAGCCCTTAACCAACAATTGCAGCGTTTTTAAAAAGTTTGTACGACACATTTGCTTAAAAAAACAGGAAAAATAGTAACACAATAAGATGTGTCTATAGGTAGGGGTAAATGATAGATAACAGACAGTAACAGCAGTATACTGTAGGTAGGGGTAAAGGATAGATAATAGACAGTAACAGCAGTATACTGTAGGTAGGGGTAAAGGATAGATAATAGACAGTAACAGCAGTATACTGTAGGTAGGGGTAAAGGATAGATAATAGCCAGTAACAGCAGTATACTGTAGGTAGGGGTAAAGTGACTAGACAACAGGATAGATAATAAACACTAACAGCAGTATATGTGAAGAGTGTGAAAGTGTGTGTGTGTGTGTGTGTGTGTGTGTGTGTGTGTGTGTGTGTGTGTGTGCGTGCGTGCGTGCGTGCGTGCGTGCGTGCGTGCGTGCGTGCGTGTGTTGGAGAGTTAATGTGAGCCATGACCCTCCTTTCAAAGCATTGCACAGACCTCTGACACCTATAGCCGACAGTACATCTCTGGAAAACAAACGAGTCGTTTTAAGCCTCGTTAGTATTGAAAATACTTCATATTTCATCCATTCATCATCATATAAACAGGAGCAGGCTGTGATTGGTGTCATTTCATCCATTCATCATCATATAAACGGGAGCAGGCTGTGATTGGTGTCATTTCATCCATTCATCATCGTATATAAACGGGAGCAGGCTGTGATTGGTGTCATTTCATCCATTCATCATCATCATATAAACGGGAGCAGGCTGTGATTGGTGTCATTTCATCCATTCTATTATTAACTGGCAATTGAACACAGACGACACTTGACAGATAACACAGATAACACTTTATAATGACTAGTTCAGCCAGATGGAATATTTGTACTGTCTGAGATTCACAGGGGGGGGGGGGACAACAGTTAGAGCTATGGTATGACGATGGTTGATAGGAAAATATGTACATTCATTAGGGAAATTGTAGCCTGGTCCCAGATCTGTTTGTGCTCCCTAGGAGTTGTCAAGACGGTACGAGCAGATCTGAGTCTAGGGTAGGGGGGAAATATTGACGTAGTTTTGACAATAGTTGTTATTGATACAATCGTTGTTATTGATACAATCGTTATTGATACAATAGTTGTTATTGATACAATAGTTGTTATTGATACAGTAGTTGTTATTGATACAGTAGTTGTTATTGATACAGTAGTTGTTATTGATACAGTAGTTGTTATTGATTCAGTAGTTGTTATTGATACAATAGCTGTTATTGATACAACCGTTATTGATACAATAGTTGTTATTGATACTGTAGTTGTTATTGATACTGTAGTTGTTATTGATACAATAGTTGTTATTGATACAATAGTTGTTATTGATACAGTAGTTGTTATTGATACAATAGTTGTTATTGATACAATCGTTGTTATTGATACAATAGTTGTTTTTGATACAATAGTTGTTATTGATACAATAGTTTTGACGATCTTTGTTATTGATACAATAGTTTTGACAATAGTTGTTATTGATACAATCGTTATTAATATATCCCATTTAGCAGACGCTTTTGTCCAAAGCGACTTACAAGTTGGCAGAGCATGGCGCTTGCAACGCCAAGCGTCGTGGGTTCGATTCCCACTGGGGCCACCCATATGCAGTAGTGGCCCCAGTGGGAATCGAACCCACGACGCTTGGCGTTGCAAGCGCCATGATCTACCGACTGAGCCACACAGGACCCTATTGATACAATAGTTGTTATTGATACAGTAGTTGTTATTGATACAGTAGTTGTTATTGATACAGTAGTTGTTATTGATACAGTAGTTGTTATTGATACAGTAGTTGTTTTTGATACAATAGTTGTTATTGATACAATAGTTGTTATTGATACAATAGCTGTTATTGATACAATCGTTATTGATACAATAGTTGTTATTGATACAGTAGTTGTTATTGATACAATAGTTGTTATTGATACAATCGTTGTTATTGATACAGTAGTTGTTATTGATACAGTAGTTGTTATTGATACAGTAGTTGTTTTTGATACAATAGTTGTTATTGATACAATAGTTTTGACGATCTTTGTTATTGATACAATAGTTTTGACAATAGTTGTTATTCATACAATAGTTGTTATTGATACAATAGTTGTTATTGATACAATAGTTTTGACAATCTTTGTTATTGATACAATAGTTTTGACAATAGTTGTTATTGATACAGTAGTTGTTATTGATACAATAGTTGTTATTGATACAGTAGTTGTTATTGATACAGTAGTTTTGACAATCTTTGTTATTGATACAATAGTTTTGACAATAGTTGTTATTGATACAGTAGTTGTTATTGATACAATAGTTGTTATTGATACAGTAGTTGTTATTGATACAGTAGTTTTGACAATCTTTGTTATTGATACAATAGTTTTGACAATAGTTGTTATTGATACAGTAGTTGTTATTGATACAATAGTTGTTATTGATACAGTAGTTGTTATTGATACAGTAGTTTTGACAATCTTTGTTATTGATACAATAGTTTTGACAATAGTTGTTATTGATACAGTAGTTGTTATTGATACAATAGTTGTTATTGATACAATCGTTGTTATTGATACAGTAGATGTTATTGATACAATAGTTGTTATTAATACAGTAGTTGTTATTGATACAATAGTTTTGACAATAGTTGTTATTGATACAGTAGTTGTTATTGATACAATAGTTGTTATTGATACAATAGTTGTTATTGATACAATCGTTGTTATTGATACAATCGTTGTTATTGATACAATAGTTGTTATTGATACAATAGATGTTAATGATACAATAGTTGTTATTGATACAATAGTTGTTATTGATACAATAGTTGTTATTGATACAGTAGTTTTGACAATAGTTGTTATTGATACAATAGTTGTTATTGATACAGTAGTTTTGACAATAGTTGTTAATGATAAAATAGTTTTGACAATAGTTGTTATTGATACAGTAGTTGTTAATGATAAAATAGTTTTGACAATAGTTGTTATTGATACAGTAGTTTTGACAATAGTTGTTAATGATAAAATAGTTTTGACAATAGTTGTTATCGATACAATAGTTTTGACCAATAGTTGTTATTGATAGAATAGTTTTGACCAATAGTTGTTATTGATATATTTGTATTAACAATGATATAGTGTTATTAATACTATGTGTTTTATTTCCATCCAGTGGTGAACTGCACAGACCCTGGCATCCCGGCGAACTCCATCAGGGAGAGTAAGATAGAGCACGGTAACTTCACCCTGGGCAGTGTGGTGTTCTACACCTGCAACCCTGGATACTACCTGTTCGGTTCGTCTGCCCTGACCTGTCAACCTACTGGCCACTGGGACAAACCTCTTCCTGAATGTCTTGGTACGTTGTCTGTTTTCTCTTCACAACTTGTTGAAACTACAGATGTGGGATCTTTATTTGATCACTTTTTTGTTGCTGAGGAAATGCAGATGAGCTTCGTGATTTTTTTTTTCTTCACATAAATTCATTGAAAACCAGCTCTGTCACACGGTTGTATTAACAATATTCCACTTTTCATGTGGCCTCATTTTGACCCCCTGTCACGCCTTGGTCTTAGTATTTTTGTGTTTTAGTTTATTTGTTGGTCAGGCCAGGGTGTGACATGGGTTTATGTTGTATTTCGTATTGGGGTTTGCGGCTGAATAGGGGTGTTGCATAGGTTTGGCTGCCTGAGGCGGTTCTCAATCAGAGTCAGGTGATTCTCGTTGTCTCTGATTGGGAACCGTATTTAGGTAGCCTGGGTTTCACTTTGTATTTTGTGGGTGATTGTTCCTGTCTCTGTGTAGTGTTTCACCAGATAGGCTGTAATAGGTTTCACGTTCCGTTTTGTTGTTTTGTATTTGTCTCAGTATTTTCTTGTTATCGTTATTTGTTTCATTAAAAAACATGAGTAACCAACACGCTGCATTTCGGTCCGACTCTCTTGCGACAAACGAAGAACGCCGTTACACCCCCTCCCCCCGATCAATCAACATGATGGACTAAACATTCAAATCCTGTTGCTGCAGGATTATTTTGCTGCCACAAAGAGGTCAAATTAAGATCCCACACCTGTACCACACACCCACAACTACTGAGGTGCAGGAGGAGGAGACTAGAGAGAAAAAGGAAGCCTAGACACACCAAGGGTTGATGCACAGTTGTCGTGGAATTTTCCTCTATTTACCAAATTATGAGAGCAAACCACACACAAGTCAGAGTTATCATAAAGTCCATCTTTAATTATATGAGCTCCATCACAACCCTGTGACTCTCAGATCAATTCAGTGTCTATCAATGAATTCTCTGAGAGTCCCTCACACATTGCAACTGAGATCCTTTATAGCAAAGACACACATAGCCAGACAGTATTGGCCATAATTTATCGTTCAGCTTTGTCTCCTAAAATATGTTATTTTCTCAAACTCAGAACCATAAAACAAATCCTCATATCAACAAGAATATATCAAATCTACCCCTCCTTGACAAGATCACAGAGACACATTGACTGACACACAGACATTGTGGAGCCAAGAGATACACGCTTGACCTCTCCCCGGCCCAAGCAACTAAGTCTTGACATAGAACAGATACTGCAACCCCGCCACAGTATTATACAACAATAACATTCTGATGAGAAGTAACTTACAAACATATGATGAATATAAAACATCTTACCTCTGTTACCAACTAATTCTGATTATTCCACAACACAGTTCACATTTATCGTGCAATAGTACTTATCTTTTGCTGTGAGTGACATTCATCAGAGCATTTCTCCACGATCTCCCTGTTGTTCTCGCCATGTGTTTGATCCTTAATGGACTTGATTTGTATAGGTTACAAATGTGTGTAACCAACGTCTGTCTAAATGCTAATGACCTAATGAAGGCTGACTGTAATGGCTACACTGACCGACAGAATACACTCTTTAAAAAAAAAGGTAGAACCTTATTGAGTTCCATTTAGAACCCTTTCCGATAGAAAGTTCTGCATGGAATCCAAAAGAGTTCTACCTGGAATATTTTTTTTCCACGAGTGTTGTGTTAATGATGACTACATCCCAAATGGCACCCCATTCCCTATACAGGGGCAATAGGGCTGTAGTTAAAAGTAGCGCACTACATAAGGAATAGTGTGCCATTTGGGACACAAACAGTGTTAATGAGCCATAACAATCTGACTGTTGGCTATGGGGAATGTTATTGTGTGTTATAGAGGAGGACTGTGGGAACCCTGGCTTTCCTCCCTACGGGACCATGGTTGGGGACAAGTTCTCGTTTGGCTCCACGGTGCAGTACTCCTGTTCAGGGGACAGAGAGCTGATTGGAGAGTCATCACTCACCTGTCAAATCAATGGACACTGGAGTGGACCAATACCTCACTGTTCAGGTAAGGACCCATACCTCACTGTTCAGGTAAGGACCATTACCTCACTGTTCAGGTAAGGACCCATACCTCGCTGTTCAGGTAAGGACCCATACCTCACTGTTCAGGTAAGGACCCATACCTCACTGTTCAGGTAAGGACCCATACCTCACTGTTCAGGTAAGGACCCATACCTCACTGTTCAGGTAAGGACCATTACCTCACTGTTCAGGTAAGGACCCATACCTCGCTGTTCAGGTAAGGACCCATACCTCACTGTTCAGGTAAGGACCCATACCTCACTGTTCAGGTAAGGACCATTACCTCGCTGTTCAGGTAAGGACCCATACCTCACTGTTCAGGTAAGGACCCATACCTCACTGTTCAGGTAAGGACCATTACCTCACTGTTCAGGTAAGGACCCATACCTCACTGTTCAGGTAAGGACCATTACCTCACTGTTCAGGTAAGGACCACTACCTCACTGTTCAGGTAAGGACCATTACCTCGCTGTTCAGGTAAGGACCCATACCTCGCTGTTCAGGTAAGGACCCATACCTCACTGTTCAGGTAAGGACCAATACCTCACTGTTCAGGTAAGGACCATTACCTCGCTGTTCAGGTAAGGACCATTACCTTGCTGTTCAGGTAAGGACCATTACCTCGCTGTTCAGGTAAGGACCATTACCTCACTGTTCAGGTAAGGACCCATACCTCACTGTTCAGGTAAGGACCCATACCTCACTGTTCATATTTATTTGATTTAGATGTTCTATGATCAGCTTCTCCAGGTTGTCATGGAGACTGTTCACCTTGATGTTTATTTGATTTAGATGTTCTATGAGCAGCTTCTCCAGGTTGTCATGGAGACTGTTCACCTTGATGTTTATTTGATTTAGATGTTCTATGATCAGCTTCTCCAGGTTGTCATGGAGACTGTTCACCTTGATGTTTATTTGATTTAGATGTTCTATGAGCAGCTTCTCCAGGTTGTCATGGAGACTGTTCACCTTGATGTTTATTTGATTTAGATGTTCTCTGAGCAGCTTCTCCAGGTTGTCATGGAGACTGTTCACCTTGATCTTTATTTGATTTAGATGTTCTATGATCAGCTTCTCCATGTTGTCATGGAGACTGTTCACCTTCCTGTTTATTTGATTTCGATGTTCTCTGAGCAGCTTCTCCAGGTTGTCTTGGAGACTGTTCACCTTGATGTTTATTTGATTTAGATGTTCTATGAGCAGCTTCTCCAGGTTGTCATGGAGACTGTTCACCTTCCTGTTTATTTGATTTCGATGTTCTGTGAGCAGCTTCTCCATGTTGTCATGGATACTGTTCACCTTGATGTTTATTTGATTTAGATGTTCTATGAGCAGCTTCTCCAGGTTGTCATGGAGACTGTTCACCTTGATGTTTATTTGATTTCGATGTTCTCTGAGCAGCTTCTCCAGGTTGTCATGGAGACTGTTCACCTTCCTGTTTATTTTGATTTCGATGTTCTGTGAGCAGCTTCTCCAGGTTGTCATGGAGACTGATGATGAAGCGAGTCTCCATCTGGTTATTTTCCACCAGACCTTCAGCAGCAGACGGCTCACGTACAGTTAGCATTGCCTACTGGTTTTAATGTCATTAAATGAACTTTAGGAAGTTTAAAACAACAAATGTACATCTTGTTTTCAAAGTTTTATCTCAAAGTTTGCTATAAGCTGTTCACTAATCGGAAGTTCTACATAGTTAAATGTGTGGCTGGGATGGGGGCTAATGCTTAAGAGGCCGTGAACGATGCTGAATGGGCATAAACAAAGAAGAGCTCTCTAGGAAGTGTGAAAATCTCATCAAAATCTTTCAAAGGGCATTTTCTCCTACTTGTCTCTGAAGTGGGATAACAAGTCTATCTAATTTCAAAACTAAAACATGTTTCCTCCATCTACATTTTATGATGTAAAACCGCTGAGTCTGTACTTTCATAAAATGTTTAAAAAAATAAGCAAATCACTTACATTTGATTTAAGCCTCAATAGAGAAATCTGGACAGGTATGGCATTAAAGCAATACGTCGCGACAATGTGCTGTGATATGACAGTACACAGTGAGTCTACAAAACATTAAGAACACCTGCTCTTTCCATGACATAGACTGACGAGGTCAGTGGTGATCCCTGAACCTGACATGGGGGGCGGGGCGGGCTATTTTGCATGTTATTTTGGCAATAATACATATCACATATCAATTCACAATGTAAACAAATTCAAATAATAATTGAGGGAATCAAACCCCGTTCAACCTTGGTCTCTTTTTTTGTTTTCTTGAGGAAGGCAGTTTCAAAATACAGGTGTATTCAGCCTAGCTCAGTGCTTTCTGTTTCAGCCGAGCTCAGTGCTTTCTGTTTCAGCCGAGCTCAGTGCTTTCTGTTTCAGCCTAGCTCAGTGCTTTCTGTTTCAGCCTGGCTCAGTGCTTTCTGTTTCAGTCTAGCTCAGTGCTTTCTGTTTCAGCCTGGCTCAGTGCTTTCTGTTTCAGCCGAGCTCAGTGCTTTCTGTTTCAGCCTAGCTCAGTGCTTTCTGTTTCAGCCGAGCTCAGTGCTTTCTGTTTCAGCCTAGCTCAGTGCTTTCTGTTTCAGCCGAGCTCAGTGCTTTCTGTTTCAGCCGAGCTCAGTGCTTTCTGTTTCAGCCGAGCTCAGTGCTTTCTGTTTCAGCCTAGCTCAGTGCTTTCTGTGGTGGTGGGGCAAGCCTGTGTAAAATACAGGTGTTTCAGCCAAGCTCAGTGCTTTCTGTTTCAGCCGAGCTCAGTGCTTTCTGTTTCAGCCGAGCTCAGTGCTTTCTGTTTCAGCCGAGCTCAGTGCTTTCTGTTTCAGCCTAGCTCAGGGCTTTCTGTTTCAGCCTAGCTCAGTGCTTTCTGTGGTGGTGGGGCAAGCCTGTGTAAAATACAGGTGTATTCAGCCGAGCTCAGTGCTTTCTGTTTCAGCCTAGCTCAGTGCTTTCTGTTTCAGCCTAGCTCAGTGCTTTCTGTTTCAGCCGAGCTCAGTGCTTTCTGTTTCAGCCTAGCTCAGTGCTTTCTGATTCAGCCTAGCTCAGTGCTTTCTGTTTCAGCCTAGCTCAGTGCTTTCTGTTCCAGCCTAGCTCAGTGCTTTCTGTTCCAGCCTAGCTCAGTGCTTTCTGTTTCAGCCGAGCTCAGTGCTTTCTGTTTCAGCCTAGCTCAGTGCTTTCTGTTTCAGCCGAGCTCAGTGCTTTCTGATTCAGCCTAGCTCAGTGCTTTCTGTTTCAGCCGAGCTCAGTGCTTTCTGTTTCAGCCGAGCTCAGTGCTTTCTGTTTCAGCCTAGCTCAGTGCTTTCTGTTTCAGCCGAGCTCAGTGCTTTCTGTTTCAGCCTAGCTCAGTGCTTTCTGTTTCAGCCTAGCTCAGTGCTTTCTGTTTCAGCCGAGCTCAGTGCTTTCTGTTTCAGCCTAGCTCAGTGCTTTCTGTTTCAGCCTAGCTCAGTGCTTTCTGATTCAGCCGAGCTCAGTGCTTTCTGTTTCAGTCTAGCTCAGTGCTTTCTGTTTCAGCCTAGCTCAGTGCTTTCTGTTTCAGCCTAGCTCAGTGCTTTCTGTGGTGGTGGGGCAAGCCTGTGTAAAATACAGAGCGTAGGGGTTGGTAATGTTCTCTAGTTGCGCCAGAAGTCTGGAAATATGGTTGAATATAAACCGTGTAGTTATTCCCTCCGCAAGTCAATCAAACAAGTGAAATGCCGCTACATTGACAAAATGGAGTCGCAGTTCAATGTCTCAGATACGAGAAGGACGAGGCAGAGTCTACAGGAAATCACGGACGACAAAAAGAAAACCAGCCACGTTACGGACACCGACGTCACGTTTCCAGACAAACTAAACACTTCGCTTTGAGGATAATACAGTGCCACCGCCGCCTCCCTCCAACAAGGACTGCAACACCCCCCTCTCCGTGGCCGACGTGAGTGAAACATTTAAACGTGTTAACCCTCGCAAGGCTACAGGCCCAGACGGCATCCCTGGCCGCGTCCTCAGAGCATGTGCAGACCAGCTGGCTGGTGTGTTTACGCACATGCTTCAAGAGATCCACCATAGTTCCTGTACCCAAGAAGGCAAAGATTACTGAACTACTTGACTACCGCCCCGTAGGACTCACTTCTGTCATCATGAAGTGCTTTGAGAGACGAGTCAAGGATCATATCACCACCCTACCGGACACCCAGGACCCACTTCAGTTTGCTTACTGCCCCAACAGGTTCACAGACGATGCAATCGCCATCCCACTGCACACTGCCCTATCCCATCTGGACAAGAGGAATACCTGTGTAAGAATGCTGTTCATTGACTACAGCTCAGCATTTAACACCATAGTACCCTCATCATCAAGCTGGAGGCCCTGGGTCTCGACCCCGCCCTGTGCAATTGGGTCCTGGACTTCTTGACGTGCCGCCCCCAGGTGGTGAAGGTAGGAAACAACATCTCCACTTCGCTGACCCTCAACACTAGTGCCCCACAAGGGTGCGTGCTCAGCCCCCTCCTGTACTCACTGTTCACCCACCACTGTGTGGCTGTGCACGCCTCCAACTCAATCATAGAGTTTGCAGACGACACAACAGTAGTGGGCTTGATTACCAACAACGACGAGACGGCCTACAGGGAGGTGGTGAGGGCACTCGGAGTGTGGTGTCAGGAAAATATCCTCTCACTCAACGTCATCAAAACAAAGGAGATGATCGTGGACTACAGGAAAAAGAGGACCGAGCATGCCCCCATTCTCATCGACGGGGCTGTAGTGGAGCAGGTTGAGAGCTTCAAGTTCCTTGGTGTCCACATCACCAACAAACTAACATGGTCCAAGACAGTCAAGAAGAGGGCACGACAAAACCTATTCCCCCTCAGGAGACTGAAAAGATTTGGTATGGATCCTCGGATCCTCAAAAAGTTACCCCCTGTATATAGCCTCCACATTGACTCTGTACTGGTACCCCTGTATATAGCCTCCACATTGACTCTGTACTAGTATCCCCTGTATATAGCCTCCACATTGACTCTGTACCGGTACCCCCTGTATATAGCCTCCACATTGGCTCTGTACCGGTACCCCCTGTATATAGCCTCCACATTGACTCTGTACCGATACCCCCTGTATATAGCCTCCACATTGACTCTGTATCAGTACCCCCTGTATATAGTCTCCACATTGACTCTGTACCAGTACCCCCTGTATATAGCCTCCACATTGACTCTGTACCGTAACACCCTGTATATAGCCTCCACATTGACTCTGTAACGGTACCCCCTGTATATAGACTCCACATTGACTCTGTACCAGTACCCCCTGTATATAGTCTCCACATTGACTCTGTACCGTAACACCCTGTATATAGTCTCCACATTGACTCTGTACCGTAATACCCTGTATATAGCCTCCACATTGACTCTGTACCGGTACCCCCTGTATAAAGTCTCCACATTGACTCTGTACCGGTACCCCCTGTATATAGCCTCCACATTGACTCTGTACCGGTACCCCCTGTATATAGCCTCCACATTGACTCTGTACCGATACCCCCTTTTATATAGCCTCCACATTGACTCTGTACCAGTACCCCCTGTATATAGCCTCCACATTGACTCTGTACCGTAACACCCTGTATATAGCCTACACATTGACTCTGTAACGGTACCCCCTGTATATAGACTCCACATTGACTCTGTACCAGTACCCCCTGTATATAGTCTCCACATTAACTCTATACTGGTACCCCTGTATATAGCCTCCACATTGACTCTGTATCGGTACCCCCTGTATATAGTCTCCACTTTGACTCTGTACCAGTACCCCCCCTGTATATAGCCTCCACATTGACTCTGTACCGGTACGCCCTGTATATAGCCTCCACATTGACTCTGTACTGGTACCCTCTGTATATAGCCTCCACATGGACTCTGTACCGGTACCCCCTGTATATAGCCTCCACATTGACTCTGTACCGGTACCCCCTGTATATAGCCTCTACATTGACTCTGTACCGGTACCCCCTGTATATAGCCTCCACATTGACTCTGTACCAGTACCCCCTGTATATAGCCTCCACATTGACTCTGTACCGGTACCCCCTGTATATAGCCTCCACATTGACTCTGTACCGGTACCCCCTGTATATAGCCTCCACATTGACTCTGTACCGGTACCCCCTGTATATAGCCTCCGCATTGCCTCTGTACTGGTACACCCTGTATATAGCCTCCACATTGACTCTGTACCGGTACCCCCTGTATATAGCCTCCACATTGACTCTGTACTGGTACCCCCTGTATATAGTCTCCACATTGACTCTGTGCTGGTACCCCCTGTATATAGTCTCCACATTGACTCTGTACCGTAATACCCTGTATATAGCCACCACATTGACTCTGTACCGGTACCCCCTGTATAAAGTCTCCACATTGACTCTGTACCGGTACCCCCTGTATATAGCCTCCACATTGACTCTGTACCGGTACCCCCTGTATATAGCCTCCACATTGACTCTGTACCGATACCCCCTGTATATAGCCTCCACATTGACTCTGTACCAGTACCTCCTGTATATAGCCTCCACATTGACTCTGTATCAGTACCCCCTGTATATAGCCTCCACATTGACTCTGTACCGTAACACCCTGTATATAGCCTACACATTGACTCTGTAACGGTACCCCCTGTATATAGCCTCCACATTGACTCTGTACCAGTACCCCCTGTATATAGCCTCCACATGGACTCTGTACCGGTACCCCCTGTATATAGCCTCCACATTGACTCTGTACCGGTACCCCCTGTATATAGCCTCTACATTGACTCTGTACCGGTACCCCCTGTATATAGCCTCCACATTGACTCTGTACCGGTACCCCCTGTATATAGCCTCCACATTGACTCTGTACCGGTACCCCCTGTATATAGCCTCCACATTGACTCTGTACCGGTGCCCCCTGTATATAGCCTCCACATTGACTCTGAACTGGTACCCCCTGTATATAGTCTCCACATTGACTCTGAACTGGTACCCCCTGTATATAGTCTCCACATTGACTCTATACCGGTACCCCCCCCCCTGTATATAGCCTCCACATTGACTCTATAAGGCTACCTACCACCCCTCCACTCTAACCACTAGGCTACCTACCACCCCTCCACTCTAACCACTAGGCTAGCTACCACCCCTCCACTCTAACCACTAGGCTACCTACCACCTCTACACTCTAACCACTAGGCTACCTACCACCCCTCCACTCTAACCACTAGGCTACCTACCACCCCTCCACTCTAACCACTAGGCTACCTACCACCCCTCCACTCTAACCACTAGGCTACCTACCACCCCTCCACTCTAACCACTAGGCTACCTACCACCCCTCCACTCTAACCACTAGGCTACCTACCACCCCTCCACTCTAACCACTAGGCTACCTACCACCCCTCCACTCTAACCACTAGGCTAGCTACCACCCCTCCACTCTAACCACTAGGCTACCTACCACCCCTCTACTCTAACCACTAGGCTACCTGCCACCTCTACACTCTAACCACTAGGCTACCTGCCACCTCTACACTCTAACCACTAGGCTACCTACCACCCCTCCACTCTAACCACTAGGCTACCTACCACCCCTCCACTCTAACCACTAGGCTACCTACCACCCCTCCACTCTAACCACTAGGCTACCTACCACCCCTCCACTCTAACCACTAGGCTACCTACCACCCCTCCACTCTAACCACTAGGCTACCTACCACCCCTCCACTCTAACCACTAGGCTACCTACCACCCCTCCACTCTAACCACTAGGCTAGCTACCCTGCCACCCCAGTGTAGTGTAGTCTGCTGCGTTGGAGATGTCCATTGTGTATACGACTGACTCGCTCTCTCTCGCCCTCTCTCGCCCTCTCTCTCTCGCTCTCTCTCACCCTCTCTCGCTCTCTCGCCCGCTCTCTCTCGCCCTCTCTCGCTCTCTCTATCTCACTCTCTCTCTCTCACTCTCTCTCTCTCGTTATGATCTGCTCTGTTTGACTTGTTCTGTTCTTCATTACAACATGACATGTTCAGAAGACGGGATCAGTCACACTCATTCTCTCATCCTCCCCTCCTCTCCTCTCTTCCCCTCCTCCTCTCCTCTTCTCCTCTCCTCTCCTCTCCTCTCTTCCTCTCCTCTGTCCTCCTCCTCCTCAGCTTCAGAAAGGAACATGTCCCAGTTTTCTACCGGAGAAGCTTTTTAATGGGGGAAAATTAAGCTACCATAAAGAGCCTCCACTAATTCGTTTGCAAAGAGTGAGGTTTGGGTTGTTTCACAAATGCCATCCTATTCCCTACATAGTGCACTACCTTAGACCAAGTAGTGCACTACGTAGGGAATCAGGTTCCATTAGGGACCGAGCCAGGGTAGCACTTTAACACTGCATCTGTTACTGCTTCCTGGGAAAGTCAGTCTCAGTTCATGTTATCGTCAAAGCTGGAGCACTCACAACATACCTCTGATTTACCTGTTAACTACACCTGTCTGTTGAACCTGTCTGTTATCTACACCTGTCAGTTATCTACACCTGTCTGTTGAACCTGTCTGTTATCTACACCTGTCAGTTATCTACACCTGTCTGTTGAACCTGTCTGTTATCTACACCTGTCAGTTATCTACACCTGTCTGTTAACTACACCTGTCTGAATCTACACCTGTCTTAACTATACCTGTCTTATCTATACCTGTCTGTTAACTACACCTGTCAGTTATCTACACCTGTCTGTTATCTACACCTGTCAGTTATCTACACCTGTCTTAACTATACCTGTCTTATCTATACCTGTCTGTTAACTACACCTGTCTGAATCTACACCTGTCTTAACTATACCTGTCTTATCTATACCTGTCTGTTAACTACACCTGTCAGTTATCTACACCTGTCTGTTATCTACACCTGTCAGTTATCTACACCTGTCTTAACTATACCTGTCTTATCTATACCTGTCTGTTAACTACACCTGTCAGTTATCTACACCTGTCTGTTATCTACACCTGTCAGTTATCTACACCTGTCTTAACTATACCTGTCTTATCTATACCTGTCTGTTAACTACACCTGTCTGAATCTACACCTGTCTTAACTATACCTGTCTTATCTATACCTGTCTGTTAACTACACCTGTCTGTATCTACACCTGTCTGTTATCTACACCTGTCTTATCTACACCTGTCTGTTATCTACACCTGTCTGTATCTACACCTGTCTTATCTATACCTGTCTGTTAACTACACCTGTCTGTATCTACACCTGTCTGTAATCTACACCTGTCTTATCTATACCTGTCTGTTAACTACACCTGTCTGTATCTACACCTGTCTAATAGTTTCTACAGTGCTGCTATTCGGGGGCTAGCTGGCTAGCTAGCAGTGTTGATTACGTTACGTTACGTTAAAAGAACGACAATAGCTGGCTAGCTAACCTAGAAAATCGCTCTAGACTACACAATTGTCTTAGATACAAAGACGGCTATGTAGCTAGCTAGCTACGATCAAACAAATCAAACCGTTGTACTGTAATGAAGTGAAATGAAAATGTGATACTACCTATGGAGCGAAGCGGAATGTTGACCGGGTTGTTGAAGTTCTATTCGGTAGACGTTGGCTAGCTGTTGGCTAGCTAGCTAGCAGTATCTCCTACGTTAAGGACGACAAATAGCTGGCTAGCTAACCTCGGTAAATTAAGATAATCACTCTAAGTCTACACACTCTAAACTACACAATTATCTTGGATACGAAGACAGCAAAGACAACTATGTAGCTAGCTAACACTACACTAATCGAGTCATTCAGTTGAGTGTAATAGTTTCTACAGTGCTGGTAGACGGTGGACGTTAGCTAGCTGCTGGGCAGATAGCAGTGTAGACTACGTTAGGACGACGAAATACGATAATTACGCAATTATCTTTGATACAAAGACGGCTATGTAGCTAGCTAAGAAGAAATTGCTAAGATTAGACAAATCAAACCGTTGTACTATAATGAAATGTAATGAAAAGTTATACTACCTGCGGACCGAAGTGTAGATGCGACCGCTCGCTCCAACCCGGAACCTATATAGGGAATAGGGCCCTGGTCTCAAGTAGTGCACTACATAGGGAATAGGGCCCTGGTCTAAAGTAGTGTACTACATAGGGAATAGGACCCTGGTCTAAAGTAGTGCTCTATATAGGGAATAGGGACAAGTCAAATGCAGACTGAGAGGTCAAGTAAAATGCAGAATGAACAGCCAAGTCAAATGCTGTCTGTGTCTCTCTCTCTCTCTCTCTCTCTGTCTCTCTCTCTCTGTCTCTCTGTCTCTCTCTGTCTCCCTCTCTCTCTCTCTCTCTCTCTCTCTCTCTCTCTCTGTCTCTCTCTCTGTCTCTCTCTGTCTCTCTCTCATTCTCTCTCTCTCTCTGTCTCTCTCTCTCTCTCTGTCTCTCTGTCTCTCTGTCTGTCTGTCTCTCTGTCTCTCTCTCTCTCTGTCTCTCGGTCTCTCTGTCTCTCTCTCTCTCTCTCTCTCTCTCTCTCTGTCTCTCTCTCTCTCTGTCTCTCTCTCTCTCTCTCTCTCTCTGTCTCTCTCTCTCTCTCTCTGTCTCTCTCTCTCTCTCTGTCTCTCTCCTGTATAGGAGACTCTGTAGGCAGCTGTGGGGACCCTGGTACACCCGTCCATGCAAGCAGAGAGGCCAGCAACTTCCATCTGCGTAGTAAGGTCCGCTTCACCTGCGCTGTGGGCCACACACTGTACGGCTCCGCAGAGAGGATCTGCTTTCCCAATGGGACCTGGTCTGGGAGACAGCCCTTCTGCAAACGTGAGGCTTGATGGACCGGCTGAATACTACATGTTTATAGAGACGAGCGCATGGAGATTGAATGAACGCAGCAGTTTACAGTAGGCACACGCAGGAGCACACACAGGAGCACACACAGGAGCACACACACAACAGGGGCACACACAGGAGCACACATAGGAGCACACGCAGGAGCACACACAGGAGCACACACAGGAGCGCACACACACAACAGGGGCACATGAAGGAGCACACAGGAGCACATAAACACAACAGGAGCACACACAGGAGCACACACAGAAGCACACACAGGAGCACAAGCAGGAGCACAAGCAGGAGCACACACAGGAGCACACACACAACAGGGGCACACACAGGAGCACACACACAACAGGGGCACACACAGGAGCACACACAGGAGCACACACACAACAGGAGCACACAAAGGAGCACACACACAACAGGGGCACACACAGGAGCACACGCAGGAGCACACGCAGGAGCACACACAGGAGCACACACAGGAGCACACACACAACAGGGGCACATGAAGGAGCACACAGGAGCACATAAACACAACAGGAGCACACACAGGAGCACACACAGAAGCACACACAGGAGCACAAGCAGGAGCACAAGCAGGAGCACACACAGGAGCACACACAGGAGCACACACACAACAGGGGCACACGAAGGAGCACACAAGAGCACATAAACACAACAGGAGCACACACAGGAGCACACACAGGAGCACACGCAGGAGCACTCACAGGAGCACACACACAACAGGGGCACATGAAGGAGCACACAAGAGCACATAAACACAACAGGAGCACACACAGGAGCACACACACAACAGGGGCACACGAAGGAGCACACAAGAGCACATAAACACAACAGGAGCACACGCAGGAGCACAAGCAGGGGCACACGAAGGAGCACACAAGAGCACATAAACACAACAGGAGCACACACAAGAGCACATAAACACAACAGGAGCACACACAGGAGCACACACACAACAGGGGCACACGAAGGAGCACAAAAGAGCACATAAACACAACAGGAGCACACGCAGGAGCACACAGGAGCACAAGCAGGAGCACACGCAGGAGCACACACAGGAGCACACACACAACAGGGGCACACACACAACAGGGGCACATGAAGGAGCACACAGGAGCACATAAACACAACAGGAGCACACACAGGAGCACACACAGAAGCACACACAGGAGCACAAGCAGGAACACAAGCAGGAGCACACACAGGAGCACAAGCAGGAGCACAAGCAGGAGCACAAGCAGGAGCACACACAGGAGCACAAGCAGGAGCACAAGCAGGAGCACACACAGGAGCACACACACAACAGGGGCACACGAAGGAGCACACAAGAGCACATAAACACAACAGGAGCACAAGCAGGATCACACGCAGGAGCACACACAGGAGCACACACACAACAGGGGCACACGAAGGAGCATACAGGAGCACATAAACACAACAGGAGCACACGCAGGAGCACAAGCAGGAGCACACAAGAGCACATAAACACAACAGGAGCACACACAGGAGCACACAAAAATGAAAATGCAATTAGCGGTAAATTAGTATATTTCGCTAGCACATTGTCCTTAGAAAAAGTCAGTGCTCAAAGCCAACCAACCAATATTTCTTCTCTTCCAGAATCCTTTATTTTTCAGCCCGAAGGCAAATTCTACTTATGACGTGATTAATGACATTTTAAATATTGAATCACAGGCCGATTCTCTGCTGCAGGGCATAAACAGCGTTCGACCTGAAATGGCAGAGAATCTCTTGACAGACTTCTCTTTCTCTCCCAGACGGTTATAAACTCTCTCATCTTGACAGACTTCTCTTTCTCTCCCAGACGGTTATAAACTCTCTCATCTTGACAGGCTTCTCTTTCTCTCCAGATGGTTATAAACTCTCTCATCTTGGCAGACTTCTCTTTCTCTTCCAGACGGTTATAAACTCTCTCATCTTGACAGACTTCTCTTTCTCTCCCAGACGGTTATAAACTCTCTCAGCTTGACAGACTTCTCTTTCTCTCCCAGACGGTTATAAACTCTCTCATCTTGACAGACTTCTCTGTCTCTCCCAGACGGTTATAAACTCTCTCATCTTGGCAGACTTCTCTTTCTCTCCCAGACGGTTATAAACTCTCTCATCTTGACAGACTTCTCTTTCTCTCCCAGACGGTTATAAACTCTCTCAGCTTGGCAGACTTCTCTTTCTCTCCCAGACGGTTATAAACTCTCTCATCTTGGCAGACTTCTCTTTCTCTCCCAGACGGTTATAAACTCTCTCAGTTTGGCAGACTTCTCTTTCTCTCCCAGACGGTTATAAACTCTCTCATCTTGACAGACTTCTCAATCTCCCAGACGGTTATAAACTCTCTCATCTTGGCAGACACAACGACCATGGCTGTGTCACAAATGGAACCTTGTTGTCTATTTAATGACCTTTTGAACTACATTGTGTCAAAAGGTAGAATAGGTTGGCAGTTGAGACATAAATGTCCTTTTAAAAAAAAAAAGAATATGACAGGAACTCCCCGCTCACCCTCTCTTGCCTTGACGTGTCCTGTAAGCTGAAATGATTTGTAGACGGTTAGGTCTATCCTCTATTCCTGACAGGCTTGATCTTCTCCATGACTGAACTGTGTCTGTTTCTGCTTCAGCTTTTGAGCTAAGAGCTTGACTGGTGTTTAACCCAGAGCAATGTGAGCCTATCGTCCCGGTGCTTTGTAATCTACTGAAACAATGGGGGATTATTTACCACAGATTGAACATATTGTCCTTTTCCAGAATGAAACACTTCCCCCAATGTAGGGAACTTCATTTCGACCAGGGTACAAGGCACTGGAAGGGCTGAATAAGGTGCATTCCAAACGGCACCGTATTTGATAGGGTCGATAGGGCTACGGATAAAATGTAGTGCACTACTGTATAACAGCCAACACATTCAGAGCACGTTCAACCTCTTTCAGTGGCCTCGTCGTGCCAGGAAGTGATTGAGTGGGGAACCTCTCCTTCCTTCCTACCAGCTTCACCCTACAGCCTATAGCTGTCTGCATCAGAAATCATTAGACAATTTTCCAGACAATTAAGTCATTTGAGAAGGCAAATCCTTTTGGTAATGAAATATAATGAAGTGCTGGGTGGAGAGACACACCGGGAAACAGAGGAGAATCCTCTCTTCGTTTCCTGCTACCAAACATGGCATTAATGATCATCTGGATTGGACGAGTCACATTTTATGTTCTAGAAAGACATTAGATCCGTGTTAAGCAATTAGTGTTTTTCACCCCCCTTAATTCTCTCTCTCTCTCTCTCTCTCTCTCTCTCTCTCTCTCTCTCTCTCTCTCTCTCTCTCTCTGTCTCTCTCTCTCTCTCTCTCTCTCTCTCTCTCTCGTTCTCTCGCTTTCTCTCTTTCGCTTTCTCTCTTTCGCTTTCTCTCTCGCGCTCTCTCTCTCTCTCTCTCTCGTTCTCTCTCTCTGTCTCTCGTTCTCTCTGTCTCTCGTTCTCTCGCTCGCTCTGTCTTTCTTTCTTTCTTTCTCTTGTTCTCTCTCTGTCTCTCTCGCTCTCTCTCCCTCTCTCCCTTCCTCTCTCCCTCTCCTCCACTCCAGCGGTGCACTGTGGTAACCCGGGGACACCTGCTCACGGCCGTATTTTCCGGGTCGACGGTACAACCTTCACCCACTCTGTAGTCTACTCCTGTATGGATGGATACCTCCTCTCAGGCACGCCCACCAGGCACTGTCTGGCCAACGGCACCTGGTCTGGCACCGCTTCTAACTGCACCAGTAAGTACTACTGTTACCTGGTCCAGCACCGTCTCCTAACTGCACCAGTAAGTACTACTGTTACCTGGTCCAGCACCATCTCCTAACTGCACCAGTAAGTACTACTGTTACCTGGTCCAGCACCGTCTCCTAACTGCACCAGTAAGTACTACTGTTACCTGGTCCAGCACCGTCTCCTAACTGCACCAGTAAGTACTACTGTTACCTGGTCCAGCACCGTCTCCTAACTGCACCAGTAAGTACCACTGTTACCTGGTCCAGCACCGTCTCCTAACTGCACCAGTAAATACTACTGTTACCTGGTCCAGCACCGTCTCCTAACTGCACCAGTAAGTACTACTGTTGCCTGGTCCAGAACCGTCTCCTAACTGCACCAGTAAGTACTACTGTTACCTGGTCCAGAACCGTCTCCTAACTGCACTAGTAAGTACTACTGTTGCCTGGTCCAGAACCGTCTCCTAACTGCACCAGTAAGTACTACTGTTACCTGGTCCAGAACCGTCTCCTAACTGCACCAGTAAGTACTACTGTTACCTGGTCCAGAACCGTCTCCTAACTGCACCAGTAAGTACTACTGTTACCTGGTCCAGAACCATCTCCTAACTGCACCAGTAAGTACTACTGCACCAGTAAGTACTACTGCTACCTGGTCCAGCACCATCTCCTAACTGCACCAGTAAGTACTACTGCACCAGTAAGTACTACTGTTGCCTGGTCCAGAACCGTCTCCTAACTGCACCAGTAAGTACTACTGTTACCTGGTCCAGAACCGTCTCCTAACTGCACCAGTAAGTACCACTGATACCTGGTCCAGCACCGTCTCCTAACTGCACCAGTAAGTACTACTGTTACCTGGTCCAGCACCGTCTCCTAACTGCACCAGTAAGTACTACTGCACCAGTAAGTACCACTGATACCTGGTCCAGCACCGTCTCCTAACTGCACCAGTAAGTACTACTGTTACCTGGTCCAGCACCGTCTCCTAACTGCACCAGTAAGTACCACTGTTACCTGGTCCAGCACCGTCTCCTAACTGCACCAGTAAGTACTACTGTTACCTGGTCCAGAACCGTCTCCTAACTGCACCAGTAAG
>NC_088240.1:92782736-92842736 GCF_036934945.1 Oncorhynchus masou masou
ATACCTGTTATACAGTAGTTAGGACCACAGATAACATACCTATTATACAGTAGTTAGGACCACAGATAACATACCTATTATACAGTAGTTAGGACCACAGATAACATACCTATTATACAGTAGTTAGGACCACAGATAACATACCTATTATACAGTAGTTAGGACCCTACAGATAACATACATACTAGTTATACCTATTATACAGTAGTTAGGACCACAGATAACATACCTATTATACAGTAGTTAGGACCACAGATAACATACCTATTATACAGTAGTTAGGACCACAGATAACATACCTATTATACAGTAGTTAGGACCACAGATAACATACCTATTATACAGTAGTTAGGACCACAGATAACATACCTATTATACAGTAGTTAGGACCACAGATAACATACCTATTATACAGTAGTTAGGACCACAGATAACATACCTATTATACAGTAGTTAGGACCACAGATAACATACCTATTATACAGTAGTTAGGACCACAGATAACATACCTATTATACAGTAGTTAGGACCACAGATAACATACCTATTATACAGTAGTTAGGACCACAGATAACATACCTATTATACAGTAGTTAGGACCACAGATAACATACCTATTATACAGTAGTTAGGACCACAGATAACATACCTATTATACAGTAGTTAGGACCACAGATAACATACCTATTATACAGTAGTTAGGACCACAGATAACATACCTATTATACAGTAGTTAGGGAAGCAGATAACATACCTATTATACAGTAGTTAGGACCACAGATAACATACCTATTATACAGTAGTTAGGACCACAGATAACATACCTATTATACAGTAGTTAGGACCACAGATAACATACCTATTATACAGTAGTTAGGACCACAGATAACATACCTATTATACAGTAGTTAGGACCACAGATAACATACCTTAGGACCACAGATAACATTTATACAGTAGTTAGGACCACAGATAACATACCTATTATACAGTAGTTAGGACCACAGATAACATACCTATTATACAGTAGTTAGGACCACAGATAACATACCTATTATACAGTAGTTAGGACCACAGATAACATACCTATTATACAGTAGTTAGGACCACAGATAACATACCTATTATATAGTTAGGACAGTAGTTTAGGACCACAGATAACATACCTATTATACAGTAGTTAGGACCACAGATAACATACCTATTATACAGTAGTTAGGACCACAGATAACATACCTATTATACAGTAGTTAGGACCACAGATAACATACAGTAGTTAGGACCACAGATAACATACCTATTATACAGTAGTTAGGACCACAGATAACATACCTATTATACAGTAGTTAGGACCACAGATAACATACCTATTATACAGATAACATACCTAATATACAGTTTAGGACCACAGATAACATACCTATTATACAGTAGTTAGGACCACAGATAACATACCTATTATACAGTAGTTAGGACCACAGATAACATACCTATTATACAGTAGTTAGGACCACAGATAACATACCTAACATATACAGTAGTTAGGACCACAGATAACATACCTATTATACAGTAGTTAGGACCACAGATAACATACCTATTATACAGTAGTTAGGACCACAGATAACATACCTATTATACAGTAGTTAGGACCACAGATAACATACCTATTATACAGTAGTTAGGACCACAGATAACATACCTATTATACAGTAGTTAGGACCACAGATAACATACCTATTATACAGTAGTTAGGACCACAGATAACATACCTATTATACAGTAGTTAGGACCACAGATAACATACCTAATATACAGTAGTTAGGACCACAGATAACATACCCGATATACAGTAGTTAGGACCACAGATAACATACCCGTTATAATTCCTTTTATACAGTAGTTAGGACCACAGATAACATACCTATTATACAGTAGTTAGGACCACAGATAACATACCTATTATACAGTAGTTAGGACCACAGATAACATACCTATTATACAGTAGTTAGGACCACAGATAACATACCTATTATACAGTAGTTAGGACCACAGATAACATACCTATTATACAGTAGTTAGGACCACAGATAACATACCTATTATACAGTAGTTAGGACCACAGATAACATACCTATTATACAGTAGTTAGGACCACAGATAACATACATTATACCTAACATTATACAGTAGTTAGGACCACAGATAACATACCTATTATACAGTAGTTAGGACCACAGATAACATACCTATTATACAGTAGTTAGGACCACAGATAACATACACAGATAACATACCTATTATACAGTAGTTAGGACCACAGATAACATACCTATTATACAGTAGTTAGGACCACAGATAACATACCTATTATACAGTTTAGGACCACAGATAACATACCTAGTTAGGACCACAGATAACATACCTATTATACAGTATTACCACAGATTAATAGTTAGGACCACAGATAACATATATACAGTAGTTAGGACCACAGATAACATACCTATTATACAGTAGTTAGGACCACAGATATACAGTAGTTAGGACCACAGATAACATACCTATTATACAGTAGTTAGGACCACAGATAACATACCTATTATACAGTAGTTAGGACCACAGATAACATACCTATTATACAGTAGTTAGGACCACAGATAACATACCTATTATACAGTAGTTAGGACCACAGATAACATACCTGTAGTAGTTAGGACCACAGATAACATACCTATTATACAGTAGTTAGGACCACAGATAACATACCTATTATACAGTAGTTAGGACCACAGATAACATACCTATTATACAGTAGTTAACCACAGGACCACAGATAACATACCTATTATACAGTAGTTAGGACCACATATAACATACCTATTATACAGTAGTTAGGACCACAGATAACATACCTATTATACAGTAGTTAGGCCCACAGATAACATACCTAATATACAGTAGTTAGGACCACAGATAACATACCTAATATGCAGTAGTTAGGACCACAGATAACATACCTATTATACAGTAGTTAGGACCACAGATAACATACCTATTATACAGTAGTTAGGACCACAGATAACATACCTATTATACAGTAGTTAGGACCACAGATAACATACCTATTATACAGTAGTTAGGACCACAGATAACATACCTATTATACAGTAGTTAGGACCACAGATAACATACCTATTATACAGTAGTTAGGACCACAGATAACATACCTATTATACAGTAGTTAGGACCACAGATAACATACCTATTATACAGTAGTTAGGACCACAGATAACATACCTGTTGATATACAGTAGTTAGGACCACAGATAACATACCTGTTATACAGTAGTTAGGACCACAGATAACATACCTGTTATACAGTAGTTAGGACCACAGATAACATACCTATTATACAGTAGTTAGGACCACAGATAACATACCTGTAAATATACAGTAGTTAGGACCACAGATAACATACCTATTATACAGTAGTTAGGACCAGAGATAACATACCTATTATACAGTATTTAGGACCACAGATAACATACCTATTATACAGTAGTTAGGACCAGAGATAACATACCTATTATACAGTAGTTAGGACCACAGGTAACATACCTATTATACAGTAACATTAGGACCACAGATAACATACCTATTATACAGTAGTTAGGACCAGAGATAACATACCTATTATACAGTAGTTAGGACCACAGATAACATACCTATTATACAGTAGTTAGGACCACAGATAACATACCTAATATACAGTAGTTAGGACCACAGATAACATTCCTTTTATACAGTAGTTAGGACCACAGATAACATACCTATTATACAGTAGTTAGGACCACAGATAACATACCTATTATACAGTAGTTAGGACCACAGATAACATACCTATTATACAGTAGTTAGGACCACAGATAACATACCTATTATACAGTAGTTAGGACCACAGATAACATACCTATTATACAGTAGTTAGGACCACAGATAACATACCTATTATACAGTAGTTAGGACCACAGATAACATACCTATTATACAGTAGTTAGGACCACAGATAACATACCTATTATACAGTAGTTAGGACCACAGATAACATACCTATTATACAGTAGTTAGGACCACAGATAACATACCTATTATACAGTAGTTAGGACCACAGATAACATACCTATTATACAGTAGTTAGGACCACAGATAACATACCTATTATACAGTAGTTAGGACCACAGATAACATACCTAATATACAGTAGTTAGGAACACAGATAACATACCCAGTTAATATACAGTAGTTAGGAACACAGATAACATACCCAGTAGTTAGGACCACAGATAACATATACAGTAGTTAGGACCACAGATAACATACCTATTATACAGTAGTTAGGACCACAGATAACATACCTATTATACAGTAGTTAGGACCACAGGTAACATACCTATTATACAGTAGTTAGGACCACAGATAACATACCTATTATACAGTAGTTAGGACCACAGATAACATACCTATTATACAGTAGTTAGGACCACAGATAACATACCTATTATACAGTAGTTAGGACCACAGATAACATACCTATTATACAGTAGTTAGGACCACAGATAACATACCTATTATACAGTAGTTAGGACCACAGATAACATACCTATTATACAGTAGTTAGGACCACAGATAACATACCTATTATACAGTAGTTAGGACCACAGATAACATACCTATTATACAGTAGTTAGGACCACAGATAACATACCTGTTATACAGTATAGTAGTTAGGACCACAGATAACATACCTATTATACAGTAGTTAGGACCACAGATAACATACCTATTATACAGTAGTTAGGACCACAGATAACATACCTATTATACAGTAGTTAGGACCACAGATAACATACCTGTTATACAGTAGTTAGGACCACAGATAACATACCTATTATACAGTAGTTAGGACCACAGATAACATACCTATTATACAGTAGTTAGGACCACAGATAACATACCTATTATACAGTAGTTAGGACCACAGATAACATACCTATTATACAGTAGTTAGGACCACAGATAACATACCTTTTATACAGTAGTTAGGACCACAGATAACATACCTATTATACAGTAGTTAGGACCACAGATAACATACCTATTATACAGTAGTTAGGACCACAGATAACATACCTATTATACAGTAGTTAGGACCACAGATAACATACCTATTATACAGTTGTTAGGACCACAGATAACATACCTTTTATACAGTAGTTAGTAGTTAGGACCACAGATAACATACCTATTATACAGTAGTTAGGACCACAGATAACATACCTATTATACAGTAGTTAGGACCACAGATAACATACCTGTTAAACCTATTATACAGTAGTTAGGACCATACAGTACAGTAGTTAGGACCACAGATAACATACCATTTATACAGTAGTTAGGACCACAGATAACATACCTATTATACAGTAGTTAGGACCACAGATAACATACCTATTATACAGTAGTTAGGACCACAGATAACATACCTATTATACAGTAGTTAGGATAGCAGATAACATACCTATTATACAGTAGTTAGGACCACAGATAACA
Source organism: Oncorhynchus masou masou (assembly GCF_036934945.1). NCBI lineage: Eukaryota > Metazoa > Chordata > Actinopteri > Salmoniformes > Salmonidae > Oncorhynchus > Oncorhynchus masou. Next base: position 92,788,350 of record NC_088240.1, read on the forward strand.
TACCTATTATACAGTAGTTAGGACCAGAGATAACATACCTACTATACAGTAGTTAGGACCACAGATAACATACCTATTATACAGTAGTTAGGACCACAGATAACATACCTATTATACAGTAGTTAGGACCACAGATAACATACCTGTTATACAGTAGTTAGGACCACAGATAACATACCTATTATACAGTAGTTAGGACCACAGATAACATACCTATTATACAGTAGTTAGGACCACAGATAACATACCTATTATATACAGTAGTTAGGACCACAGATAACATACCTATTATACAGTAGTTAGGACCACAGATAACATACCTATTATACAGTAGTTAGGACCACAGATAACATACCTATTATACAGTAGTTAGGACCACAGATAACATACCTATTATACAGTAGTTAGGACCACAGATAACATACCTATTATACAGTAGTTAGGACCACAGATAACATACCTACATTATACAGTAGTTAGGACCACAGATAACATACCTATTATACAGTAGTTAGGACCACAGATAACATACCTATTATACAGTAGTTAGGATCACAGATAACATACCTATTATACAGTAGTTAGGACCACAGATAACATACCTATTATACAGTAGTTAGGACCACATATAACATACCTATTATACAGTAGTTAGGACCACAGATAACATACCTATTATACAGTAGTTAGGACCACAGATAACATACCTATTATACAGTAGTTAGGACCACAGATAACATACCTATTATACAGTAGTTAGGACCACAGATAACATACCTATTATACAGTAGTTAGGACCACAGATAACATTCCCGTTAATATACAGTAGTTAGGAACACAGATAACATACCCGTTAATATACAGTAGTTAGGAACACAGATAACATACCCGTTAATATACAGTAGTTAGGACCACAGATAACATACCTATTATACAGTAGTTAGGGCCACAGATAACATACCTATTATACAGTAGTTAGGACCACAGGTAACATACCTATTATACAGTAGTTAGGACCACAGATAACATACCCGTTCATATACAGTAGTTAGGACCACAGATAACATACCTATTATACAGTAGTTAGGCCCACAGATAACATACCTATTATACATTAGTTAGGACCACAGATAACATACCTATTATACAGTAGTAAGGACCACAGATAACATACCTATTATACAGTAGTTAGGACCACATATAACATACCTATTATACAGTAGTTAGGACCACAGATAACATACCTATTATACAGTAGTTAGGCCCACAGATAACATACCTAATATACAGTAGTTAGGACCACAGATAACATACCTAATATGCAGTAGTTAGGACCACAGATAACATACCTATTATACAGTAGTTAGGACCACAGATAACATACCTATTATACAGTAGTTAGGACCACAGATAACATACCTATTATACAGTAGTTAGGACCACAGATAACATACCTATTATACAGTAGTTAGGACCACAGATAACATACCTATTATACAGTAGTTAGGACCACAGATAACATACCTGTTATACAGTAGTTAGGACCACAGATAACATACCTATTATACAGTAGTTAGGACCACAGATAACATACCTATTATACAGTAGTTAGGACCACAGATAACATACCTGTTCATATACAGTAGTTAGGACCACAGATAACATACCTATTATACAGTAGTTAGGACCACAGATAACATACCTGTTATACAGTAGTTAGGACCACAGATAACATACCTATTATACAGTAGTTAGGACCACAGATAACATACCTGTAAATATACAGTAGTTAGGACCACAGATAACATACCTATTATACAGTAGTTAGGACCAGAGATAACATACCTATTATACAGTATTTAGGACCACAGATAACATACCTATTATACAGTAGTTAGGACCATAGATAACATACCTATTATACAGTAGTTAGGACCACAGGTAACATACCTATTATACAGTAATTAGGACCACAGATAACATACCTATTATACAGTAGTTAGGACCAGAGATAACATACCTATTATACAGTAGTTAGGACCACAGATAACATACCTATTATACAGTAGTTAGGACCACAGATAACATACCTATTATACAGTAGTTAGGACCACAGATAACATTCCTTTTATACAGTAGTTAGGACCACAGATAACATACCTATTATACAGTAGTTAGGACCACAGATAACATACCTATTATACAGTAGTTAGGACCACAGATAACATACCTATTATACAGTAGTTAGGACCACAGATAACATACCTATTATACAGTAGTTAGGACCACAGATAACATACCTATTATACAGTAGTTAGGACCACAGATAACATACCTATTATACAGTAGTTAGGACCACAGATAACATACCTATTATACAGTAGTTAGGACCACAGATAACATACCTATTATACAGTAGTTAGGACCACAGATAACATACCTATTATACAGTAGTTAGGACCACAGATAACATACCTATTATACAGTAGTTAGGACCACAGATAACATACCTATTATACAGTAGTTAGGACCACAGATAACATACCTATTATACAGTAGTTAGGACCACAGATAACATTCCCGTTAATATACAGTAGTTAGGAACACAGATAACATACCCGTTAATATACAGTAGTTAGGAACACAGATAACATACCCGTTAATATACAGTAGTTAGGACCACAGATAACATACCTATTATACAGTAGTTAGGGCCACAGATAACATACCTATTATACAGTAGTTAGGACCACAGGTAACATACCTATTATACAGTAGTTAGGACCACAGATAACATACCCAGTAGTTATACACATACCTAGTTAGGACCACAGATAACATACCTATTATACAGTAGTTAGGACCACAGATAACATACCTATTATACAGTAGTTAGGACCACAGATAACATACCTATTATACAGTAGTTAGGACCACAGATAACATACCTATTATACAGTAGTTAGGACCACAGATAACATACCTATTATACAGTAGTTAGGACCACAGATAACATACCTATTATACAGTAGTTAGGACCACAGATAACATACCTATTATACAGTAGTTAGGACCACAGATAACATACCTATTATACAGTAGTTAGGACCACAGATAACATACCTATTATACAGTAGTTAGGACCACAGATAACATACCTATTATACAGTAGTTAGGACCACAGATAACATACCTATTATACAGTAGTTAGGACCACAGATAACATACCTATTATACAGTAGTTAGGACCACAGATAACATACCTATTATACAGTAGTTAGGACCACAGATAACATACCTATTATACAGTAGTTAGGACCACAGATAACATACCTATTATACAGTAGTTAGGACCACAGATAACATACCTATTATACAGTAGTTAGGACCACAGATAACATACCTGTTATACATATTACAGTAGTTAGTAGTTACCACAGATAACATACCTATTATACAGTAGTTAGGACCACAGATAACATACCTATTATACAGTAGTTAGGACCACAGATAACATACCTATTATACAGTAGTTAGGACCACAGATAACATACCTGTTATACAGTAGTTAGGACCACAGATAACATACCTAACATACCTTATATACAGTAGTTAGGACCACAGATAACATACCTATTATACAGTAGTTAGGACCACAGATAACATACCTATTATACAGTAGTTAGGACCACAGATAACATACCTATTATACAGTAGTTAGGACCACAGATAACATACCTATTATACAGTAGTTAGGACCACAGATAACATACCTATTATACAGTAGTTAGGACCAGAGATAACATACCTATTATACAGTAGTTAGGACCACAGATAACATACCTATTATACAGTAGTTAGGACCACAGATAACATACCTATTATACAGTAGTTAGGACCACAGATAACATACCTATTATACAGTAGTTAGGACCACAGATAACATACCTATTATACAGTAGTTAGGACCACAGATAACATACCTTATTATACAGTAGTTAGGACCACAGATAACATACCTAGTTAGGACCACAGATATACAGTAGTTAGGACCACAGATAACATACCTATTATACAGTAGTTATACAGTAGTTAGGACCACAGATAACATACCTATTATACAGTAGTTAGGACCACAGATAACATACCTATTATACAGTAGTTAGGACCACAGATAACATACCTATTATACAGTAGTTAGGACCACAGATAACATACCTATTATACAGTAGTTAGGACCACAGATAACATACCTATTATACAGTAGTTAGGACCACAGATAACATACCTATTATACAGTAGTTAGGACCACAGATATACCTATTATACAGTAGTTAGGACCACAGATAACATACCTATTATACAGTAGTTAGGACCACAGATAACATACCTATTATACAGTAGTTAGGACCACAGATAACATACCTATTATACAGTAGTTAGGACCACAGATAACATACCTATTATACAGTAGTTAGGACCACAGATAACATACCTATTATACAGTAGTTAGGACCACAGATAACATACCTATTATACAGTAGTTAGGACCACAGATAACATACCTATTATACAGTAGTTAGGACCACAGATAACATACCTATTATACAGTAGTTAGGACCACAGATAACATACCTATTATACAGTAGTTAGGACCACAGATAACATACCTATTATACAGTAGTTAGGACCACAGATAACATACCTATTATACAGTAGTTAGGACCACAGATAACATACCTATTATACAGTAGTTAGGACCACAGATAACATACCTATTATACAGTAGTTAGGACCACAGATAACATACCTATTATACAGTAGTTAGGACCACAGATAACATACCTATTATACAGTAGTTAGGACCACAGATAACATACCTAGTTATAACATACCTATTATACAGTAGTTAGGACCACAGATAACATACCTATTATACAGTAGTTAGGACCACAGATAACATACCTATTATACAGTAGTTAGGACCACAGATAACATACCTATTATACAGTAGTTAGGACCACAGATAACATACCTATTATACAGTAGTTAGGACCACAGATAACATACCTATTATACAGTAGTTAGGACCACAGATAACATACCTGTATTATACAGTAGTTAGGACCACAGATAACATACCTATTATACAGTAGTTAGGACCACAGATAACATACCTATTATACAGTAGTTAACCATAACATACCTATTATACAGTAGTTAGGACCACAGATAACATACCTATTATACAGTAGTTAGGACCACAGATAACATACCTATTATACAGTAGTTAGGACCACAGATAACATACCTATTATACAGTAGTTAGGACCACAGATAACATACCTATTATACAGTAGTTAGGACCACAGATAACATACCTATTATACAGTAGTTAGGACCACAGATAACATACCTATTATACAGTTAGGACCACAGATAACATACCTATTATACAGTAGTTAGGACCACAGATAACATACCTATTATACAGTAGTTAGGACCACAGATAACATACCTATTATACAGTAGTTAGGACCACAGATAACATACCTATTATACAGTAGTTAGGACCACAGATAACATACCTATTATACAGTAGTTAGGACCACAGATAACATACCTATTATACAGTAGTTAGGACCACAGATAACATACCTATTATACAGTAGTTAGGACCACAGATAACATACCTATTATACAGTAGTTAGGACCACAGATAACATACCTATTATACAGTAGTTAGGACCACAGATAACATACCTATTATACAGTAGTTAGGACCACAGATAACATACCTAACATTATACAGTAGTTAGGACCACATACCTATTATAACATACCTATTATACAGTAGTTAGGACCACAGATAACATACCTATTATACAGTAGTTAGGACCACAGATAACATACCTAACATTTATACAGTAGTTAGGACCACAGATAACATACCTATTATACAGTAGTTAGGACCACAGATAACATACCTATTATACAGTAGTTAGGACCACAGATAACATACCTATTATACAGTAGTTAGGACCACAGATAACATACCTATTATACAGTAGTTAGGACCACAGATAACATACCTATTATACAGTAGTTAGGACCACAGATAACATACCTATTATACAGTAGTTAGGACCACAGATAACATACCTATTATACAGTAGTTAGGACCACAGATAACATACCTATTATACAGTAGTTAGGACCACAGATAACATACCTATTATACAGTAGTTAGGACCACAGATAACATACCTATTATACAGTAGTTAGGACCACAGATAACATACCTATTATACAGTAGTTAGGACCACAGATAACATACCTATTATACAGTAGTTAGGACCACAGATAACATACCTATTATACAGTAGTTAGTAACATACCTATTATACAGAGTTAGGACCACAGATAACATACCTATTATACAGTAGTTAGGACCACAGATAACATACCTGTTATTATACAGTAGTTAGGACCACAGATAACATACCTATTATACAGTAGTTAGGACCACAGATAACATACCTATTATACAGTAGTTAGGACCACAGATAACATACCTATTATACAGTAGTTAGGACCACAGATAACATACCTATTATACAGTAGTTAGGACCACAGATAACATACCTATTATACAGTAGTTAGGACCACAGATAACATACCTATTATACAGTAGTTAGGACCACAGATAACATACCTATTATAACAGTAGTTAGGACCACAGATAACATACCTATTATACAGTAGTTAGGACCACAGATAACATACCTATTATACAGTAGTTAGGACCACAGATAACACAGTATTAGGACCACAGATAACATACCTATTATACAGTAGTTAGGACCACAGATAACATACCTATTATACAGTAGTTAGGACCACAGATAACATACCTATTATACAGTAGTTAGGACCACAGATAACATACCTATTATACAGTAGTTAGGACCACAGATAACATACCTATTATACAGTAGTTAGGACCACAGATAACATACCTATTATACAGTAGTTAGGACCACAGATAACATACCTATTATACAGTAGTTAGGACCACAGATAACATACCTATTATACAGTAGTTAGGACCACAGATAACATACCTAGTTAGGACCACAGATATACCTATTATACAGTAGTTAGGACCACAGATAACATACCTGTTATACCTATTAGTAGTTAGGACCACAGATAACATACCTATTATACAGTAGTTAGGACCACAGATAACATACCTATTATACAGTAGTTAGGACCACAGATAACATACCTATTATACAGTAGTTAGGACCACAGATAACATACCACAGATAACATACCTAATATACAGTAGTTAGGACCACAGATAACATACCTTATTATACAGTAGTTAGGACCACAGATAACATACCTATTATACAGTAGTTAGGACCACAGATAACATACCTATTATACAGTAGTTAGGACCACAGATAACATACCTATTATACAGTAGTTAGGACCACAGATAACATACCACAGATAACATACCTATTATACAGTAGTTAGGACCACAGATAACATACCTATTATACAGTAGTTAGGACCACAGATAACATACCTATTATACAGTAGTTAGGACCACAGATAACATACCTATTATACAGTAGTTAGGACCACAGATAACATACATATTATACAGTAGTTAGGACCACATATAACATACCCGTTATTATACAGTAGTTAGGACCACAGATAACATACCTATTATACAGTAGTTAGGACCACAGATAACATACCTAATATACAGTAGTTAGGACCACAGATAACATACCTATTATACAGTAGTTAGGACCACAGATAACATACCTATTATACAGTAGTTAGGACCACAGATAACATACCTATTATACAGTAGTTAGGACCACAGATAACATACCTATTATACAGTAGTTAGGACCACAGATAACATACCTATTATACAGTAGTTAGGACCACAGATAACATACCTATTATACAGTAGTTAGGACCACAGATAACATACCTGTTATACAGTAGTTAGGACCACAGATAACATACCTATTATACAGTAGTTAGGACCACAGATAACATACCTATTATTAGTTAGGACCACAGATAACATACAGTAGTTAGGACCACAGATAACATACCTGTTCATATACAGTAGTTAGGACCACAGATAACATACCTATTATACAGTAGTTAGGACCACAGATAACATACCTATTATACAGTAGTTAGGACCACAGATAACATACCTATTATACAGTAGTTAGGACCACAGATAACATACCTGTTAGGAACAGATATACCTATTATACAGTAGTTAGGACCACAGATAACATACCTATTATACAGTAGTTAGGACCACAGATAACATACCTATTATACAGTAACATACCTATTAGGACCACAGATAACATACCTATTATACAGTAGTTAGGACCACAGATAACATACCTATTATACAGTAGTTAGGACCACAGATAACATACCTATTATACAGTAGTTAGGACCACAGATAACATACCTATTATACAGTAGTTAGGACCACAGATAACATACCTATTATACAGTAGTTAGGACCACAGATAACATACCTATTATACAGTATACAGATAACATACCTAGTAGTTACCACAGATAACATACCTATTATACAGTAGTTAGGACCACAGATAACATACCTATATACAGTAGTTAGGACCACAGATAACATACCTATTATACAGTAGTTAGGACCACAGATAACATACCTATTATACAGTAGTTAGGACCACAGATAACATACCTGTTATACAAGTTATACAGTAGTTAGATAACATACCTTTTACCACAGATAACATACCTATTATACAGTAGTTAGGACCACAGATAACATACCTATTATACAGTAGTTAGGACCACAGATAACATACCTATTATACAGTAGTTAGGACCACAGATAACATACCTATTATACAGTAGTTAGGACCACAGATAACATACCTATTATACAGTAGTTAGGACCACAGATAACATACCTATTATACAGTAGTTAGGACCACAGATAACATACCTATTATACAGTAACATACCTATTAGGACCACAGATAACATACCTATTATACAGTAGTTAGGACCACAGATAACATACCTATTATACAGTAGTTAGGACCACAGATAACATACCTATTATACAGTAGTTAGGACCACAGATAACATACCTATTATACAGTAGTTAGGACCACAGATAACATACCTATTATACAGTAGTTAGGACCACAGATAACATACCTATTATACAGTAGTTAGGACCACAGATAACATACCTATTATACAGTAGTTAGGACCACAGATAACATACCTATTATACAGTAGTTAGGACCACAGATAACATACCTATTATACAGTAGTTAGGACCACAGATAACATACCTATTATACAGTAGTTAGGACCACAGATAACATACCTATTATACAGTAGTTAGGACCACAGATAACATACCTATTATACAGTAGTTAGGACCACAGATAACATACCTATTATACAGTAGTTAGGACCACAGATAACATACCTATTATACAGTAGTTAGGACCACAGATAACATACCTATTATACAGTAGTTAGGATAACATACCATTATACAGTATAACCATAACATACCTATTATACAGTAGTTAGGACCACAGATAACATACCTATTATACAGTAGTTAGGACCACAGATAACATACCTATTATACAGTAGTTAGGACCACAGATAACATACCTATTATACAGTAGTTAGGACCACAGATAACATACCTATTATACAGTAGTTAGGACCACAGATAACATACCTATTATACAGTAGTTAGGACCACAGATAACATACCTATTATACAGTAGTTAGGACCACAGATAACATACCTATTATACAGTAGTTAGGACCACATACCTATTATACAGATAACATAACATACCTATTATACAGTAGTTAGGACCACAGATAACATACCTATTATACAGTAGTTAGGACCACAGATAACATACCTATTATACAGTAGTTAGGACCACAGATAACATACCTATTATACAGTAGTTAGGACCACAGATAACATACCTATTATACAGTAGTTAGGACCACAGATAACATACCTATTATACAGTAGTTAGGACCACAGATAACATACCTATTATACAGTAGTTAGGACCACAGATAACATACCTATTATACAGTAGTTAGGACCACAGATAACATACCTATTATACAGTAGTTAGGACCACAGATAACATACCTATTATACAGTAGTTAGGACCACAGATAACATACCTATTATACAGTAGTTAGGACCACAGATAACATACCTATTATACAGTAGTTAGGACCACAGATAACATACCTATTATACAGTAGTTAGGACCACAGATAACATACCTATTATACAGTAGTTAGGACCACAGATAACATACCTACCACAGATAACATTATTATACAGTAGTTAGGACCACAGATAACATACCTATATACAGTAGTTAGGACCACAGATAACATACCTATATACAGTAGTTAGGACCACAGATAACATACCTATTATACAGTAGTTAGGACCACAGATAACATACCTATTATACAGTAGTTAGGACCACAGATAACATACCTATTATACAGTAGTTAGGACCACAGATAACATACCTATTATACAGTAGTTAGGACCACAGATAACATACCTATTATACAGTAGTTAGGACCACAGATAACATACCTATTATACAGTAGTTAGGACCACAGATAACATACCTATTATACAGTAGTTAGGACCACAGATAACATACCTATTATACAGTAGTTAGGACCACAGATAACATACCTATTATACAGTATTAGGACAGTAGTTTAGGACCACAGATAACATACCTAACATACAGTAGTTAGGACCACAGATAACATACCTATTATACAGTAGTTAGGACCACAGATAACATACCTATTATACAGTAGTTAGGACCACAGATAACATACCTATTATACAGTAGTTAGGACCACAGATAACCTATTATACCTAGTTAGGACCACAGATAACATACCTATTATACAGTAGTTAGGACCACAGATAACATACCTATTATACAGTAGTTAGGACCACAGATAACATACCTATTATACAGTAGTTAGGACCACAGATAACATACCTATTATACAGTAGTTAGGACCACAGATAACATACCTATTATACAGTAGTTAGGACCACAGATAACATACCTATTATACAGTAGTTAGGACCACAGATAACATACCTATTATACAGTAGTTAGGACCACAGATAACATACCTATTATACAGTATTACAGTAACATACCTATTATACAGTAGGACCACAGATAACATACCTATTATACAGTAGTTAGGACCACAGATAACATACCTATTATACAGTAGTTAGGACCACAGATAACATACCTATTATACAGTAGTTAGGACCACAGATAACATACCTATTATACAGTAGTTAGGACCACAGATAACATACCTATTATACAGTAGTTAGGACCACAGATAACATACCTATTATACAGTAGTTAGGACAGATAACATACCTATTATACAGTAGTTAGGAGATAACATACCTATTATACAAGTTAGGACATAACATACCTATTATACAGTAGTTAGGACCACAGATAACATACCTATTATACAGTAGTTAGGACCACAGATAACATACCTATTATACAGTAGTTAGGACCACAGATAACATACCTATTATACAGTAGTTAGGACCACAGATAACATACCTATTATACAGTAGTTAGGACCACAGATAACATACCTATTATACAGTAGTTAGGACCACAGATAACATACCTATTATACAGTAGTTAGGACCACAGATAACATACCTATTATACAGTAGTTAGGACCACAGATAACATACCTATTATACAGTAGTTAGGACCACAGATAACATACCTATTATACAGTAGTTAGGACCACAGATAACATACCTATTATACAGTAGTTAGGACCACAGATAACATACCTATTATACAGTAGTTAGGACCACAGATAACATACCTATTATACAGTAGTTAGGACCACAGATAACATACCTATTATACAGTAGTTAGGACCACAGATAACATACCTATTATACAGTAGTTAGGACCACAGATAACATACCTATTATACAGTAGTTAGGACCACAGATAACATACCTATTATACAGTAGTTAGGACCACAGATAACATACCTATTATACAGTAGTTAGGACCACAGATAACATACCTATTATACAGTAGTTAGGACCACAGATAACATACCTATTATACAGTAGTTAGGACCACAGATAACATACCTATTATACAGTAGTTAGGACCACAGATAACATACCTATTATACAGTAGTTAGGACCACAGATAACATACCTATTATACAGTAGTTAGGACCACAGATAACATACCTATTATACAGTAGTTAGGACCACAGATAACATACCTATTATACAGTAGTTAGGACCACAGATAACATACCTATTATACAGTAGTTAGGACCACAGATAACATACCTATTATACAGTAGTTAGGACCACAGATAACATACCTATTATACAGTAGTTAGGACCACAGATAACATACCTATTATACAGTAGTTAGGACCACAGATAACATACCTATTATACAGTAGTTAGGACCACAGATAACATACCTATTATACAGTAGTTAGGACCACAGATAACATACCTATTATACAGTAGTTAGGACCACAGATAACATACCTATTATACAGTAGTTAGGACCACAGATAACATACCTATTATACAGTAGTTAGGACCACAGATAACATACCTATTATACAGTAGTTAGGACCACAGATAACATACCTATTATACAGTAGTTAGGACCACAGATAACATACCTATTATACAGTAGTTAGGACCACAGATAACATACCTATTATACAGTAGTTAGGACCACAGATAACATACCTATTATACAGTAGTTAGGACCACAGATAACATACCTATTATACAGTAGTTAGGACCACAGATAACATACCTATTATACAGTAGTTAGGACCACAGATAACATACCTATTATACAGTAGTTAGGACCACAGATAACATACCTTATACAGTAGTTAGGACCACAGATAACATACCTATTATACAGTAGTTAGGACCACAGATAACATACCTATTATACAGTAGTTAGGACCACAGATAACATACCTATTATACAGTAGTTAGGACCACAGATAACATACCTATTATACAGTAGTTAGGACCACAGATAACATACCTATTATACAGTAGTTAGGACCACAGATAACATACCTATTATACAGTAGTTAGGACCACAGATAACATACCTATTATACAGTAGTTAGGACCACAGATAACATACCTATTATACAGTAGTTAGGACCACAGATAACATACCTATTATACAGTAGTTAGGACCACAGATAACATACCTATTATACAGTAGTTAGGACCACAGATAACATACCTATTATACAGTAGTTAGGACCACAGATAACATACCTATTATACAGTAGTTAGGACCACAGATAACATACCTATTATACAGTAGTTAGGACCACAGATAACATACCTATTATACAGTAGTTAGGACCACAGATAACATACCTATTATACAGTAGTTAGGACCACAGATAACATACCTATTATACAGTAGTTAGGACCACAGATAACATACCTATTATACAGTAGTTAGGACCACAGATAACATACCTATTATACATAGATAACATACCTATTATACAGTATTATACAGTAGTTAGGACCACAGATAACATACCTATTATACAGTAGTTAGGACCACAGATAACATACCTATTATACAGTAGTTAGGACCACAGATAACATACCTATTATACAGTAGTTAGGACCACAGATAACATACCTATTATACAGTAGTTAGGACCACAGATAACATACCTATTATACAGTAGTTAGGACCACAGATAACATACCTATTATACAGTAGTTAGGACCACAGATAACATACCTATTATACAGTAGTTAGGACCACAGATAACATACCTATTATACAGTAGTTAGGACCACAGATAACATACCTATTATACAGTAGTTAGGACCACAGATAACATACCTATTATACAGTAGTTAGGACCACAGATAACATACCTATTATACAGTAGTTAGGACCACAGATAACATACCTATTATACAGTAGTTAGGACCACAGATAACATACCTATTATACAGTAGTTAGGACCACAGATAACATACCTATTATACAGTAGTTAGGACCACAGATAACATACCTATTATACAGTAGTTAGGACCACAGATAACATACCTATTATACAGTAGTTAGGACCACAGATAACATACCTAGATATACCTATAGGACCACAGATAACATACCTATTATACAGTAGTTAGGACCACAGATAACATACCTATTATACAGTAGTTAGGACCACAGATAACATACCTATTATACAGTAGTTAGGACCACAGATAACATACCTATTATACAGTAGTTAGGACCACAGATAACATACCTATTATACAGTAGTTAGGACCACAGATAACATACCTATTATACAGTAGTTAGGACCACAGATAACATACCTATTATACAGTAGTTAGGACCACAGATAACATACCTATTATACAGTAGTTAGGACCAGGACCATTATACAGTAGTTAGGACCACAGATAACATACAGTAGTTAGGACCACAGATAACATACCTATTATACAGTAGTTAGGACCACAGATAACATACCTGTTTAGGACCACAGATAACATACAGTAGTTAGGACCACAGATAACATACCTATTATACAGTAGTTAGGACCACAGATAACATACCTATTATACAGTAGTTAGGACCACAGATAACATACCTATTATACAGTAGTTAGGACCACAGATAACATACCTATTATACAGTAGTTAGGACCACAGATAACATACCTATTATACAGTAGTTAGGACCACAGATAACATACCTATTATACAGTAGTTAGGACCACAGATAACATACCTATTATACAGTAGTTAACACAGATAACATACCTATTATACAGTAGTTAGGACCACAGATAACATACCTATTATACAGTAGTTAGGACCACAGATAACATACCTATTATACAGTAGTTAGGACCACAGATAACATACCTATTATACAGTAGTTAGGACCACAGATAACATAACATACCTAACATTATACAGTAGTTAGGACCACAGATAACATACCTATTATACAGTAGTTAGGACCACAGATAACATACCTATTATACAGTAGTTAGGACCACAGATAACATACCTATTATACAGTAGTTAGGACCACAGATAACATACCTATTATACAGTAGTTAGGACCACAGATAACATACCTATTATACAGTAGTTAGGACCACAGATAACATACCTATTATACAGTAGTTAGGACCACAGATAACATACCTATTATACAGTAGTTAGGACCACAGATAACATACCTATTATACAGTAGTTAGGACCACAGATAACATACCTATTATACAGTAGTTAGGACCACAGATAACATACCTATTATACAGTAGTTAGGACCACAGATAACATACCTATTATACAGTATTACAGTAGTTAGGACCACAGATAACATACCTATTATACAGTAGTAACATACCTAGGACCACAGATAACATACCTATTATACAGTAGTTAGGACCACAGATAACATACCTATTATACAGTAGTTAGGACCACAGATAACATACCTATTATACAGTAGTTAGGACCACAGATAACATACCTATTATACAGTAGTTAGGACCACAGATAACATACCTATTATACAGTAGTTAGGACCACAGATAACATACCTATTATACAGTAGTTGATAACATACCTATTATACAGTAGTTAGGACCACAGATAACATACCTAGTAGTTAGGACCACAGATAACATACCTATTATACAGTAGTTAGGACCACAGATAACATACCTATTATACAGTAGTTAGTAGACCACAGATAACATACCTATTATACAGTAGTTAGGACCACAGATAACATACCTATTATACAGTAGTTAGGACCACAGATAACATACCTATTATACAGTAGTTAGGACCACAGATAACATACCTATTATACAGTAGTTAGGACCACAGATAACATACCTATTATACAGTAGTTAGGACCACAGATAACATACCTATTATACAGTAGTTAGGACCACAGATAACATACCTATTATACAGTAGTTAGGACCACAGATAACATACCTATTATAGTTAGGACCACAGATAACATACCTATTATACAGTAGTAGGACCACAGATAACATACCTATTATACAGTAGTTAGGACCACAGATAACATACCTATTATACAGTAGTTAGGACCACAGATAACATACCTATTATACAGTAGTTAGGACCACAGATAACATACCTATTATACAGTAGTTAGGACCACAGATAACATACCTGTTGATACCTATTATACAGTAGTTAGGACATACAGTAGTTAGGACCAGATAACATACCTATTATAACATACCTGTTATATACAGTAGTTAGGACCACAGATAACATACCTATTATACAGTAGTTATAACATACCTATTATACAGTTTAGGACCACAGATAACATACCTGTTATACATATACAGTAGTTATTATACCACAGATAACATACCTGTTATACAGTAGTTAGGACCACAGATAACATACCTATTATACAGTAGTTAGGACCACAGATAACATACCTATTATACAGTAGTTAGGACCACAGATAACATACCTATTATACAGTAGTTAGGACAGATAACATACAGATAACATACCATACCTATTATACAGTAGTTAGGACCACAGATAACATACCTATTATACAGTAGTTAGGACCACAGATAACATACCTATTATACAGTAGTTAGGACCACAGATAACATACCTATTATACAGTAGTTAGGACCACAGATAACATACCTATTATACAGTAGTTAGGACCACAGATAACATACCTATTATACAGTAGTTAGGACCACAGATAACATACCTATTATACAGTAGTTAGGACCACAGATAACATACCTATTATACAGTATACAGTAGTTAGGACCACAGATAACATACCTATTATACAGTAGTTAGGACCACAGATAACATACCTATTATACAGTAGTTAGGACCACAGATAACATACCTATTATACAGTAGTTAGGACCACAGATAACATACCTATTATACAGTAGTTAGGACCACAGATAACATACCTATTATACAGTAGTTAGGACCACAGATAACATACCTATTATACAGTAGTTAGGACCACAGATAACATACCTATTATACAGTAGTTAGGACCACAGATAACATACCTATTATACAGTAGTTAGGACCACAGATAACATACCTATTATACAGTAGTTAGGACCACAGATAACATACCTATTATACAGTAGTTAGGACCACAGATAACATACCTATTATACAGTAGTTAGGACCACAGATAACATACCTATTATACAGTAGTTAGGACCACAGATAACATACCTATTATACAGTAGTTAGGACCACAGATAACATACCTATTATACAGTAGTTAGGACCACAGATAACATACCAGTAGTTAGGACCACAGATAACATACCTATATACAGTAGTTAGGACCACAGATAACATACCTGTTATACAGTAGTTAGGACCACAGATAACATACCTATTATACAGTAGTTAGGACCACAGATAACATACCTATTATACAGTAGTTAGGACCACAGATAACATACCTATTATACATATTAGGACAGTAGTTAGGACCACAGATAACATACCTGTTTATACAGATAACATACCTATTATACAGTAGTTAGGACCACAGATAACATACCTATTATACAGTAGTTAGGACCACAGATAACATACCTATTATACAGTAGTTAGGACCACAGATAACATACCTATTATACAGTAGTTAGGACCACAGATAACATACCTATTATACAGTAGTTAGGACCACAGATAACATACCTATTATACAGTAGTTAGGACCACAGATAACATACCTATTATACAGTAGTTAGGACCACAGATAACATACCTATTATACAGTAGTTAGGACCACAGATAACATACCTATTATACAGTAGTTAGGACCACAGATAACATACCTATTATATAGTTAGGACAGATAACATACCTATTATACAGTAGTTAGGACCACAGATAACATACCTATTATACAGTAGTTAGGACCACAGATAACATACCTATTATACAGTAGTTAGGACCACAGATAACATACCTGTTAATAACATACCTAGTAGTTAGGACCACAGATAACATACCTATTATACAGTAGTTAGGACCACAGATAACATACCTATTATACAGTAGTTAGGACCACAGATAACATACCTATTATACAGTAGTTAGGACCACAGATAACATACCTATTATACAGTAGTTAGGACCACAGATAACATACCTATTATACAGTAGTTAGGACCACAGATAACATACCTATTATACAGTAGTTAGGACCACAGATAACATACCTATTATACAGTAGTTAGGACCACAGATAACATACCTATTATACAGTAGTTAGGACCACAGATAACATACCTATTATACAGTAGTTAGGACCACAGATAACATACCTATTATACAGTAGTTAGGACCACAGATAACATACCTAAGTTAGGACCACAGATAACATACCTATTATACAGTAGTTAGGACCACAGATAACATACCTATTATACAGTAGTTAGGACCACAGATAACATACCTATTATACAGATAACATACCTATTATACAGTAGTTAGGACCACAGATAACATACCTATTATATTATACAGTAGTTAGGACCACAGATAACATACCTATTATACAGTAGTTAGGACCACAGATAACATACCAGTAGTTAGGACCACAGATAACATACCTATTATACAGTTCCATAACATACAGTATACAGTTAGGACCACAGATAACATACCTATTATACGTTTAGGACCATAACATACAGTATACAGTAGTTAGGACCACAGATAACATACCTATTATACAGTAGTTAGGACCACAGATAACATACCTATTATACAGTAGTTAGGACCACAGATAACATACCTATTATACAGTAGTTAGGACCACAGATAACATACCTATTATACAGTAGTTAGGACCACAGATAACATACCTATATACAGTAGTTAGGACCACAGATAACATACCTATTATACAGTAGTTAGGACCACAGATAACATACCAGTAGTTAGGACCACAGATATACCTATACAGTAGTTAGGACCACAGATAACATACCTATTATACAGTAGTTAGGACCATACAGATAACATACCCTATTATACATATTACAGATAGTTAGGACCACAGATAACATACCTATTATACAGTTAGGACCACAGATAACATACCTATTATACAGTTAGGACCACAGATAACATACCTATTATACAGTAGTTAGGATACAGATAACATACCTATTATACAGTAGTTAGGACCACAGATAACATACCTATTATACAGTAGTTAGGACCACAGATAACATACCTATTATACAGTAGTTAGGACCACAGATAACATACCTATTATACAGTAGTTAGGACCACAGATAACATACCTATTATACAGTAGTTAGGACCACAGATAACATACCTATTATACAGTAGTTAGGACCACAGATAACATACCTATTATACAGTAGTTAGGACCACAGATAACATACCTAACATTATATACAGTAGTTAGGACCACAGATAACATACCTATTATACAGTAGTTAGGACCACAGATAACATACCTATTATACAGTAGTTAGGACCACAGATAACATACCTATTATACAGTAGTTAGGACCACAGATAACATACCTATTATACAGTAGTTAGGACCACAGATAACATACCTATTATACAGTAGTTAGGACCACAGATAACATACCTGTTAGGACATAACATACAGTAGTTAGGACCACAGATAACATACCTATTATACAGTAGTTAGGACCACAGATAACATACCTACTATACAGTAGTTAGGACCACAGATAACATACCTATAACATACCTATTATACAGTAGTTAGGACCACAGATAACATACCTATTATACAGTAGTTAGGACCACAGATAACATACCTGTTTAGGACCATAACAGTAGTTAGGACCACAGATAACATACCTATTATACAGTAGTTAGGACCACAGATAACATACCTATTATACAGTAGTTAGGACCACAGATAACATACCTATTATACAGTAGTTAGGACCACAGATAACATACCTATTATACAGTAGTTAGGACCACAGATAACATACCTATTATACAGTAGTTAGGACCACAGATAACATACCTATTATACAGTAGTTAGGACCACAGATAACATACCTATTATACAGTAGTTAGGACCACAGATAACATACCTATTATACAGTAGTTAGGACCACAGATAACATACCTATTATACAGTAGTTAGGACCACAGATAACATACCTATTATACAGTAGTTAGGACCACAGATAACATACCTATTATACAGTAGTTAGGACCACAGATAACATACCTATTATACAGTAGTTAGGACCACAGATAACATACCTATTATACAGTAGTTAGGACCACAGATAACATACCTGTTATACAGTAGTTAGGACCACAGATAACATACCTATTATACAGTAGTTAGGACCACAGATAACATACCTATTATACAGTAGTTAGGACCACAGATAACATACCTATTATACAGTAGTTAGGACCACAGATAACATACCTATTATACAGTAGTTAGGACCACAGATAACATACCTATTATACAGTAGTTAGGACCACAGATAACATACCTATTATACAGTAGTTAGGACCACAGATAACATACCTATTATACAGTAGTTAGGACCACAGATAACATACCTATACAGTTATACAGTAGTTAGGACCACAGATAACATACCTGTTAATATACAGTAGTTAGGACCACAGATAACATACCTATTATACAGTAGTTAGGACCACAGATAACATACCTATTATACAGTAGTTAGGACCACAGATAACATACCTATTATACAGTAGTTAGGACCACAGATAACATACATACAGTAGTTAGGACCACAGATAACATACCTATTATACAGTAGTTAGGACCACAGATAATACAGTAGTTAGGACCACAGATAACATACCTATATACAGTAGTTAGGACCACAGATAACATACCTATTATACAGTAGTTAGGACCACAGATAACATACCTGTTATACAGTAGTTAGGACCACAGATAACATACCTATTATACAGTAGTTAGGACCACAGATAACATACCTATTATACAGTAGTTAGGACCACAGATAACATACCTATTATACAGTAGTTAGGACCACAGATAACATACCTATTATACAGTAGTTAGGACCACAGATAACATACCTATTATACAGTAGTTAGGACCACAGATAACATACCTATTATACAGTAGTTAGGACCACAGATAACATACCTATTATACAGTAGTTAGGACCACAGATAACATACCTATTATACAGTAGTTAGGACCACAGATAACATACCTATTATACAGTAGTTAGGACCACAGATAACATACCTACAGTAGTTAGTTAATTATACAGTAGTTAGGACCACAGATAACATACCTATTATACAGTAGTTAGGACCACAGATAACATACCTATTATACAGTAGTTAGGACCACAGATAACATACCTGTTATACATTAGTTAGGACCACAGATAACATACCTATTATACAGTAGTTAGGACCACAGATAACATACCTATTATACAGTAGTTAGGACCACAGATAACATACCTATTATACAGTAGTTAGGACCACAGATAACATACCTATTATACAGTAGTTAGGACCACAGATAACATACCTATTATACAGTAGTTAGGACCACAGATAACATACCTATTATACAGTAGTTAGGACCACAGATAACATACCTATTATACAGTAGTTAGGACCACAGATAACATACCTGTAAATATACAGTAGTTAGGACCACAGATAACATACCTATTATACAGTAGTTAGGACCACAGATAACATACCTATTATACAGTAGTTAGGACCACAGATAACATACCTATTATACAGTAGTTAGGACCACAGATAACATACCTATTATACAGTAGTTAGGACCACAGATAACATACCTATTATACAGTAGTTAGGACCACAGATAACATACCTATTATACAGTAGTTAGGACCACAGATAACATACCTATTATACAGTAGTTAGGACCACAGATAACATACCTATTATACAGTAGTTAGGACCACAGATAACATACCTGTTAACCACAGATATACAGTAGTTAGGACCACAGATAACATACCTGTTATACAGTAGTTAGGACCACAGATAACATACCTATTATACAGTAGTTAGGACCACAGATAACATACCTATTATACAGTAGTTAGGACCACAGATAACATACCTATTATACAGTAGTTAGGACCACAGATAACATACCTATTATACAGTAGTTAGGACCACAGATAACATACCTATTATACAGTAGTTAGGACCACAGATAACATACCTATTATACAGTAGTTAGGACCACAGATAACATACCTATTATACAGTAGTTAGATAACATACCTATTATACAGACCACAGATAACATACCTATTATACAGTAGTTAGGACCACAGATAACATACCTATTATACAGTAGTTAGGACCACAGATAACATACCTATTATACAGTAGTTAGGACCACAGATAACATACCTATTATACAGTAGTTAGGACCACAGATAACATACCTATTATACAGTAGTTAGGACCACAGATAACATACCTATTATACAGTAGTTAGGACCACAGATAACATACCTATTATACAGTAGTTAGGACCACAGATAACATACCTATTATACAGTAGTTAGGACCACAGATAACATACCTATTATACAGTAGTTAGGACCACAGATAACATACCTATTATACAGTAGTTAGGACCACAGATAACATACCAGATAACATACCTATTATACAGTAGTTAGGACCACAGATAACATACCTATTATACAGTAGTTAGGACCACAGATAACATACCTATTATACAGTAGTTAGGACCACAGATAACATACCTATTATACAGTAGTTAGGACCACAGATAACATACCTATTATACAGTAGTTAGGACCACAGATAACATACCTATTATACAGTAGTTAGGACCACAGATAACATACCTATTATACAGTAGTTAGGACCACAGATAACATACCCGTTCATATACAGTAGTTAGGACCACAGATAACATACCTGTTATACGGTAGTTAGGACCACAGATAACATACCTATTATACAGTAGTTAGGACCACAGGTAACATACCTATTATACAGTAGTTAGGACCACAGATAACATACCTATTATACAGTAGTTAGGACCACAGATAACATACCTATTATACAGTAGTTAGGACCACAGATAACATACCTATTATACAGTAGTTAGGACCACAGATAACATACCTATTATACAGTAGTTAGGACCACAGATAACATACCTATTATACAGTAGTTAGGACCACAGATAACATACCTATTATACAGTAGTTAGGACCACAGATAACATACCTATTATACAGTAGTTAGGACCACAGATAACATACCTATTATACAGTAGTTAGGACCACAGATAACATACCTATTATACAGTAGTTAGGACCACAGATAACATACCTATTATACAGTAGTTAGGACCACAGATAACATACCTATTATACAGTAGTTAGGACCACAGATAACATACCTATTATACAGTAGTTAGGACCACAGATAACATACCTATTATACAGTAGTTAGGACCACAGATAACATACCTGTTAATATATAGTAGTTAGGACCACAGATAACATACCTATTATACAGTAGTTAGGACCACAGATAACATACCTATTATACAGTAGTTAGGACCACAGATAACATACCTATTATACAGTAGTTAGGACCACAGATAACATACCTATTATACAGTAGTTAGGACCACAGATAACATACCTATTATACAGTAGTTAGGACCACAGATAACATACCTATTATACAGTAGTTAGGACCACAGATAACATAGTTAGGACACAGATAACATACCTATTATACAGTAGTTAGGACCACAGATAACATACCTATTATACAGTAGTTAGGACCACAGATAACATACCTATTATACAGTAGTTAGGACCACAGATAACATACCTGTTAAAATATAGTAGTTAGGACCACAGATAACATACCTATTATACAGTAGTTAGGACCACAGATAACATACCTATTATACAGTAGTTAGGACCACAGATAACATACCTATTATATAGTAGTTAGGACCACAGATAACATACCTATTATACAGTAGTTAGGACCACAGATAACATACCCGTTCATATACAGTGGTTAGGACCACAGATAACATACCCGTTCATATACAGTAGTTAGGACCACAGATAACATACCTATTATACAGTAGTTAGGACCACAGATAACATACCTATTATACAGTAGTTAGGACCACAGATAACATACCTATTATACAGTAGTTAGGACCACAGATAACATACCCGTTCATATACAGTAGTTAGGACCACAGATAACATACCTGTTATACGGTAGTTAGGACCACAGATAACATACCTATTATACAGTAGTTCATATACAGTAGTTAGGACCACAGATAACATACCTATTATACAGTAGTTAGGACCACAGATAACATACCCATTCATATACAGTAGTTAGGACCACAGATAACATACCTATTATACAGTAGTTAGAACCACAGATAACATACCCGTTCATATACAGTAGTTAGGACCACAGATAACATACCTATTATACAGTAGTTAGGACCACAGATAACATACCTATTATACAGTAGTTAGGACCACAGATAACATACCTATTATACAGTAGTTAGGACCACAGATAACATACCTATTATACAGTAGTTAGGACCACAGATAACATACCTATTATACAGTAGTTAGGACCACAGATAACATACCTTTTATACAGTAGTTAGGACCACAGATAACATACCTATTATACAGTAGTTAGGACCACAGGTAACATACCTATTATACAGTAGTTAGGACCACAGATAACATATCTATTATACAGTAGTTAGGACCACAGATAACATACCTATTATACAGTAGTTAGGACCACAGATAACATATCTATTATACAGTAGTTAGGACCACAGATAACATACCTATTATACAGTAGTTAGGACCACAGATAACATACCTGTTCATATACAGTAGTTAGGACCACAGATAACATACCTATTATACAGTAGTTAGGACCACAGATAACATACCTACTATACAGTAGTTAGGACCAGAGATAACATACCTATTATACAGTAGTTAGGACCACAGATAACATATCTATTATACAGTAGTTAGGACCACAGATAACATACCTGTTAATATACAGTAGTTAGGACCACAGATAACATACCTATTATACAGTAGTTAGGACCAGAGATAACATACCTATTATACAGTAGTTAGGACCACAGATAACATACCTATTATACAGTAGTTAGGACCACAGATAACATACCTGTTATACAGTAGTTAGGACCACAGATAACATACCTATTATACAGTAGTTAGGACCACAGATAACATACCTATTATACAGTAGTTAGGACCACAGATAACATACCTATTATACAGTAGTTAGGACCACAGATAACATACCTATTATACAGTAGTTAGGACCACAGATAACATACCTATTATACAGTAGTTAGGACCACAGATAACATACCTATTATACAGTAGTTAGGACCACAGATAACATACCTATTATACAGTAGTTAGGACCACAGATAACATACCTATTATACAGTAGTTAGGACCACAGATAACATACCTGTTATACAGTATTTAGGACCACAGATAACATACCTGTTATACAGTAGTTAGGACCACAGATAACATACCTATTATACAGTAGTTAGGACCACAGATAACATACCTATTATACAGTAGTTAGGACCACAGATAACATACCTATTATACAGTAGTTAGGACCACAGATAACATACCTATTATACAGTAGTTAGGACCACAGATAACATACCTATTATACAGTAGTTAGGACCACAGATAACATACCTATTATACAGTATTTAGGACCACAGATAACATACCTGTTATACAGTAGTTAGGACCACAGATAACATACCTGTTAATATACAGTAGTTAGGACCACAGATAACATACCTATTATACAGTAGTTAGGACCACAGATAACATACCTATTATACAGTAGTTAGGACCACAGATAACATACCTATTATACAGTAGTTAGGACCACAGATAACATACCTATTATACAGTAGTTAGGACCACAGATAACATACCTATTATACAGTAGTTAGGACCACAGATAACATACCTATTATACAGTAGTTAGGACCACAGATAACATACCTATTATACAGTAGTTAGGACCACAGATAACATACCTGTTAATATATAGTAGTTAGGACCACAGATAACATACCTATTATACAGTAGTTAGGACCACAGATAACATACCTATTATACAGTAGTTAGGACCACAGATAACATACCTATTATATAGTAGTTAGGACCACAGATAACATACCTATTATACAGTAGTTAGGACCACAGATAACATACCCGTTCATATACAGTGGTTAGGACCACAGATAACATACCCGTTCATATACAGTAGTTAGGACCACAGATAACATACCTATTATACAGTAGTTAGGACCACAGATAACATACCTATTATATAGTAGTTAGGACCACAGATAACATACCTATTATACAGTAGTTAGGACCACAGATAACATACCCGTTCATATACAGTAGTTAGGACCACAGATAACATACCTATTATACAGTAGTTAGAACCACAGATAACATACCCGTTCATATACAGTAGTTAGGACCACAGATAACATACCTATTATACAGTAGTTAGGACCACAGATAACATACCCGTTCATATACAGTAGTTAGGACCACAGATAACATACCTATTATACAGTAGTTAGAACCACAGATAACATACCCGTTCATATACAGTAGTTAGGACCACAGATAACATACCTATTATACAGTAGTTAGGACCACAGATAACATACCTATTATACAGTAGTTAGGACCACAGATAACATACCTATTATACAGTAGTTAGGACCACAGATAACATACCTATTATACAGTAGTTAGGACCACAGATAACATACCTATTATACAGTAGTTAGGACCACAGATAACATACCTTTTATACAGTAGTTAGGACCACAGATAACATACCTATTATACAGTAGTTAGGACCACAGGTAACATACCTATTATACAGTAGTTAGGACCACAGATAACATATCTATTATACAGTAGTTAGGACCACAGATAACATACCTATTATACAGTAGTTAGGACCACAGATAACATATCTATTATACAGTAGTTAGGACCACAGATAACATACCTATTATACAGTAGTTAGGACCACAGATAACATACCTGTTCATATACAGTAGTTAGGACCACAGATAACATACCTATTATACAGTAGTTAGGACCACAGATAACATACCTATTATACAGTAGTTAGGACCACAGATAACATACCTATTATACAGTAGTTAGGACCACAGATAACATACCTATTATACAGTAGTTAGGACCACAGATAACATACCTATTATACAGTAGTTAGGACCACAGATAACATACCTATTATACAGTAGTTAGGACCACAGATAACATACCTATTATACAGTAGTTAGGACCACAGATAACATACCTTTTATACAGTAGTTAGGACCACAGATAACATACCTATTATACAGTAGTTAGGACCACAGATAACATACCTATTATACAGTAGTTAGGACCACAGATAACATACCTATTATACAGTAGTTAGGACCACAGATAACATACCTATTATACAGTAGTTAGGACCACAGATAACATACCTATTATACAGTAGTTAGGACCACAGATAACATACCTATTATACAGTAGTTAGGACCACAGATAACATACCTGTTATACAGTAGTTAGGACCACAGATAACATACCTATTATACAGTAGTTAGGACCACAGATAACATGCCTATTATACAGTAGTTAGGACCACAGATAACATGCCTATTATACAGTAGTTAGGACCACAGATAACATACCTATTATACAGTAGTTAGGACCACAGATAACATACCTATTATACAGTAGTTAGGACCACAGATAACATACCTATTATACAGTAGTTAGGACCACAGGTAACATACCTGTTATACAGTAGTTAGGACCACAGATAACATACCTATTATACAGTAGTTAGGACCACAGATAACATACCTATTATACAGTAGTTAGGACCACAGATAACATACCTATTATACAGTAGTTAGGACCACAGATAACATACCTATTATACAGTAGTTAGGACCAAAGATAACATACCTATTATACAGTAGTTAGGACCACAGATAACATACCTGTTCATATACAGTAGTTTGACTCTGAGGTGATATTATTATTGCTAGGAGATAGCTAGAACATTTGGCTCGAGACACATAGCATTGGATGATTTATGGATTGTTCCTGGTGTCCTCTCTCTGCCCACCAATCATGTGTTTAGTGGTTGGTATAAAGCTGTAGCAGCTGCTTGCCAATGTGTCCCCTCTCTGTCAGTGTTGCCAGTGTTTCTCTCTCTCTCTTTGTTTCTTTCTCTCTCTATCTCTCTCTGTCTCTCTCTTTGTCTCTCTCTTTGACCCTCTCTCTGTCTCTCTGTCTCTCTCTGTCTCTCCTCTCTCTCTCACTTTCCTCTCTCTCCTCTCTGTCTCTCTCTTTCATCTCTATCTCTCTCTCCTTCATCTCTCTCTCCTCCATGTCTCTCTCTTTCCTCTCCCTGTCTCTCTTTCCTCTCTCTTTCCTCTCCCTGTCTCTCTTTCCTCTCTCTTTCCTCTCTCTCTCTGTCTCTCTCTTTCATCTCTGTCTCTCTCCTCTCTCGCTCTCTCTCTCTTTCCTCGCTCTCCTCTCTGTCTCTCTCTCTCCTCTCTCTTTCCTCTCTTTCATCTCTGTCTCTCTCTCCCCTCTCTCTCTCTCTCTCCTCGCTCTCCTCTCTGTCTCTCTCTCTCCTTTCTCTCTCTCTCTTTCCTCGCTCTCCTCTCTGTCTCTCTCTCCTCTCTCTTTCCTCTCTTTCATCTCTGTCTCTCTCTCCCCTCTCTCTCTCTCCTCTCTCTCTCTCTCTCTCTCTCTTTCCTCGCTCTCCTCTCTGTCTCTCTCTCTCCTCTCTGTCTCTCTCTCTCTCTCTCTCTCTCTCTCTCTCTCTCTCTCTCTCTCTCTCTCTCTCTCTTTCCTCTCTCTCCTCTCTGTCTCTCTCCTCTCTCTCTCTCTCTCTCTCTCTCTCTCTCTCTCTCTCCTCGCTCTCCTCTCTGTCTCTCTCTCTCCTTTCTCTCTCTCTCTTTCCTCGCTCTCCTCTCTGTCTCTCTCTCCTCTCTCTTTCCTCTTTCATCTCTGTCTCTCTCTCCCCTCTCTCTCTCTCCTCTCTCTCTCTCTCTCTCTTTCCTCACTCTCCTCTCTGTCTCTCTCTCTCCTCTCTGTCTCTCTCTCTCCTCTCTCTCTCTCTCTCCTCTCTCTTTCCTCTCTCTCCTCTCTGTCTCTCTCTCTCTCCTCTCTGTCTCTCTCCTCTCTCTCTCTCTCTCTCTCTCTCTCTCTCTCTCTCTCCTCTCTCTCTCTCTTCTCTCTCTCCTCTCTCTCTCTCTCTCTCCTCTCTGTCTCTCTCTCTCCTCTCTGTCTCTCTCTCTCTCCTCTCTCTCTCTCTCCTCTCTGTCTCTCTCTCTCCTCTCTCTCTCTCCTCTCTCTCTCTCTCCTCTCTCTCTTTCTTTCCTCTCTTTCCTCTCTTTCCTCTCTCTCCTCTCTCTCTCTCCTGTCTCTCTCTCTCTCCTCTCTCTCTCTCTCTCTCCTCTCTGTCTCTCTCTCCTCTCTCTTTCCTCTTTTCTTTCTGTCTCTCTCTCTCCTGTCTCTCTCTCTCTCCTCTCTTTCTCTTTCCTCTCTGTCTCTCTCGATGCAGACAATGTTTTTATTGAGCGGATGGTCAGGGGGTCGGAACATCATTACAAATAATTAGACAGCAGATCGACCACAAATTGTTTGTTTGTTTTTTGGCTCAGAAAACATGGGCCGCCAAATAAATTCACCCATAATCGGGGGCCATAATCGACCCGCGGGCCACCAGTTGTGGACCCCTGAGATACAGCATAGTGACTGAGGCTCGGCCATAATCGACCCGCGGGCCACCAGTTGTGGACCCCTGAGATACAGCATAGTGTCTGAGGCTCGGCCATAATGGACCCGCGGGCCACCAGTTGTGGACCCCTGAGATACAGCATAGTGTCCAAGGCTCGGCCATAATCGACCCGCGGGCCACCAGTTGTGGACCCCTGAGATACAGCATAGTGTCCGAGGCTCGGCCATAGTCGACCCGCGGGCCACCAGTTGTGGACCCCTGAGATACAGCATAGTGTCCGAGGCTCGGCCATAATCGACCCGCGGGACACCAGTTGTGGACCCCTGAGATACAGCATAGTGTCCAAGGCTCGGCCATAATCGACCCGCGGGACACCAGTTGTGGACCCCTGAGATACAGCATAGTGTCCGAGGCTCGGCCATAATCGACCCGCGGGCCACCAGTTGTGGACCCCTGAGATACAGCATAGTGACTGAGGCTCGGCCATAATGGACCCGCGGGCCACCGGTTGTGGACCCCTGAGATACAGCATAGTGACTGAGGCTCGGCCATAATGGACCCGCGGGCCACCGGTTGTGGACCCCTGAGATACAGCATAGTGACTGAGGCTCGGCCATAATGGACCCGCGGGCCACCGGTTGTGGACCCCTGAGATACAGCATAGTGACTGAGGCTCGGCCATAATGGACCCGCGGGCCACCGGTTGTGGACCCCTGAGATACAGCATAGTGACTGAGGCTCGGCCATAATGGACCCGCGGGCCACCAGTTGTGGACCCCTGAGATACAGCATAGTGTCTGAGGCTCGGCCATAATCGACCCGCGGGCCACCAGTTGTGGACCCCTGAGATACAGCATAGTGTCTGAGGCTCGGCCATAATCGACCCGCGGGCCACCAGTGGTGGACCCCTGAGATACAGCATAGTGTCTGAGGCTCGGCCATAATCGACCCGCGGGCCACCAGTTGTGGACCCCTGAGATACAGCATAGTGTCTGAGGCTCGGCCATAATGGACCCGCGGGCCACCAGTTGTGGACCCCTGAGATACAGCATAGTGTCTGAGGCTCGGCCATAATCGACCCGCGGGCCACCAGTTGTGGACCCCTGAGATACAGCATAGTGTCTGAGGCTCGGCCATAATGGACCCGCGGGCCACCAGTTGTGGACCCCTGAGATACAGCATAGTGACTGAGGCTCTAATGAAAAGCTCAGTTCTATTGTTGAATAGATGAACTCAGCATCCCACAGCTCTCTCTACATTACAATAACTGTGTCTCAAATGGAACCCTATTCCCTATATATATTTCTCCACCATAGCCCTATGGGCCCTGGTCAAAAGTAGTGCACGACATAGGAAATAGAGTGCCATTTTGGGAAGCAGCCCTGACTGGCTGACTGGCTATGCACTACATAGGAAATAGCACAGTGACTGAGGCTTGGCCATAATCGACCCCTATA
The DNA here is from genome assembly GCF_036934945.1 of Oncorhynchus masou masou. Taxonomy (NCBI): domain Eukaryota; kingdom Metazoa; phylum Chordata; class Actinopteri; order Salmoniformes; family Salmonidae; genus Oncorhynchus; species Oncorhynchus masou. Next base: position 92,820,090 of record NC_088240.1, read on the forward strand.
TTCCCTATATATATTACTCCATCATAGTCCTATGGGCCCTGGTCAAAAGTAGTGCACTACATAGGAAATAGTGTGCCATTTTGGGAAGCAGGGCTTATTGTCCTGACTGGCTGTCTGGCTGACTGGCTGTCTGGCTGACTGGCTGACTGGCTGACTGGCTGTCTGGCTGTCTGGCTGACTGGCTGACTGGCTGTCTGGCTGTCTGGCTGACTGGCTGACTGGCTGACTGGCTGACTGGCTGACTGGCTGACTGGCTGGCTGACTGGCTGACTGGCTGACTGGCTGACGTTAGCCTTGCCCCGAGGATGAACGTGAGACTGAGTCTAGGTTTCGTGTTACCGGTTGGAATTATTTTTGATTTGGTTTGAGATGTTATTTGTTTAAAGTTTTAATCACCAGTTGGTTGAGAACTTAAACCGTGTTTTTTAAGGATGTACTGCTGCGACTATTCCGTTGTGATGAAATGTTTCATTTGGCCGTTTCCTGACCGTTCATGATCTTCTATTCAGGTCTAATTATAGAAGAGTCTTTCAGGACCACACGACAACTCAAAGTACACACAGTGCAATCTCCTCTGATCGCATATGACATCATCTCCTCTGATCGTTTATGACATCATCTCCTCTGATCGTATATGACATCATCTCCTCCGATCGCATATGACATCATCTCCTCTGATCGCATATGACATCATCTCCTCTGATCACATATGACATCATCTCCTCTGATCGCATATGACATCATCTCCTCTGATCGCATATGACATCATCTCCTCTGATGGTATATGACATCATCTCCTCTGATCACATATGACATAATCTCCTCTGATCGCATATGACATCATCTCCTCTGTCTGTATATGACATCATCTCCTCTGATCGTATATGACATCATCTCCTCTGATCACATATGACATAATCTCCTCTGATCGCATATGACATCATCTCCTCTGATCGTATTTGACATCATCTCCTCTGATGGTATATGACATCATCTTCTCTGATCTGGGACCAGGCTATAACACAACCACTGATCTGGGACCAGGCTATAACACAACCACTGATCTGGGACGAGTCTATAACACTGATCTGGGACCAGGCTATAACAAAACCACTGATCTGAGACCAGGCTATAACACAACCACTGATCTGGGACCAGGCTATAACACTGATCTGGGACCAGGCTATAACACTGATCTGGGACCAGTCTATAACACTGATCTGGGACCAGGCTATAACACTGATCTGGGACCAGTCTACAATGATCCCACTAATGTCGATCCCTCTGTCTGTCTGTCTGTCTCTGTATCGTCCCACCAGTGATCAGCTGCGTTGACCCAGGTGTTCCTGCTAATGGTCTGAGGTTTGGAGAGGACTTCACTGTGGGCCACAACGTCACCTTCATGTGCCAGCCTGGCTACCTGATAGAGGCAGGCGGGGCCACAACTCGCACCTGTACCCACAATGGCACCTGGAGCGCCACCACGCCCATCTGCAAAGGTACGACATCTGATGATGATGATGGTGGTGGTGGTGACGATGGTGGTGATGATGAAGAGTATGGTGATGGTGAAGATTATGGGGATGATGGTGATGACGATGATGAGTATGGTGATGATGAAGATTATGGTGATGATGAAGAGTGTGGTGATGATGATGAAGATGGTGATGGTGATAATGATGAAGATGAGGGTGATGATGATGAGGGTGATGATGGTAGTGATGATGAAGAGTATGGTGAAGATGGTGATGGTGATAATGATGAGGGTGATAATGATGAGGGTGATGATGATGAGGGTGGTGATAATGAAGAGTGTGGTGATGATGATGAAGATGATGATGGTGATAATGATGAAGATGAGGGTGATGATAATGAGGGTGATGATGGTAGTGATGATGAAGAGTATGGTGATGATGGTGATGGTGATAATGATGAGGGTGATGATGGTGATGATGATGATGAAGAGTATGGTGATGATGATGGTGATATGGGTCGTCTCAGATTACAGGAATGAAAATATGTCACAAAGCCATGTTATTAGATGTTATTAAAATTCCGTTAACTTTCCCCAAATTTCCTGGTTTCCCAGAAATCCTAGTTTTGAGGATTCCTGGATTTCCTACATATTCCCTCGTAATTCCAGGATTCTTTCAACCAGGATGACTTGAAAACCGGAGAATTTTAGCATAAATTACCAGAATTTTGCAACCCTAAATCTCATCAATTATTCCGTCAGCTAAAACCAAATGAATTATCGTCCTTCAACAAGCAGCGTCAACAGACCCCCTTTTACTCACGGCTCCCTTTGATATCAAAGAGGGATTTTAAGAGAAAGTCCCAAGTTGTATGGTTTTATCTCAACTGTGCGTCAGGACCTAGATGATGACAGCGACCAGTGAAGATGCTCTACTCTCTCTATTACACACATTATTAAACAGCTCCAGTATTGTAATGTGAGAATCATATGCCTGGCTCCTCTTCTGTTCTGGTTGGATGAACATTCAACGTTTCTCTACCTGTTGAGGAAACCCTACTTCCAGGAGCGCTGAAGCAGATCACAAGTATTACAGAAGAGAAGCAATAGATTTGCAACCAAGTCCCAAAACAAAATGGTTTGCATGTCAAATTGGCTCCCTGTGTACTATATAGTGCCCTTCCCGATCCCTACCCGAGCCCTACCCAAGCACTGTTTGTAGGTAGTGCACTACATAGGGAATAGGGTGCCATAGGGCTCTGGTCTAAAGTAGTGCACTATATATAGGGAATAGGGTTCCATAGGGCTCTGGTCTAAAGTAGTGTACTATATAGGGAATAGGGCTCTGGTCTAAAGTAGTGCACTATATAGGGAATAGGGTGCCATTGGGATCTGGCCTAAAGTAGTGCACTATATATAGGGAATAGGGTGCCATAGGGCTCTGGTCTAAAGTAGTGCACTATATATGGGGAATAGGGTACCATAGGACTCTGGTCTAAAGTAGTGCACTATATAGGGAATAGGGTGCCATAGGGCTCTGGTCTAAAGTAGTGCACTATATAGGAAATAGGGTGCCATAGGGCTCTGGTCTAAAGTAGTGCACTATATATAGGGAATAGGGCTCTGGTCTAAAGTAGTTCACTCTTTAGGGAATAGGGTGCCATTTGAGATGTACACAGTATCGTGTTCACATTAAGTACTGCAGTGGCGCCCGGAAGGCAGCGAGTGGCGAGCCACGAGGACAGACAAGGCAAATGGGACACGGTTGCTAAGGAACAGATCCCTGCAATAAAAGAGCACAGGATAGCCATACACAGACACACACAGACACACACACACACACACACACACACACACACACACACACACACACACACACACACACACACACACACACACACACACACACACACACACACACACACACACACACACACACACACACACAGACAGACACAGACACACACACACAGATCACTGTTGATCCTCTGTCTACCCTCAGTCTGTCTACCCTCAGTGTGTCGACCCTCAGTGTGTCGATCCTCTGTCTACCCTCAGTGTGTCAATCATCTGTCTACCCTCAGTGTCTACCCTCAGTCTGTCTACCCTCAGTGTGTCGATCCTCAGAGTGTCGATCCTCTGTCTACCCTCAGTGTGTCGATCCTCTGTCTACCCTCAGTGTGTCTATCATCAGTCTACCCTCAGTGTGTCGTTCAAGTCCCCTGCAACTCAACTCAGACAGACTGGTGTTGATGAGTCAAGTCCCCTGCAACTCAACTCTACCAGACTGGTGTTGATGAGTCAAGTCCCTGCAACTCAACTCTACCAGACTGGTGTTGATGAGTCAAGTCCCCTGCAACTCAACTCTACCAGACTGGTGTTGATGAGTCAAGTCTCCTGCAACTCAACTCAGACAGACTGGTGTGTTGATGAGTCAAGTCCCCTGCAACTCAACTCTACCAGACTGGTGTTGATGAGTCAAGTCTCCTGCAACTCAACTCAGACAGACTGGTGTTGATGAGTCAAGTCCCCTGCAACTCAACTCTACCAGACTGGTGTTGATGAGTCAAGTCTCCTGCAACTCAACTCAGACAGACTGGTGTTGATGAGTCAAGTCCCCTGCAACTCAACTCTACCACTGGTGTTGATGAGTCAAGTCCCCTGCAACTCAACTCTACCAGACTGGTGTTGATGAGTCAAGTCCCCTGCAACTCAACTCAGACAGACTGGTGTTGATGAGTCAAGTCCCCTGCAACTCAACTCTACCAGCCTGGTGTTGATGAGTCAAGTCCCCTGCAACTCAACTCAGACAGACTGGTGTTGATGAGTCAAGTCCCCTGCAACTCAGACAGACTGGTGTTGATGAGTCAAGTCAAGACAGCCAGTCCATCCCTCATCTATCCCAGCTCTACCTAGCATGACTCAGACAGCCAGTCCATCCCTCATCTATCCCAGCTGTACCTAGCTTTGCTTTGTTCAGTTCAGGCAGCCAGTCTTGTCAGCCAGTAAACAGCCTGGTGGTGAGGAGTGAGGAGGGTCCAATCTCTCTTACCTCAAACAGACAGTCTTGTCAGCCAGTAAACAGCCTGGTGGTGAGGAGTGAGGAGGGTCCAATCTCTCTTACCTCAACAGACAGACAGCCTGCTGTGCGCCCAGTCTGGTATTGAGAAGTCACACCCCATGGTTCCAGGCCTCCACCTCTCCATACTATACAGACTGTGTGTCGGCTGGGACCAGGGTTCCTCATCTCTCTGCTAGCTGCAGACTGACAGTGTTGCAGTCAACCTGACAGGGTGGAGTCACGCCCCAGGCCTCTACCTCTCCATACTATACAGACTGTGTGTCGGCTGGGACCAGGGTTCCTCATCTCTCTGCTAGCTGCAGACTGACAGTGTTGCAGTCAACCTGACAGGGTGGAGTCTCGCCCAGGCCTCCACCTCTCTTGTCTGGGCACCTGATGGAGGCCTGAGTGAGACTACTGCTGTCAGTAACACTTCTACCAGTAACCTCTGACCTGTGTGTAGTAGTCAGTGAGAGCGATTCTACCAGTAACCTCTGACCTGTGTGTAGTAGTCAGTGAGAGCGATTCTACCAGTAACCTCTGACCTGTGTTTAGTAGTCAGTGAGAGCGATTCTACCATTAACCTCTGACCTGTGTGTAGTAGTCAGTGAGAGCGAATCTACCATTAACCTCTGACCTCTGTGTAGTAGTCAGTGTAAAGCCAGAGGGGCTGTTGTTATAGTGCGCTTAGTCCTGTTCCATCAAGAATAGAATAGATATTCTACATCTAGAATAGAATAGAATAGATATTCTACATCAAGAATAGGATAGAATAGATATTCTACATCAAGAATAGAATAGATATTCTACATCAAGATTAGGATAGAATAGATATTCTACATCTAGAATAGGATAGAATAGAATATTCTACATCAAGAATAGAATAGATATTCTACATATAGAATAGAATAGATATTCTACATCAAGAATAGAAAAAATAGATATTCTACATCAAGAATAGAATAGAATAGATATTCTACATCTAGAATAGGATAGAATAGATATTCTACATCAAGAATATAATAGATATTCTACATCTAGAATAGGATAGAATAGATATTCTACATCAAGAATAGAATAGATATTCTACATCAAGAATAGAATAGATATTCTACATCAAGAATAGAATAGAATAGATATTCTACATCTAGAATAGAATAGAATAGATATTCTACATCAAGAATAGAATAGATATTCTACATCAAGAATAGAATATATATTATACATCTAGATTAGAATAGAACAGATATTCTACATCAAGAATAGAATAGATATTCGACATCAAGAATAGAATATATATTCTACATCTAGAATAGAATAGATATTCTACATCAAGAATATAATAGATATTCTACATCTAGAATAGAACAGATATTCTACATCAAGAATAGAATAGATATTCTACATCAAGAATAGAATAGATATTCTACATCTAGAATAGAGTAGATGTAATATTTGAACTATTCCACTGTTCTGTTCCTATAGTTACCAGCGTAGAAATAGAATGAGAATCCTTGTTAATCATTCTAATTCTACCAGTGGCCTGTGTGCCTGTCTTAGTCAGAGAGCCAGAGAGGCTTCTATAGAGGCGCTGCTATAGTGCTGTTCCCTCCTTCCCATCTGCACTTCTTCCCATTTATATGAATTCTGGGTAAATGAATACAAATCAAAGAGACCTGGCAAGACGTGATTATTAATCTGGTACTCTGTATTAATGGGACAACTACTAAAGTTAAACTGGAAACAGGGCTGTTATTAAGCATAGTTCAGCATCAAATTCTGACATAATGTGTTGCGTGGTCACACCTGGGTTCAAATAGTATTCAAATTTCCTGGAGGGCCAAGAGTGTCGGGGTTTGCCCTTTTATTGAGACTTTTATTTTGGTTCTATTGCATTAGACAAGCTCAGTCAAGCACAGATACAGTATCTGAAATGATTTTCACATCGTATTTCATCCCAGGTCTGTTCTGTATGCAGATTGCTTCACAGAGACAGATCTCCCTCGATGCCAATCAGGCAAGCAGCCACAACATCTTAATGGTGGAATACAGTTATTAATTTATTTATTTATTCATGACAGATTTGTATTTATCTGGCTGCTCAGTAGCAAGAAAGAAGGGTAGAAGAAGAAGAAGTGAAAAAAAGGGTAGAAGAAGTGAAAAAAAGAAGAAGTAGAAGAAGTAGAAGTGAAAAGGGTAGAAGAAGAAGAAGTGAAAAAAGGGTAGAAGAAGAAGAAGTGAAAAAAGGGTAGAAGAAGAAGTGAAAAAAGGGTAGAAGAAGAAGAAGTGAAAAAAAGGGAAGAAGAAGAAGTGAAAAAAGGGTAGAAGAAGAAGTGAAAAAAAGGGTAGAAGAAGAAGAAGTGAAAAAAGGGTAGAAGAAGTGAAAAAAGGGTAGAAGAAGAAGAAGTGAGATAATTATGATCAGTTTGAGACGGAGGTGGAAAAACAATCCCGTCTTCTATATCAGACCATCCTTTTTGTTTCTGCATGATTGCCTTTAACTTCTAGACGGTGAGGTTCAGACAGGGTGATTTTTGTTGATTTGGGACACAGGCCCTGATACTGTCATGATTCAGGGCAGCTGTCATCCTGTCCGAGACAGCCAGGCAGGCTGGGATGTGCTGCTGATTGATATTGGCTGATGGAGATATGCCAGGTTGTAGCTAGGCTGTAGCGAGACGGAGAGTGACACATTCAAAGCTGAAGCCAGCAGGATTCCTGAGTCGAGGCATCCTCAGGTTTTTCTTTGGCATGTTCAGCTAAGACGCTCTAATACCAGCCAGCGAGGCTGCTTGGGGTTTAGGGAAGTTTCACAGTTCTACTTTAGTTAAAATCAGTGTCTGTCTGTCTGTCTGTCTGTCTGTCTGTCTGCCTGCCTGTCTGTCTGTCTGTCTGTCTGTCTGTCTGTCTGTCTGTCTGTCTGTCTGTCTGTCTGTCTGTCTGTCTGTCTGTCTGTCTGTCTGTCTGTCTGCCTGCCTGCCTGCCTGCCTGTCTGTCTGTCTGTCTGTCTGTCTGTCTGTCTCTGTCTGTCTGTCTGTCTCTGTCTGTCTCTGTCTGTCTGTCTGTCTGTCTGTCTGTCTGTCTGTCTGTCTGCCTGCCTGCCTGCCTGCCTGTCTGCCTGCCTGTCTGTCTGTCTGATGTTTTGGAGGTAATTGTGGATGCTGTGTTGTGAATACTGTCTGTCTGTCTGTCTGTCTGTCTGTCTGCCTGTCTGCCTGTCTGCCTGTCTGCCTGTCTGCCTGTCTGATGTTTTGGAGGTAATTGTGGATGCTGTGTTGTGAATACTGCCTGTCCGTCTGTCTGTCTGTCTGATGTTTTGGAGGTAATTGTGGATTGTTGTCATTGTCATTATTATTATAATAATCTGGGTGACTCGGTGAATCCGACTGTGGCATCTCATCCTGCAACCAGCTGGATATTTATATTTATGGATGTAATTTAGATGAAGTGTGTGAAATGGTACCTGATATAGTCCAATCCCTTTCTGACAAGGGAAGCACAGGGCTCTGGCTAAACAAAGGGGATAGGGAATAGGAGGCCGATTGGAACACAGAGACGTTCTGAAGGACTCATACCGACACTCAGATATATGAATGAGTGATGGTACAGAGCAGCATAGGCAAGATACAGTAGATGGTATCGAGTACAGTATATACATATGAGATGAGTATGTAAACAAAGTGGCATAGTTAAAGTGGCTAGTGATACATGTATTACATAAAGATGCAGTAGATGATATAGTGTACAGTATATACGCATACATATGAGATGAATAATGTAGGGTATGTAAACATTATATTAGGTAGCATTGTTTAATGTGGCTAGTGATATATTTTACATAATTTCCCATCAATTCCCATTATTAAAATGGCTGGAATTGAGTCAGTGTCAGTGTGTTGGCAGCAGCCACTCAATGTTAGTGGTGGCTATTTAACAGTCTGATGGCCTTGAGATAGAAGCTGTTTTTCAGTCACTCGGTCCCAGCTTTGATGCACCTGTACTGACCTCGCCTTCTGGATGATAGCGGGGTGAACAGGCAGTGGCTCGGGTGGGTGTTGTCCTTGATGATCTTTATGGCCTTCCTGTAACATCGGGTGGTGTAGGTGTCCTGGAGGGCAGGTAGTTTGCCCCGGTGATGCGTTGTGCAGACCTCACTACCCTATGGAGAGCCTTACGGTTGTGGGCGGAGCAGTTGCCATACCAGGCGGTGATACAGCCCGACAGGATGCTCTCGATTGTGCATCTGTAGATGTTTGTGAGTGCTTTTGGTGACAAGCCGAATTTCTTCAGCCTCCTGAGGTTGAAGAGGCACTGCTGCGCCTTCTTCACGATGCTGTCTGTGTGAGTGGACCAATTCAGTTTGTCTGTGATGTGTATGCCGAGGAACTTAAAACTTACTACACTCTCCACTACTGTTCCATCGATGTGGATAGGGGGGTGTTCCCTCTGCTGTTTCCTGAAGTCCACAATCATCTCCTTAGTTTTGTTGACGTTGAGTGTGAGGTTATTTTCCTGACACCACACTCCGAGGGCCCTCACCTCCTCCCTGTAGGCCGTCTCGTCGTTGTTGGTAATCAAGCCTACCACTGTTGTGTCGTCCGCAAACTTGATGATTGAGTTGGAGGCGTGCGTGGCCACGCAGTCGTGGGTGAACAGGGAGTACAGGAGAGGGCTCAGAACGCACCCTTGTGGGGCCCCGGTGTTGAGGATCAGCGGGGTGGAGATGTTGTTGCCTACCCTCACCACCTGGGGGCGGCCCGTCAGGAATTCCAGTACCCAGTTGCACAGGGCGGGGTTGAGACCCAGGGTCTCGAGCTTGATGACGAGCTTGGAGGGCACTATGGTGTTAAATGCCGAGCTGTAGTCGATGAACAGCATTCTCACTAAGGTTTTCCTCTTGTCCAGATGGGTTAGGGCAGTGTGCAGTGTGGTTGAGATTGCATCGTCTGTGGACCTATTTGGGCGGTAAGCAAATTGGAGTGGGTCTAGATTGACAGGAAGTGAGTGGTAGTTGTTTAGCTCAGCTACCTTAGCTTTCTTGGGAACAGGAACAATGGTGGCCCTCTTGAAGCATGTGGGAACAGCAGACTGGGATAGGGATTGATTGAATATGTCCGTAAACACACCAGCCAGCTGGTCTGCGCATGCTCTGAGGGCGCGGCTGGGGATGCCGTCTGGGCCTGCCGTCTGGGCCTGCAGCCTTGCGAGGGTTAACACGTTTAAATGTTTTCCTCACGTCGGCTGCAGTGATGCATAAAGAAATCTTAGGGATTTAATATAAGGAACAAAGAAGCTAACCAACCGTTCAGTACAGGGTTTAGTTAGTTTATTGTTCAGTGTTTCATGAAGGTCATGCCTCCTCCTGCATCGCCGTGGGAACGAGAGGTGCTGAGGGGCTTCAGCACCACCTGAAAAATGGATAAACAAACAATAAGACCTTTACTAGACCTGTATTAACAGTCCTTTACTAGTCCTGTATTAACAGACTTTTACTAGTCCTGTATTACTAGTCCTGTATTAACAGACCTTTACTAGTCCTGTATTACTAGTCCTGTATTAACAGACTTTTACTAGTCCTGTATTACTAGTCCTGTATTAACAGTCCTTTACTAGTCCTGTATTAACAGACTTTTACTAGTCCTGTATTACTAGTCCTGTATTAACAGACCTTTACTAGTCCTGTATTACTAGTCCTGTATTAACAGACTTTTACTAGTCCTGTATTACTAGTCCTGTATTAACAGACCTTTACTAGTCCTGTATTACTAGTCCTGTACTAACAGACATTTACTAGTCCTGTATTACTAGTCCTGTACTAACAGACCTTTACTAGTCCTGTATTACTAGTCCTGTACTAACAGACCTTTACTAGTCCTGTATTACTAGTCCTGTACTAACAGACCTTTACTAGTCCTGTATTACTAGTCCTGTATTACTAGTCCTGTATTAACAGACCTTTACTAGTCCTGTATTACTAGTCCTGTATTAATAGTCCTTTACTAGTCCTGTATTAACAGACCTTTACTAGTCCTGTATTAACAGACCTTTACTAGACCTGTATTAATAGTCCTTTACTAGTCCTGTATTACTAGTCCTGTATTAACAGACCTTTACTAGTCCTGTATTACTAGTCCTGTATTAATAGTCCTTTACTAGTCCTGTATTACTAGTCCTGTATTAATAGTCCTTTACTAGTCCTGTATTAACAGACTTTTACTAGTCCTGTATTAATAGTCCTGTATTAACAGACCTTTACTAGTCCTGTATTACTAGTCCTGTATTAATAGTCCTTTACTAGTCCTGTATTACTAGTCCTGTACTAACAGACCTTTACTAGTCCTGTATTACTAGTCCTGTACTAACAGACCTTTACTAGTCCTGTATTACTAGTCCTGTACTAACAGACCTTTACTAGTCCTGTATTACTAGTCCTGTATTAACAGACCTTTACTAGTCCTGTACTAACAGACCTTTACTAGTCCTGTATTACTAGTCCTGTATTAACAGACCTTTACTAGTCCTGTATTACTAGTCCTGTACTAACAGACCTTTACTAGTCCTGTATTACTAGTCCTGTATTAACAGACCTTTACTAGTCCTGTATTACTAGTCCTGTACTAACAGACCTTTACTAGTCCTGTATTACTAGTCCTGTACTAACAGACCTTTACTAGTCCTGTATTACTAGTCCTGTATTAACAGACCTTTACTAGTCCTGTATTACTAGTCCTGTACTAACAGACCTTTACTAGTCCTGTATTACTAGTCCTGTACTAACAGACCTTTACTAGTCCTGTATTACTAGTCCTGTACTAACAGACCTGTATAGACGTCTGCAATGCTTTCTTCTTCCCCATAGGGCTCTGGTTTAAAGTAGTGCACTATATAGGGAACATGGTGCCATAGGGCTCTGGTTTAAAGTAGTGCACTATATAGGGAACATGGTGCCATAGGGCTCTGGTTTAAAGTAGTGCACTATATAGGGAACATGGTGCCATAGGGCTCTGGTTTAAAGTAGTGCACTATATAGGGAACATGGTGCCATAGGGCTCTGGTTTAAAGTAGTGCACTATATAGGGAACATGGTGCCATAGGGCTCTGGTTTAAAGTAGTGCACTATATAGGGAACATGGTGCCATAGTGCTCTGGTCTAAAGTAGTGCACTATATAGGGAACATGGTGCCATAGGGCTCTGGTCTAAAGTAGTGCACTATATATAGGGAACATGGTGCCATAGGACTTTGGTCTAAATTAGTGCACTATATAGGGAATTGGGTGCCATGGGGCTCTAGTTTAAAGTAGTGCACTATATAGGGAATTGGGTGCCATGGGGCTCTGGTTTAAAGTAGTGCACTATATAGGGAATAGGGTGCCATAGGGCTCTGGTCTAAAGTTGTGCACTATATAGGGAATAGGGTGCCATGGGGCTCTGGTTTAAAGTAGTGCACTATATATAGGGAATAGGGTGCCATAGGGCTCTGGTCTAAAGTAGTGCACTTTTTAGGGAATAGGGTGCCATAGGGCTCTGGTTTAAAGTAGTGCTCTATTTCGGGAACATGGTGCCATAGGGCTCTGGTCTAAAGTAGTGCACTCTTTAGGGAATAGGGTACCATTTCGGATCTAGCCATTCTCTCACATCAGTAATTCCTCGTCAGATGCTCTCACACACATAGCATCATTCTATAGGGTCACACTATAATCTACAGAGTTCTGCTGTGTCCTATAGTTAGATACAAGGACCACTGAACTAGCATCATTCTATAGGGTCACACTATCATCTACAGAGTTCTGCTGTGTCCTATAGTTAGATACAAGGACCACTGAACTAACATCATTCTATAGGGTCACACTATCATCTACAGAGATCTGCTGTTAGATACAAGGACCACTGAACTAGCATCATTCTATAGGGTCACACTATCATCTACAGAGATCTGCTGTGTCCTATAGTTAGATACAAGGACCACTGAACTAACATCATTCTATAGGGTCACACTATAATCTACAGAGATCTGCTGTGTCCTATAGTTAGATACAAGGACCACTGAACTAACATCATTCTATAGGGTCACACTATAATCTACAGAGATCTGCTGTGTCCTATAGTTAGATACAAGGACCACTGAACTAACATCATTCTATAGGGTCACACTATAATCTACAGAGTTCTGCTGTGTCCTATAGTTAGATACAAGGACCACTGAACTAACATCATTCTATAGGGTCACACTATCATCTACAGAGTTCTGCTGTGTCCTATAGTTAGATACAAGGACCACTGAACTAACATCATTCTATAGGGTCACACTATAATCTACAGAGATCTGCTGTTAGATACAAGGACCACTGAACTAACATCATTCTATAGGGTCACACTATAATCTACAGAGTTCTGCTGTGTCCTATAGTTAGATACAAGGACCGCTGAACTAACATCATTCTATAGGGTCACACTATCATCTACAGAGTTCTGCTGTGTCCTATAGTTAGATACAAGGACCGCTGAACTAGCATCATTCTATAGGGTCACACTATCATCTACAGAGTTCTGCTGTGTCCTATAGTTAGATACAAGGACCGCTGAACTAGCATCATTCTATAGGGTCACACTATAATCTACAGAGATCTGCTGTCTCCTATAGTTAGATACAAGGACCACTGAACTAACATCATTCTATAGGGTCACACTATCATCTACAGAGTTCTGCTGTGTCCTATAGTTAGATACAAGGACCACTGAACTACCGTCATAAAAGGTGACAGACGTGTTGATTATTGTTTTCCTCTGAAACTGTCAGTCTTCCCTAATTGCGTTGTGTATCCACGCCTTAACTTCGCCTGTCTCTCGGTCCTTCCGCCCCGTCTGCCCACCCAACTGTCTACCTGTCTCCTCAATGATTGATTTACCCCTCAAAAATACTTATCTGAAATGCGTTGGTTTTTACCAATAAAATATTACATTTTTCAAAACAAACTTTTCTATTGTCCTATCAAGAGTTGCCAAATGCATCTTTCCATCCTCTCTCTCCTCAGTGGTGACCTGCCCTCCGCCTCCTCCCATCCACAACGGGCTCCTGGAGGGCTCCGTGTTTGAGTGGGGTACCAGCGTGAGCTACAGCTGCCTGCCAGGGTACGAGCTCTCCTTCCCGGCTATCCTCACCTGTGTGGGCCTGGGCTCCTGGAGAGGACATCTGCCTCAGTGTCTGCGTGAGTCAACACAACAAACACCTTCATGTTTTAAAGATACGGGTTTTCAACTCTGCACAAAGAGGTTTAAAGAAACAGGTTTCCAACTCTGTACAAAGAGGTTAAGAGAAACAGGTTTCCAACTCTGTACAAAGAGGTTAAGAGAAACAGGTTTCCAACTCTACAAAGAGGTTAGGAGATACAGGTTTCCACCACGTAGATAATAATAATTAATATATAATTAATAATAGTAATTAATATATAATGAATAATAATATATAATTAATAATAATAATTAATAAATAATTACAAATAATAAGTAATATATAATTAATAATAATAATTAATATATAAGTAATAATAACAATAATTAATATAATAATTAATAATAATAATTACTATAATAATTACTATAATAATTAAGAATAATAATTTATTTTGTGTCGTTTCTTGTATCTTAACCAACAACAGCATTGCCAACAGGTGCATAAATACACACCAATCACAAACTATAGCAGACAACAGCATCACCAACAGGTGCATAAATACACACCAATCACAAACTATAGCAGACAACAGCATCACCAACAGGTGCATAAATACACACCAATCACAAACTATAGCAGACAACAGCATCACCAACAGGTGCATAAATACACACCAATCACAAACTATAGCAGACAACAGCATCACCAACAGGTGCATAAATACACACCAATCACAAACTATAGCAGACAACAGCATCACCAACAGGTGCATAAATACACACCAATCACAAACTATAGCAGACAATAGCATCACCAACAGGTGAATAAATTCACACCAATCACAAAATATAGCAGACAACAGCATCACCAACAGGTGCATAAATACACACCAATCACAAACTATAGCAGACAACAGCATCACCAACAGGTGAATAAATTCACACCAATCACAAAATATAGCAGACAACAGCATCACCAACAGGTGCATAAATACACACCAATCACAAACTATAGCAGACAACAGCATCACCAACAGGTGCATAAATACACACCAATCACAAACTATAGCAGACAACAGCATCACCAACAGGTGAATAAATACACACCAATCACAAACTATAGCAGACAACAGCATCACCAACAGGTGCATAAATACACACCAATCACAAACTATAGCAGACGACAGCATCGCCAACAGGTGCATAAATACACACCAATCACAAACTATAGCAGACGACAGCATCACCAACAGGTGAATAAATTCACACCAATCACAAACTATAGCAGACAACAGCATCACCAACAGGTGCATAAATACACACCAATCACAAACTGTAGCAGACAACAGCATCACCAACAGCTGAATACATTCACACCAATCACAAACTATAGCAGACGACAGCATCACCAACAGCTGAATACATTCACACCAATCACAAACTATAGCAGACAACAGCATCACCAACAGGTGCATAAATACACACCAATCACAAACTATAGCAGACAACAGCATCACCAACAGGTGCATAAATACACACCAATCACAAACTATAGCAAACGACAGCATCACCAACAGGTGCATAAATACACACCAATCACAAACTATAGCAGACAACAGCATCACCAACAGGTGCATAAATACACACCAATCACAAACTATAGCAGACAACAGCATCACCAACAGGTGCATAAATACACACCAATCACAAACTATAGCAGACAACAGCATCACCAACAGGTGCATAAATACACACCAATCACAAACTATAGCAGACAACAGCATCACCAACAGGTGCATAAATACACACCAATCACAAACTATAGCAGACAATAGCATCACCAACAGGTGAATAAATTCACACCAATCACAAAATATAGCAGACAACAGCATCACCAACAGGTGCATAAATACACACCAATCACAAACTATAGCAGACAACAGCATCACCAACAGGTGAATAAATTCACACCAATCACAAAATATAGCAGACAACAGCATCACCAACAGGTGCATAAATACACACCAATCACAAACTATAGCAGACAACAGCATCACCAACAGGTGCATAAATACACACCAATCACAAACTATAGCAGACAACAGCATCACCAACAGCTGAATACATTCACACCAATCACAAACTATAGCAGACAACAGCATCACCAACAGGTGCATAAATACACACCAATCACAAACTATAGCAGACAACAGCATCACCAACAGGTGAATAAATACACACCAATCACAAACTATAGCAGACAACAGCATCACCAACAGGTGCATAAATACACACCAATCACAAACTATAGCAGACGACAGCATCGCCAACAGGTGCATAAATACACACCAATCACAAACTATAGCAGACGACAGCATCACCAACAGGTGAATAAATTCACACCAATCACAAACTATAGCAGACAACAGCATCACCAACAGGTGCATAAATACACACCAATCACAAACTATAGCAGACGACAGCATCACCAACAGGTGCATAAATACACACCAATCACAAACTATAGCAGACAACAGCATCACCAACAGCTGAATACATTCACACCAATCACAAACTATAGCAGACAACAGCATCACCAACAGGTGCATAAATACACACCAATCACAAACTATAGCAGACAACAGCATCACCAACAGGTGAATACGTTCACACCAATCACAAAATATAGCAGACAACAGCATCACCAACAGGTGCATAAATACACACCAATCACAAACTATAGCAGACAACAGCATCACCAACAGGTGAATACGTTCACACCAATCACAAAATATAGCAGACAACAGCATCACCAACAGGTGCATAAATACACACCAATCACAAACTATAGCAGACGACAGCATCACCAACAGCTGAATACATTCACACCAATCACAAACTATAGCAGACAACAGCATCACCAACAGCTGAATACGTTCACACCAATCACAAACTATAGCAGACAACAGCATCACCAACAGGTGCATAAATACACACCAATCACAAACTATAGCAGACAACAGCATCACCAACAGGTGCATAAATACACACCAATCACAAACTATAGCAGACAACAGCATCACCAACAGGTGCATAAATACACACCAATCACAAACTATAGCAGACAACAGCATCACCAACAGGTGCATAAATACACACCAATCACAAACTATAGCAGACAACAGCATCGCCAACAGGTGCATAAATACACACCAATCACAAACTATAGCAGACGACAGCATCACCAACAGGTGAATAAATTCACACCAATCACAAACTATAGCAGACAACAGCATCACCAACAGGTGCATAAATACACACCAATCACAAACTATAGCAGACGACAGCATCACCAACAGGTGCATAAATACACACCAATCACAAACTATAGCAGACAACAGCATCACCAACAGCTGAATACATTCACACCAATCACAAACTATAGCAGACAACAGCATCACCAACAGGTGCATAAATACACACCAATCACAAACTATAGCAGACAACAGCATCACCAACAGGTGAATACGTTCACACCAATCACAAAATATAGCAGACAACAGCATCACCAACAGGTGCATAAATACACACCAATCACAAACTATAGCAGACAACAGCATCACCAACAGGTGAATACGTTCACACCAATCACAAAATATAGCAGACAACAGCATCACCAACAGGTGCATAAATACACACCAATCACAAACTATAGCAGACGACAGCATCACCAACAGCTGAATACATTCACACCAATCACAAACTATAGCAGACAACAGCATCACCAACAGCTGAATACGTTCACACCAATCACAAACTATAGCAGACAACAGCATCACCAACAGGTGCATAAATACACACCAATCACAAACTATAGCAGACAACAGCATCACCAACAGGTGCATAAATACACACCAATCACAAACTATAGCAGACAACAGCATCACCAACAGCTGAATACGTTCACACCAATCACAAACTATAGCAGACAACAGCATCACCAACAGGTGCATAAATACACACCAATCACAAACTATAGCAGACGACAGCATCACCAACAGGTGCATAAATACACACCAATCACAAACTATAGCAGACGACAGCATCACCAACAGGTGCATAAATACACACCAATCACAAACTATAGCAGACAACAGCATCACCAACAGGTGCATAAATACACACCAATCACAAACTATAGCAGACAACAGCATCACCAACAGGTGCATAAATACACACCAATCACAAACTATAGCAGACGACAGCATCACCAACAGGTGCATAAATACACACCAATCACAAACTATAGCAGACAACAGCATCACCAACAGGTGCATAAATACACACCAATCACAAACTATAGCAGACAACAGCATCACCAACAGGTGCATAAATACACACCAATCACAAACTATAGCAGACAACAGCATCACCAACAGGTGCATAAATACACACCAATCACAAACTATAGCAGACAACAGCATCACCAACAGGTGCATAAATACACACCAATCACAAACTATAGCAGACAACAGCATCACCAACAGGTGAATACATTCACACCAATCACAAACTATAGCAGACAACAGCATCACCAACAGGTGCATAAATACACACCAATCACAAACTATAGCAGACAACAGCATCACCAACAGGTGCATAAATACACACCAATCACAAACTATAGCAGACAACAGCATCACCAACAGGTGCATAAATACACACCAATCACAAACTATAGCAGACAACAGCATCACCAACAGGTGCATAAATACACACCAATCACAAACTATAGCAGACAACAGCATCACCAACAGCTGAATACATTCACACCAATCACAAACTATAGCAGACAACAGCATCACCAACAGGTGCATAAATACACACCAATCACAAACTATAGCAGACAACAGCATCACCAACAGGTGCATAAATTCACACCAATCACAAACTATAGCAGACAACAGCATCACCAACAGGTGCATAAATACACACCAATCACAAACTATAGCAGACAACAGCATCACCAACAGGTGCATAAATACACACCAATCACAAACTATAGCAGACGACAGCATCACCAACAGGTGAATAAATACACACCAATCACAAACTATAGCAGACAACAGCATCACCAACAGGTGAATACATTCACACCAATCACAAACTATAGCAGACAACAGCATCACCAACAGGTGCATAAATACACACCAATCACAAACTATAGCAGACGACAGCATCACCAACAGGTGCATAAATACACACCAATCACAAACTATAGCAGACAACAGCATCACCAACAGGTGCATAAATACACACCAATCACAAACTATAGCAGACAACAGCATCACCAACAGGTGCATAAATACACACCAATCACAAACTATAGCAGACAACAGCATCACCAACAGGTGCATAAATACACACCAATCACAAACTATAGCAGACAACAGCATCACCAACAGGTGCATAAATACACACCAATCACAAACTATAGCAGACAACAGCATCACCAACAGGTGCATAAATACACACCAATCACAAACTATAGCAGACAACAGCATCACCAACAGGTGCATAAATACACACCAATCACAAACTATAGCAGACAACAGCATCACCAACAGGTGCATAAATACACACCAATCACAAACTATAGCAGACAACAGCATCACCAACAGGTGCATAAATACACACCAATCACAAACTATAGCAGACAACAGCATCACCAACAGGTGCATAAATACACACCAATCACAAACTATAGCAGACGACAGCATCACCAACAGGTGCATAAATACACACCAATCACAAACTATAGCAGACGACAGCATCACCAACAGGTGCATAAATACACACCAATCACAAACTATAGCAGACAACAGCATCACCAACAGGTGCATAAATACACACCAATCACAAACTATAGCAGACAACAGCATCACCAACAGGTGCATAAATACACACCAATCACAAACTATAGCAGACAACAGCATCACCAACAGCTGAATACATTCACACCAATCACAAAATATAGCAGACAACAGCATCACCAACAGGTGCATAAATACACACCAATCACAAAATATAGCAGACAACAGCATCACCAACAGGTGAATAAATACACACCAAACACAAACTATAGCAGACAACAGCATCACCAACAGGTGCATAAATACACACCAATCACAAACTATAGCAGACAACAGCATCACCAACAGGTGCATAAATACACACCAATCACAAACTATAGCAGACAACAGCATCACCAACAGGTGCATAAATACACACCAATCACAAACTATAGCAGACAACAGCATCACCAACAGGTGCATAAATACACACCAATCACAAACTATAGCAGACAACAGCATCACCAACAGGTGCATAAATACACACCAATCACAAACTATAGCAGACAACAGCATCACCAACAGGTGAATACGTTCACACCAATCACAAACTATAGCAGACAACAGCATCACCAACAGGTGCATAAATACACACCAATCACAAACTATAGCAGACAACAGCATCACCAACAGGTGCATAAATACACACCAATCACAAACTATAGCAGACAACAGCATCACCAACAGCTGAATACATTCACACCAATCACAAACTATAGCAGACAACAGCATCACCAACAGGTTTATAAATACACACCAATCACAAAATATAGCAGACGACAGCATCACCAACAGGTGCATAAATACACACCAATCACAAAATATAGCAGACAACAGCATCACCAACAGCTGAATACATTCACACCAATCACAAACTATAGCAGACAACAGCATCACCAACAGGTGCATAAATACACACCAATCACAAACTATAGCAGACAACAGCATCACCAACAGGTGCATAAATACACACCAATCACAAACTATAGCAGACAACAGCATCACCAACAGGTGCATAAATACACACCAATCACAAACTATAGCAGACAACAGCATCACCAACAGGTGCATAAATACACACCAATCACAAACTATAGCAGACAACAGCATCACCAACAGGTGCATAAATACACACCAATCACAAACTATAGCAGACAACAGCATCACCAACAGGTGCATAAATACACACCAATCACAAACTATAGCAGACAACAGCATCACCAACAGGTGCATAAATACACACCAATCACAAACTATAGCAGACGACAGCATCACCAACAGGTGAATAAATACACACCAATCACAAACTATAGCAGACAACAGCATCACCAACAGGTGCATAAATACACACCAATCACAAACTATAGCAGACAACAGCATCACCAACAGGTGAATAAATACACACCAATCACAAACTATAGCAGACAACAGCATCACCAACAGGTGCATAAATACACACCAATCACAAACTATAGCAGACAACAGCATCACCAACAGGTGCATAAATACACACCAATCACAAACTATAGCAGACAACAGCATCACCAACAGGTGCATAAATACACACCAATCACAAACTATAGCAGACAACAGCATCACCAACAGGTGCATAAATACACACCAATCACAAACTATAGCAGACGACAGCATCGCCAACAGGTGCATAAATACACACCAATCACAAACTATAGCAGAGAACCCATGGACACAGTTCCTAATTCAGATGGTAAATCATTCTGGTGGGACTGATTGATTTCTGGGCTCTGCTGGCTTTGTGAAGATGGACTCTGTATCTGAGGCCTGATGGTAGGAGCTGGTACTCCTGGCTGACTGGATGTGATAGTTCGGTGGCAACTGCCCTGGTATATTGATTCTGAGATGTTCAACTCTGTCCAAACACATAGATTGCCCTGATATAGTGTTTCTGAGATGTTCAACTCTCTACAAACACATAGATTGCCCTGGTATAGTGTTTCTGAGATGTTCAACTCTCTCCAAACACATAGATTGCCCTGGTATAGTGTTTCTGAGATGTTTAACGCTCTACAAACCCATAGATTGCCCTGGTATAGTGTTTCTGAGATGTTCAACTCTGTCCAAACACATAGATTGCCCTGGTATATTGTTTCTGAGATGTTCAACTCTCTCCAAACACATAGATTGCCCTGGTATAGTGTTTCTGAGATGTTCAACTCTGTCCAAACACATAGATTGCCCTGGTATAGTGTTTCTGAGATGTTCAACTCTCTCCAAACACATAGATTGCCCTGGTATAGTGTTTCTGAGATGTTCAACTCTGTCCAAACACATAGATTGCCCTGGTATAGTGTTTCTGAGATGTTCAACTCTCTACAAACACATAGATTGCCACGGTATAGTGTTTCTGAGATGTTCAACTCTGTCCAAACACATAGATTGCCATGTCGTAATGTTTCTGAGATGTACAAAGAGGTAGATTGCACGTTGTACTGTATAACAATAGCATGTTGTCTTCTATATTGTGATGAATAATCGGGAGGCTTGCTACAATGCACAGCTGAGAGATTTGAGATGTTTAACAACGGGACAAAGTGCTGACCATGTAGATCCTGGAAAGTGATACTGGATGCATAGTGTGCAGTAAATGCTTCCTCTCTTATCCCCAGTAGATGGGTTCTACTAAGTCATGTACCGTACAGAGCCAATACAGAGCTGGGTCTTTACACTGCTGAATATAGAGATTTAACACTACAGCAGTACAGTACAGTGTAATACCACTAGATTAACACCACAGCAGTACAGTATAGGGTAATACCACTAGATTAACACCACAGCAGTACAGTACAGGGTGACACCACTAGATTAACACCACAGCAGTACAGTACAGGGTGACACCACTAGATTAACACCACAGTAGTACAGTACAGTACAGGGTAATACCACTGGATTAACACCACAGCAGTACAGTACAGTATAGGGTAATACCACTAGATTAACACCACAGCAGTACAGTAGAGTACAGGGTAACACCACTAGATTAACACCACAG
>NC_088240.1:92847736-92852485 GCF_036934945.1 Oncorhynchus masou masou
ATTAACCCTCAAGGCCACGTCAGGAAATACATTTTTTGACGAGGGTAATTATTAAGATGGAACCCCGGGGTGTCTCTCCCCACCCTCTTCACCCCGCGGACACTGGAGGCTCTATTCAGAGAATCTTATTACTGTAATTATTCACTGGTGGCTGGTGTCCCAATCAAATAAAATACCTGATTGAATCAATTGAAAAGAATCCAAACTAAAGTGACATACCTCATGATACCATATAATCTACCCATGAACAAAAGATTGATTAAAAACACAGAATGTTTTAGTTATGTGCCAAACAACAGCACAGTGGTGGTTGCTAAGGCTTCATTTAATGGGGATCCACATCAAGAATACATAATAAATCATAAACAAGTTAACTAATTCCAATGTTTGTGTCTCTCCACTCCCACCATTTAATATACCATATAATCGGCCCATCCAATATGAAACATTTATAAAAATGAACATGACTGAATAATGTTTTAGTTATGTGGACTATGTTTTAGTTATGACGGCACAGAAAAGATGGCTGACGTTTTACATGCTCCTAACCTATTGTGTTTTTATCTTCGTTTTTTTTCATTGGCTGTAACTTTTTTTAAACTTATTTTGTACATAATGTTGCCGCTACCGTCTCTTAAGACCGAAAAATAACTTCTGGACATCAGAACAGCGATTACTCATCACGAACTGGCAGAATCCTTTTTCTTTTCCTTTAACAAGTTTGACGAGCCCGGCTTGAAGGACATACTGCTTTCCAGGAACAGGCCCAAATCCCCATCATTTGCGTGGAGTGATGACGGAGAAAAGAAGATGGAGGTCGGGCTGCCTTCTGAGAATTCGTAGGCGATCGAATAAACCACCCCTGCTTTCCGTTCTTCTAGCTAACGTGCAATCATTAGAAAATAAAATCGATGACCTACGTAGGAAGATTAAACTACCAACAGGGCATTAAAAAAACGGTAATATCTATTTATTCACGGAGTCGTGGCTGAACGTCGACAATATCAACATACAGATGGCTGGTTATACGCTGTATCGGCAGGATAGAACAGCAGCATCTGGTAAGACAAGGGGTGGTGGACTATGCATATATGTAAACAACTGCTGGTGCACGATATCTAAGGAAGTCTCAAGGTTTTGCTCACCTGAGGTAGAGTATCTCATGATAAGCTGTAGAATCAATCAATCAAATGTATTTATAAAGCCCTTCTTGCACCAGCTGCTGTCACAAAGTGACATCAAACAGAAAGAAATGCACTACTTTTGACACCCTATTCCCTATGTAGTGCACTACTTTTGACACCCTATTCCCTATGTAGTGCACTACTTTTGACACCCTATTCCCTATGTAGTGCACTACTTTTTTGACACCCTATTGTCGTGGAAATTTCCTCTATTTACCAAATCATGAGAGCAAACCACACATACAAGTCAGAGTTAGTTATCAAAGTCCATCTTTAATTATATGAGCTCTATCACAACCCTGTGACTCTCAGATCAATTCAGTGTCTGTCCATGAATTCTCTGAGAGTCTCTCACACATTGTTACTGAGATCCTTTATAGCAAAGATACACATATCCAGACAGCATAGAAATAATTTATTGTTCAGCTTTGTCTCCTAAACTATGTTCTTTTCTCAAACTCAGAACCATAAACCAATCCTCCATATCAACAGGCATATATCAAATCCATCCGATCTTGACAAGATCACAGAGACACACTGACTGGCACACAGACATTGTGGAGCCAAGAGATACACGCTTGACCTCTCCCCTCTCTCCGGCCCAAGCAACTTAGTCTTGACAGAGAACAGATACTGCAACCCCGCCACAGTATTATACAACAATAACATTCTGATGAGAAGTAACTTACAAACATATGATGAATATAAAACATCTTACCTTTGTTACCAACTAATCTGATTATTCCCCAACACTATTCCCTAATAGTGCATTACTTTTGACACCCTATTCCATATGTAGTGCATTACTTTTGACACCCTATTCCCTATGTAGTGCACTACCTTTGACACCCTATTCCTTGTATAGTACACTACTTTTGGCCAGAGATGTGACTGAGTGTCGCAGCGGACTAATCAATCAAATGTATTTATAAAGCTCTTCTTACATCAGCTGATATCACAAAGTGCTGTACAGAAACCCTGCCTAAAACCCCAAACAGCAAGCAATGCAGATGTAGAAGCACGGAGGCTAGGAAAAACTCCTAGAAAGGCCAAAACCTAGGAAGAAACCTAGAGAGGAACCAGGCTATGAGGGGTGGTCAGTCCTCTTCTGGCTGTGCCGGGTAGAGAGGAACCAGGCTATGAGGGATGGTCAGTTCCTCTTCTGGCTGTGCCGGGTGGAGATTATAAACCTAGAGAAGAACCAGGCTATGAGGGGTGGATATTATGAACCTAGAGAAGAACCAGGCTATGAGGGTGGTCAGTCCTCTTCTGGCTGTGCGGGTGGAGATTATAAACCTAGAGAGGAACCAGGCTATGAGGGGTGGTCAGTCCTCTTCTGGCTGTGCAGGTGGAAATTATAAACCTAGAGAGGAACCAGGCTATGAGGGGTGGTCAGTTCCTCTTCTGGCTGTGCCAGGTAGAGAGGAACCAGGCTATGAGGGGTGGCCAGTCCTCTTCTGGCTGTGCCGGGTGGAGATTATAAACCTAGAGAGGAACCAGGCTATGAGGGTGGTCAGTTCCTCTTCTGGCTGTGCCGGGTGGAGATTATAAACCTAGAGAGGAACCAGGCTATGAGGGGTGGCCAGTCCTCTTCTGGCTGTGCCGGTGGAGATTATAAACCTAGAGAGGAACCAGGCTATGAGGGGTGGCCAGTCCTCTTCTGGCTGTGCCCGGGTGGAGATTGACCAACAGTGTCCAATAATAGATCACACTACCTAGAGAGTTTTCATCAGTATTTTCGTACCACCACAGACCGATGCTGGCACCTACGACCACAATGATCTGTATTCCACCATAAGCAAACAGGAAACTGCTCATCCAGAGTCGGCGCTCCTAGTGGCCGGGGCTTTAATGCAGGGAAACTTACATTTGTTTTACCAAATTTCTATCAGCATGTTAAATGTGCAACCAGAGGGGAAAAAACTCTGGACCACCTTTACCCCACACATAGAGACACGTACATCGCTCTCCCTTGCATTTGGCAAAATCTGACCATAATTCTAGCCTCCTAATTCCTGTTTACAAGCAAAAATAAAGCAGGAAGCACCAGTGACTCGGCCAATAAAAAAGTGGTCAGATGAAGCAGATGATAAACTACAGGACTGTTTTTCACAGACTGGAATACGTTTCCGGGATTCTTCCTATGGAATTGAGGAGTACAACACATCAGTCAATGTCTTCATCGATAAGTGCATTGATGATGTCGTTCCCACAGTGACAGTACATGCATACCCCAACCAGAAGCCATGGATTACAGGCAACATCCGCAATGAGCTCAACGCTAGAGCTGTCGCTTTCAAGGAGCGGGACTCTAACCCGGAAGCTTATAGGAAATCTAACTATGCCCACCAACGAACCATCAAACAGGCAAAGTGTCAACACAGGACTAAGATCAAATTTTACTACACAGGCTCTGACACTCGTCCGATGTGGCTTGCAAACAATTACAGACTACAAAGGGATGCACAGCCGAGAGCTGCCCATTGACACGAGCCTGCCAGACGAGCTGAACTACTTCTATGCTCGCTTAGAGGCAAATAACACTGAAACATGCATGAGCGCATCAGCTGTTCCGGATGACTGTTTGATCACTCTCTCTGCAGCCGATGTGAGTAAGACCTTTAAACAGGTTAAAATTGACAAGGCCGGAGGGCCAGGCGGTTTACCAGGACGTATACTGCGAGCCTGCGCTGACCAACTGGCAAGTGTCTTCACTGACATTTTCAAACTCTCCCTGTCCGAGTCTGTCATGCCAACATGTTTTAAGCAGAACACCATAGTCCCTGTGCCCAAGAACACTAATGCAACCTGGCTAAATGACTACTGACCCGTAGCACTCACACCTGTAGTCATGAAGTGCTTTAAAAGGCTGGTCATGGCTCACATCAACACCATTATCCCAGAAACCCTAGAACCACTCCAATTCTCATACCTCTCTAAACAGATCCACAGATGATGCAATATCTATCTTTCCCACCTGGACAAAAGGAACACCTATGTGAGAATTCTATTCATTGAACACAGCTCAGCATTCAACACCATAATGCCTTCAACACTCATCAATAAGATAAGGACCCTGGGACTAAACAACTCCCTCTGCAACTGGATCCTGGACTTCCTGACAGGCCGCCCCAGGTGGTAAGAGTAGGTAAAAAACACATCCGCCACGCTGATCCTCAACACAGGGGCCCCCTCAGGGTTGCGTGCTCAGTCCCCTCCTGTACTCCCTGTTCACTAATGACTGCACGGGCCAGGAAAAGCTCCAAAACCATTAAGTTTGCCGATGACACAACAGTGGTAGGCCTGATCACCGACAATGACGAGACAGCCAATATGGAGGAGGTCAGAGATCAAGACAAAGGAGATGATTGTGGACTACAAGAAAAGGAGGATCGCTGTAGTGGTGCAAGTTGAGAGCTTCAAGTTCCTTGTGTCCACATCACCAACAAACTAACATGGTCCAAGCACACCAAGACAGTTGTGAAGAGGGCCTCAGATCCTCAAAAGGTTCTACAGCTGCACTATTGAGAGCATCCTGACTGGTTGCATCACTGCCTGGTACCTC